>NW_005871049.1:731620-747527 GCF_000147115.1 Myotis lucifugus | reverse complement strand
TAAAGATTATGTAGTTTAACTACCCGCCTGGCACTTAATTAAGGGGTTGTATCCCCTCCCTAACCTCAGGGAAAGATCCCCACTGGGGAAACAACCTTTCTCGGAGAGGTGACCTTGGTTAAAACACATGGCGCTAAAGGGAGCAAACATATTAAGAACAGTATGCCACATACGCCAGGTCCATTGAAACATATGCTGTGCAGATGTCTCTCCCCTGCAGCGACCGCGTCAAGCAGCGACCGCGGCTTCCGGCAGCCTCTCTCTGTATAAATAGTTTGATTTAAAACAATTATTATAAAATGTATTGGCACATGAAATATATTGATATCCCAATGGAGATTTAGAGTAATAAGAAGAGAAGTACTTACACATTTGCTTATTGTCCAGTCAGTGCACATGAAGAGGCTTCATGGTATTCATACACCATTTCTTTCAGTTAGGGCCCAAGGACCCCTTCTTGTGACCCTTATTGCCACATGCACCATCCTGTCTAATTTCATACCTCCCATTGCAAGAAAAGAGGTAGCAACACTGTTATTACAGACAATGCCACGCTCTTCAAAACCCGTTTTTGTATTTTGTATTGAAACAAAATTTGCCTCTGTAATTCCATAATTTCCTTTATTAACTGATTGTTTCATCATTACTCATGACACTCATCATTCTTCATGTGTCCAGGAATCAATGATATGATCACTGGCTTCCAGTGATCCTCTCAAAAGGTGTTACTGAGCTTCATGAATGGTGACCACAAATGCATGTGTACCCAGAGTATGTAGGGAAATGTGACCAATAATTTATTTTCTGGTCATGTTAAAGTTATCACTTGAAATTTTATAGCATAAAATGTAGAACAATATATCTTCATCAATGTCTGTCTAGCTGCATTCAATCACGGCATTCCTGGAATGTGATCTCTTTCAATGTTGACCACACTCCTTCCCACATGTTGCCACCAGTGAGAAGGATAAAGCAGGCATTCATGGGCAGATGGAAAAGTCAGTCCTTCCTCCAGCATGGTTTAAGATACTGTTTTTCAGACTTCTATGCAAATAAATTGGAAAACCTAGGCTAACTGGGTAATTTCTGAAGGAATAGCTTAATGAGAGAAGCCCTAGAATCGTTAAATCAACTTTGCTGGCTGTTTATTCTAGGCCAGCAATTCTAGTGCAAAGGGCAGCCATTAAAATGAACAAAATTGGACTCTGTGATTTTAGCAATAATGGAGGTATCTGGTGGGCAGAAGCCAGATATTGGCAAATAGAGCAGAAGGGTAGGAAGAGTTAGCATCTTAGGGAATGATTGCACACTCAGAATTCTCTAGAATATTTAAATAATTATAGTGGCCCACCCAAATAAAATAATCAGAAAGCCATTTTGGTCTTACTTGAATTGTAAAAACCCAAATTCCACGTCTGGTGAGGCCTGACTTGCGTCACAAAAGTAGAAAGTCCCAGTCTCTACCTAGGTCTCATGCCTGCATCGGATCAAAACTCAGAGCACTTTGGAGAAAGAGGTCAGGTCCCATTAGGAAGAATGTTATGAATTTGTCAAATACACACTTCCTGAGTGGAGCACAGGGTGCTGGATGGTGAGCTGCTGCAGTTCAACATCAGGCCACAAGAGACATTGAATTGTTTATCAATTGCAGATTCCGGAGGAAGCCCCTGGCACACCACCTCAGGCTCACACAGGGAGGTCACCTGCAGACAGAGAGAGGCAGGAAGTAGGGCACATGCCTTTGTTAGGGTCTTTGGGTGCAGTGCTTCCAAGGCTGAGGCCAGATGGGTCAATGCAAATCAAAAGAGGAAGGTCTTGGCTATGCTCCACAGTGGTGTCTTCTTTAAGGGTCCAAGGGAAGGCACTGGAGGCAGGGGAGACTTGATCACAAGAGGGTTTGAGAAATCTTATGCTTTCATGCTCTTGCTTGAGTTTAAAGCCACTGCAGGCTGCTTGGCCAAATAACATGGGTGCCAAGGCGGCAATACCATGAAGTAGCTGAGCTAAACTCTTGACAGAGAGACACTGTGATAACACTCACCTGTGTCCCTTCTTTCTACTTTTTCAAAGGCACCCTTGAGTAAGGAAGGACTGTTGGATACTGGCAGATTATAAACTATCTTATTAGCATTAAAAAGTTGATGTAGAGCATTCTCTATAGAGGAATTAGAGAGTTATTAAGCACCTACCCCACATAAAGCACCAGGCCCAAATGGTTTCACAGGTAAATTCCTTCAAATTTTCACTGTGGCAAAGAAAAGGCTCAGTGTCTTTTGTTTATATTACTGCCATTAATATAAACTGGCATTATCTCGGACATGTATTTCTTAGAGGAACTCAAGAAATGGTACATGTTCCATTTGCTACAACGTAGAAAATTAATTTTTCTGAAAAGCCCCGTTTTACTTGCTTAAAATTTATAAATGTTACCTTTCTTTTTCCTAAGAGAGAGATAAAAACCATTAGATTTATAAGTGTGAAGTGATTTCTCATAAATATCACCAAGACATGTAGAGTTCCCATTACTGTCTGTTCTTCAAGGCCTGTCAGCATGAAGTTATCCTTGTGTGAACCACACTGAAGGGCTGTGGTGTACGGTCCTGATGGATTGCAGTCCAAACTAGATCATAGCCTTTGTCAGAAGAGTAGGACATTCAAAGCAAAATCATTTCACTGTAGGAACTTCAAGATTAGAATCTACATTCTGATCACATCCTCATTAAATTCCAGATGGGGAGTTACAAGCATTGAAACGTCTCAGAGAATGGTAAAAGGTTCTTATAAATCTAATGAGGTGATGGCTTGAAATGCTGTTTGTATCTCAGTGGTGCAGGTGCTTCTAAGTGCCGATACCATGCCCAATAGTGGGTGTGGAGCTCAGGACACACACATGTGATGAAGACGTGCTGGATTCGTTGGTATGTAAATGATCATTTCAGCAGTAGCTTTGGTTGAAATGTCCCAGGGAATGTATAGAGAGGAGAAGTAGGACCAACTCCCAAGAAACAGCCTAAAAAGACAGGCATAAAGAGTTTGCAAAGAAGGCCAACATAAGATGTCCAAAGAAAGACAAAGGAAGGAAGTGAGGAGAGTGAAGTGTCAGGGAAATCAAGGGCCAAGTGTTTCAATAAGAACAGAGTGGTCAGCAGTGCTAAGTTCTGGTAAAGGGATCAAGTAAGAGGTGGCTTTGGTGACCTTGGTGAGAAATGTTCCAATGACCTTGTGGGTAAGAGGTGAGCAGAATTCACATTAAACAGTCTTAGATAAAGTGGAAAATGAAAACAACTTGAGACAACAACTCTCTCAAGAAATTTAGTTAAAGGGAAAGGAGAGAGGGAACATGAAAACTGAGGCGGGGGAGGGGACATAGGCTGGCTGAGGATTTTGTAACAGGGAATGTTGATATCTAGCTCACTAAGTGGCTTAATAGTCTATTTATGTAATTATCTCCATGTGTGTCTCTCTGTCTTGTTTAATTCAAGTGCCTTAAGTTAAGAGGTCTAACATCTCGCTGTATAGTCTCAGCATCTGCAACTTATCTGATACATCACAAAAAGGTCATACATTTGATTAAATTAAGTACCTTTTTTACTGCTTCTTAATGTAAGGCAAGCTTATAAAGGGTGTCCCAAAATTCACGCAAGAAGTAATTTTGATAGAAAACACAGGTTTATAATTAAAAATTGTAAAGTTTTTATTGATTCATAAAGTATACAGTATAGGGTTATGTATGGAATAGCATATTGGGTAAATGGCCTCCACGGCTTTGCTGGCACATACGCACTCTTTTGTTGAAATTTTCCATGACCGTTTTGCATAAATGTGGCTGAATTTTGATGAGGCTCATTTTCATCTTGATGGCTTGGTTAATTGACAAAATTGTCACATTTGGGGTTCAGAAAATCCATGAATGATTGTTGAGAAACAAATGCATCCACAACGTGTCACTGTTTGGTGCGGATTTTGGGCTGGAGGCATCATCGGACCATTCTTCTTTGAAAATGCGGCTGCTCAGGCAATAACAAAAGAGTGCGTATGTGCCAGCAAGCCGTGGAGGCCATTTACCTGATATGCTATTCCTTACATAACCCTATACTGTATACTTTATGAATCAATAAAAAATTTACAATTTTTAATTATAAACTTGTGTTTTCTATCAAAATTACTTCTTGCGTGAATTTTGGGACAACCTTTAGTTCATTCTTAATAAACAATGGAAATAAAAAGCTGGTTATCAGCCTGGCTGGCAAGGCTCAGTGGTTGAGTGTCCACCTACGAACCAGGAGGTCACGGTTCAATTCCCAGTCAGGGCACATGCCCAAGTTGTGGGCTCAATCCCCAGTAGGGGGCATGCAGGAGGCAGCTGATCAATGATTCTCTCTCATCATTGATGTTTCTATCTCTCTCTCCCTCTCTCTTCTTCTCTTAAATCAATTTTTTAAAAAGCTGGTTGTCATCTCACTTGAAAGAAACCTTAAAATGCTTATGCTAATGAGGCCCTGGCAGCTAATTGATATATGAAAGACAAAAGAGTAACATGTAACAAAAATTCAAAAAAATAATAATAGAAATTACTTTTTAACCCTCAGAAAAATGTGCATCCTGAAGAGAGGATGTGTGTTAACCAGGTCTGTTTCAAGTCAGTGTCCACAGGAGAGTACCAACTGTGGGGGCTCAGAAAGAGGAATTGATTTTTGATTGATGGAAAGATGTACTCAATTCTTCTATGTATATCTAGTAAGTGGAACTTTGAAATCCTACATTACACTGTGGTTATTAACAGTGTCTTTTAAATGCCTACAAAGTATTAGTGAAGTGAAATCATTCCAGGAAATCATATGTTCAGAAGAGAAACAAAATGAGCCTAATTAAAGGCATGGTGATTAAAATGTATATGTCCAATTCATAATTCTTCAATTATTTTCATGGATTACTTTAACATCTGAGTACTAAAAATGCAATTACAAACACATGACACATAAGAGCCTGTATAGGCTCAAAAATAAAATGAAATTGTGTAGAACTAAGAACTCAGCAGCATGCTAATGACCATTTGTTTCATTCATTTGTGAGATGGGTAATTTGTGAAGTGAATAGTCTCTACTATGGTTTTGCATTAAGCTTTTTTCCCCCTCAAAAAGAAGCTTGTTTTAAACAGTGCAGAGCCAATGACAGGCTTTTGAAATGGATTAGTAGATGGTGTCCAGCTCTAATTACTGATGGAAAACACTCAGGACTAGTAAACTCCTAGTTCAGCATGGTGTTTAGAAAAGAGAGTAGAGACTAAACTTCAACCCTGTTTGTAATGGACCTGGATCACATTCTTCATTCCCCATCGTTTCCCCTGTTTTGGGGGAAATGTCTACATATGATCATTCTCTCTCCAGTGTGGAAATAGAAGTCAAAAGCCTGATTTGCAGACCAGATGAAGGCCTGTGCCCAGAGCACAGCAATCAGACACTCTTGCTGGGCCTTTTTGTGTATGTGTGCTCGCGCGTGCGTGTGTGCGTGTGTGTGTGTGTGTGTGTGTGTGTTTTGTTTGTTTGTTTGTTTTTGTTTTTCAGAAATGGGCCATGGGAGTGACTGGATGCAGGAGGGAGGGGGGCCGGGACAGCAGTAGCATCCCAGGGCTGCGAGGCTGAGTTCCTGATGCAGAGATGCCATCAGTGCCAGTCACGCTGAATTTCTGGTGTTCGGCACCCGACAGAGGCAGTGGGCACAGTTTCCTCCATAGTTTAGTTCCGTGTCGTGTTTTGGAATATTATTGCTAGGAGCTTAGTTTTGAGCATTTGCTTTTTTGTTTTCAAACTATCCCAGTGAATGTCTTAGCCATCTCACATTCTCAAATACATTGCTTTTCGGATTCAAGTAGCCAGAACAGATTCTATTGTTCACAACGAAGTGTTCTGACTGATATACCCTGGCGGCTCATAAATGAAGGGGGGGAAATCAAGCTCTAAATCAGTGGTTCTCAACCTTGGCTGCACATTAGAATCACCTGGGAATCTTTTTAAAATCCTGATTTCTGGGCCTCATCCTCCAGAAATTCTGTTTCTTTGTTACTAATGTTGTGGCCTCACCCCATAACAAAGAAACAGAATTTCCGGAGAATGAGGCCCAGAAATCAGGATTTTAAAAAGATTCCCAGGTGATTCTAATGTGCAGCCAAGGTTGAGAACCACTGCTCTAAAGGGTAATGAGACAGAGACTGAGCAGCCGCGTGCAAGGAGAAGCGCCTGGCCTGCTGAGCTCCGGGCTCTGGGCTGACACCACCGTTACAAGCTGCAGGTAAGCAACTTAATCTCTTTGATTCTCAGTTGCATCACCTATGATAGAGGACAATCATACCCAATGATCATTAGGATTAAATGGCATAATATTTGTAAAGTATTAGTGCAATGCTTCATACTTCAGTCTGACTGACAAGAGCTTTGACTGAGCTATTGTTAATGCTCCATAATGTTGGTGACTTTTCCCTTAGAGATTCAAATCCACTCAAGCTCCTTTAAGCAGAGAGGGCTTCTTTTAGAGAATTAAACCACTGCCAGCATGTTGGGGAGGGCTGAAGCAATGGAATCGAGGGTGAGCTTCTAGAAAAGCCCCCAAAGCCGCCCCAGACTCCACGAGCAGGAAGCAGCCGGCCCAGCCCCCAGCAGGAGAGTGTGCAGCACAGGGAGGCTTTCTGGTGACCAGGAGGCTTTGGGCGCTGCTGGCTCCACCACCAGTGCTGTGCTCAGGAAGCTACCGCTGAGTCAGGGAATGGTTATTCCATTTCCATCAAACTAAAATAGGCTTAGTTTGGCCTGTTTTTGAATTTCCTATAGACAGAGCCATAGATTCTCTACTCATTGTGTTATCCATTCACCACATGTTTGTGAGATCCATGAGCGCCGTGCTGTTCGCTGTGTAGCAGGGGGAGGCAGGCAGAATAATGGCCCCCAACGACGTCAACATCCTAATCCCCAGAACCTGTGAGTCTGTTACAACACCTGGCGAAGGAGAAGTGATTGGCAGATGGAATTAGGTTGCTAGTCAGCTGACGGTACTATAGGGTAGTTAGTCTCAGGTAATCACGAGAGTCCTTGAAAGTGGAAGAGAGAACCACAGGTCAGAGAGAACTGTGTGAGAGGGACTGGGCTGGCTTTGCTAGCGTTGCAAGTGGAGGAAGTGATCCAGGAGTCAGAAATAAAGCATGAGATGCAATAATGTGAAGTGGGTGTCCTCTAGAAGCTGGAAAAGACAAGTAAACAGACCCTCCCTTAGGCCCTCCAGAAAGGAATACAGCGCTGCCAACAGCTTGATTTTAGTCTGCGTTGTACATCTGATCTACATCTGTGTCGTTTGAAGCCGCTAAACTTGTGGTACTTTGTCCTAGTTTGTGGTAACTTGTAGTTTTATAGAAAACTAATATGCAGGGTTTCTCAACCTCAGGACTACTGACATTTTGGACCAGATAATTCTTGGCTGTTGGGACCCGTCTTGTGTAATGTTTAGCAGCATCCCTGCCTTCTGTCCACTAAATGCCATTAGGAAGCCCACCAGTTGTGGCAACCAAAAATGTCTCCCAGACATGGCCAAATGTCCCTGGGGGCCAAAGTCACTCCCAGCTAAGAAGCAATCCTGCAAAGTATTTTATAAATATGTCACTATTTATTTAGCCAACCTATTATTTGAAGATATTTGTAGTGTTTCCAAAATTATTATTAATAATAATGCTTCTATAAGTATCTGTGAGTGTTTCAGTTACTGCATGTGCAGCTCACTGTGAGATATGTACTGAAAAGTGGAATTGCTTGGTCAGTATGCCTTTTGAACCAACATACTTCTCTAAGCAATATCTGAAAGTTCCTGTTGCGTCCCATTTTTGCTAATATTTAGCATGGCCTGCCTTTTTCATTTTAGCAATTCTTAGTGAGTGTACAGCATCTTCTTGTGATTTAAATATCAATTTCCATTATATCTAATAAAGCTCACTCATCTTCCCACTAGACTATTGGATTCTGGAGGGCAGCTATCACATCTGGTTAAACTTTGCTTGCCTAAAGTATGTTAACAGATGAAGTTGAGTAGTCAGACATATTTGTGAAAAATATTAGTGACTAGAGTACAAATCTTAGCAGTATTTTCCAAAGCTTACAAGTTAGATTACATTTCTGAGCTAATTGCAAGCTGGAGCCTGAGGGTCTGGTCTCCACACTCTTGTGTTCTCAATACACTTGGACAGTGACGGACAACATTACTAACTTGGGCCAAGAAGCTTTGTCCTACAAAATTTTCTGTTCAAGTTCCAGATATTTTCTAGGAAATTAAAGAACACCATTTCTTTGTTTTTAATTTAAATTCTTTATTGTTTAAAATATTACATATGTCTCCTTTTCCCCCCATTGACCTATCCCCAGCCACTCCCACCCCCCAGCACATGTCCTCACCCGCCAACTGTCTGTGTCCATTGGTTATGCTTATATGCATGCATGCAAGTCCTTTGGTTGATCTCTTACCTACCCTCCCCTGCCTTCCTTCTGAAATTCAACCATCTGTTTGATGCTTCTATGTCTCTGGATCTATTTTTGTTTATCAGTTTATGTTTGTTGTTCATTATATTCCACAAGTGAGTGAGATCATGTGATCTTTATCTTTCTCCAACTGGCTTATTTCACTTAGCACAATGCTCTCCAGATCCATCCATGCTATTACAGCAGTGCAGTATTCCATTGTGTAGATGTACCACTATTTTTTAATCCACTTATCCGCTGATGGGCACTTAGGCTATTTCCAAATCTTAGCTACTGTAAATTATGCTGCTGTGAACATAGGGGTGCATATGTCCTTTCTGACTGGTGTTTCTGATTTATTGGGATATATTCCTAGAAGTGGGATTACTGGGTCAAATGGGAGTTCCATTTTTAATTTTTTGAGGAAACCCCATACTGTTTGCCACAGTGGCTGCACCAGTCTGCATTCCCACCAGAAGTGAAGGAGAGTTCCTTTTTCTCCACATCCTGGCCAGCACTTGTCGTTTGTTGATTTGTTGATGATAGCTATTCTGTGAGGTGGTGCCTCATTGACATTTTGATTTGCATCTCTTGGATGATTAGTGACTTTGAGCATGTTTTCATATGTCTCTTGGCTTTCTGTATCTCTACTTTTGAAAAGTGTCTATTTAGGTCCTTTGCCATTTTTTGATTAGATTTTTTATCTTCTTTAAGTTGTATGAGTTCCCTATAAATGTTGGAGATTAAACCCTTATTGAAGATAACAACGGCAAATAAGTTCTCCCATGCAGTGGCTTTCTTGTTGTTTTGTTGATGGTTTCTTTTGCTGTGTAGAAGCTTTTTATTTTGATGTAGTCCCATTTGTTTATTTTCTCCTTAGTTTTCATTGACCGAGGAGCTGTATTGTAAAGATATTGCTACGACATCTGTCTGCTATATTTTGCTGCCTATGGGTTCTTCTAAGATTTTTATGGTTTCCTATCTTACATTTAAGTCCTTTATCCATTTTTATTTTATTTTTGTGTATGGTGTAAGTTGGTGGTCTAGTTTCATTTTTTTTGCATGTGTCCAATTTTCCCAGCACCATTTATTGAAGAGACTGTCTTGACTCCATTGTATGCTCTTGCCTTCTTTGTACAATATTAATTGAGCATAATATCTTGGGTTGATTTCTGGTCTCTGTTCTGTTCTATTGGTCTATATGTCTATTCTTGTGCCAGTACCAGGCAGTTTTGAGAACAGTGGCTTTGTAATATAGCTTGATATCTGGCATTGTGATCCCTCCAACTTTGTTCTTCTTTCTCAGGATTGCTGAGGCTATTCGGGGTCTTTTTTTATTCCAGATGAATTTTTGGAGAGTTTGTTCTAGGTCTGTGAAGTATGCCATTGGTATTTTAATGGGGATTGCATTGAATCTATAGATTGCTTTGGGTAGTATAGACATTTTAATGGTGTTGATTCTACTAATCCATGAACACGGTATATTCTTCCATTTGCTTATGTCTTCCTCTATCTCTTTTTTCAACATTCTGTAGTTTTCCAAGTACAGATCTTTAACCTCCTTAGTTAAGTTTATTCCTAGGTATCTTAATTTTTTGTTGTTGTTGCAATGGTAAATGGCATTTTTTTTTTAGTTTCTCTTTCTGTGAGTTCATTATTGTTGTATAAAAAAGCCATAGATTTCTGGGTGTTAATTTTGTATCCTGCTACATTGCCAAATTCATTTATTAAGTAAACACCATTTCGTATAAAATTAGAATTCCAATGTAATAGGGCATAACCATCAGTAAATGAAGCTCCCCAACTGTGCATATTGTAAGGGGAGGGGAGAACCATAAATATGACGTAGACCATTTTTTCTGAAGTATTGGAGTTTTGTTTCTTTTTAAAAAATCATTTCTAACATTGTAAGGTGAGCTTTAAAAGTTTACATTTCTTGAATATATTCTTAAATAGAATCACATTCCTTTAAAATTTTTCCAAGAATAATTCACCTCACTGATATGGCCACATACTCTGAAAATAACATTTTTGGAGATGATAGCAATTATCTGTAAATAGGAATGAAACACTAACTCTCTTTACTTTGTAAAGACTGCGCTGCTGCCCAGGGATAAGTAGACCAAGGCATTTTTTTTTCCCTAAAGAGATAATAAACAGCCAACTGTAAATCTATTTGCACTAAACATAATCCTGAAGTTTCTAAAAACAGCATGCATTTTCAAATGTCCAACCAAAATTAGAAGCTCTGAATTAGTAGAGCAAAGCTAGGCTCTAACCAAGATGTTTATCAAACTATAGTCAAAGGAACATGGGTAAGATGTTAATTGTATTCCTTGACAATGGCAATATTGCAATAAACTGGGTTAAGCAAATCTGATCAGGCTTGTTTTTTCTTGCATTGGTTGGTTTTTACAACAGGACTTCTCAAAATCGTAATGTGATAATAAGAATTATGTAGGTTCTCCAAGGAAGTGTTAGCCTATGCAGTTTCCCCAAATCACAGAATTGCCACCACTCTCCAAATATGCACACGTTTTTCTTCTTTTCAGATGATGGCTTGACATTTTTTCAGAGAAACAATTCTGAGAGCTCAGTGAGGGAAATGCTCTCTAACAAAAAGGAACTGAGCTGCCAGGAAATCTGGACAATAGCTTTTAAAAGAAAATTCAAAATACCAACCTGGACCTTGTGAATGAGAAAGTAATTCTACAAGAACTTGTGTATTTTTATAAACCTGGAATAAGAATGATCTATTGCCCTAGAAGCACTGGCTGGTTTGCAAGAGAGTTTTTGGTTGTTGTTTTGGTTTGTCTATCTTTGGCAGAATTATAACTAAATTCTCAACTAGTATTGTCAGAAATGAAGTCTTCCCCTTGGAACTAATTTCTATAGTCCGTAGCTGGCTCTGATGATACACAGGAACCTCTCTCTTGAATCTAAACTCACCAGGAGCAGCAACCTCAGAGACCTGCTCAGTTCACTTTCAGTCTCTAATTATATCATGGAATCTACAAATGAACCGATATACCTTTAGATACCAATTAGGTACCAATTTCTTCCCATTGTAATTCTAGCTCATTTTTTAAATTGAAATATAATTTATACAGCATAAAATATACCATTTTAAAGTGCACAATTCAGTGGTTTTTAGTATTTTACAGCACGGTGCAATCATTTTCATATCTAATTCCACAACATTTCTATCAAAACCCCCCAAAATATCTTGTACCTGTGAGTAGCCACTCCCAGTTCCCCCCTTTTGCTCACAATCACTAATGTACTTCCTCTATGTATTTCATATGAATGAAATCATGTAATAGTGACCATTTGTTCCTGGTTTCTTTTACTAAGCATAATGTTTTCAAGGTTCATACATGTTGTAATATGAATCAGCACTTCAATCTTTTTTATTCTTGAATAATATTTTATTATATGAACATATCACATTTTGTTTATCCATTAATCTATTAAAGGTTATTTCTACTCTTTTTGGGCTATTGTGAATAATATTGCTGTGGACAATACTTTGTGTGACCATATGTTTAGTGTACAAGTTTTGTGTGAACATATGTTTTCAATCTTCTTGGATAGGTACCTAACAGTGGAATTGTTGGATCATATAACTCCATGTGTAACTTTTTGAGGAACTGCCAAAGTATTTTCCACAGAGGCAGCACCATTTTTCATTCCCATCAGCAATGTATGAAGGTTCCAATTTTTGCACATCTTTGCCAACATTTGTTATTTTTCCAAAAATATACAGAACTCGTATAACTCAACAATAAAAAGGCAAATAATCCAATTAAAGATGGGCACATGATATAAATAAACAGTTCTCCAAATAAGATAACATACCTCAAATCTATTGGCTAACAAACACGTGAAAAGATACTCCACATCGTCAGTGATTAAGGAAAGGCAAATCAAATAACAAAGATATCCCATCCAGTGCTTTTGTAGAATCTGGTACTTGAGTAGAATAATACCCCATAATTGGTTTCTAAATTTTTCTCCAGGAAATCTATAGTTAGCTCCAGGGCAAATAACTTTAAGTATTAAAACCCTAATGAACTTTGTCCTTCTGGAAAGCTTTTAAGTGTTATTTTTAGTCCTAGGCATTGTCACTCAGCTTGCTCATGTCACTGTTAGCTCTGCTCCTTGCTCTTTTTGTTCAGGTTTCTATTCCATGCACATGACTAGAGAGAGAGTCTACTGTTCCCTACATGTGTCCTGAACCTGTGACAATCCACCCAGAAGGGATTCACTTTCCATTTTCAAGAGAAGACTTTACCTCTCAAACAATATTTAATGACTGCCAGCACCTCTTTACTATCATGTTTTGGTCTCCTAGCATTTTATGGTTTAATCTTCCATCCAAGAACCTTCATTCTTAAATGGGTTATACTTTTTAAAGACTATTCAAGGGCCTCAATTTTAAAACACAGTTACATATACTTAATACAGCATTGAATAAAGATATACAGGTGATATTTCAGAGTGTATCAGACAAGATATTAACATTTTTGTAGCTAAAATTTATAGATGATAGATGATAATTATAAGATCATCTTATCTACAATTATGTATGTCTTGAGAAGTGCTTCAAATATATGCACAACACTCAGTCCCAACATACATGCTTCTAATGAAATACTGGGAGGAAAACCCAAGGTGGTAGTGACCCACTTAGTTTTTCCCGTATGTTCTATCTTTGAGCTATAAAATTTGCCAGGTAAAGTTTTGGTTTAAAAGATAATGGGAAGTACTTATAAGAATCGTTTCATGTATATGTTAAGTCCTTTTCTTAATGACAAAGCATAATATGATCACTTTAAAATCTAAACCTTGCTCATTTCTGCATGCCAGTAAGAAAGATACTATATCATATAATTGCTTTAAAAGAGGTCATTAGCCATGGCAGATGTGGCTTAGTGGTTGGAGTCTTGGCCCATGCATCAAAGGGTCACAGGTTTGATTCCCGGTAAAGGGCATGTACCTGGGCTGCAGTTTTGTTCCTGCTCTGGTGCGGAGGTAACCAATCGAGTGTCTCTCTCACATTGATGTTTTTCTGTATCTCTCTCCTTCTCCCTGATTCCCCTTTCCTCCCTCCCTTTCACTCTTTCTACAAATCATTGGAAAAAATATTCTCCAGTGAGTGTTAACAAAACAAAATGAAAGAGGTCATTGAAAGTGAGAAATATATCTTTGTATGTCATTTTCAGTCTTATAAAACTGCTTTATTTCCCAATTTAGAGGAATAGGCTGAAGTATACGCATAGATGTTTGAGAATAAGTGATGAGAGACTGTATCAGCAATACTGATTTTAGAAGCATATGTCAGTGGAATTTTGATGTCTTCAATGTATATTTATGCATATTAACAACATTTGAATTTCTCCTTGCCCATAGTACTGCCTTTCAAATATTGAGCTTTAAAAGCAGACCTAAAAGGTTTCATTAAAGGTGATGTTTTGCATTTTATCTCTGGGCATACACTTGCTCTTATTCCTCATCCTTGGTGACTATGTGTATGCCAGAGGGAATAATATAAGCTGTACCTTCATACTTGCAAACATTAACAACTCTAGTTATTATGCATTCTCTTCCTCACTTTCACCTTATTTTCTTCAACAGTCATCTTCGTTACATAATCTGTTTTCTTTTAGGGGCAGGAATACTTTTATTTTCCCCTGAGAATCATTTCAGAACGTAGAACCTAAACCTCAGAAACCAGCATGTCACCTGTGAGGTAGCCTTTCCTTAACCACAGAGGATCAATACTAGTGATAAATATTTAAAACCATTAGCCATGACTTGAACATTCAAAGGACTTTGAAATGATTTATTTCATTAGTAAGTTGACTCATACAGTGGGGCCTTGACTTACAAGTGTCCCGACTAACGAGTTTTTTGAGATACCAGCTGTCTCTCGGCCGATTTTTTGCATTGAGTTGATAGAGTAATTTGAGTTAACGAGCTTGGTCTCTGAACGAATTAAACTTGTAAGTCAAGGCCCCGCTGTATAGTCTATTTCAACATGCGGTCCTCTATTAAGTATGTTGCCTTTTGGTGATTTACATTTAAAAGGGCATGCAAATACATTTTTATAGATATTTTTTTAATCTCCCCTAGCTGCTAACAGATTTGAAAAATGAAATGTTTCCTCTATTACTGATGTTTATCACTTTCCCTGTGGCAAATTCAGGTTCTTATCTCTTGGCTCTTAATGCACATGTCAGCCCACTCCTGTTCCATGTGCACTCTCACTCGGCAGAGAGCTAGAAACTGACGGTGAGATGTGCAGCAGGACCCCGGGCCTGTCCATAAAGCGCCATCTCCTCCTCGGCATGGTCCATTGTCAACACCAATTCTCTGCATTCGCATAGAGCCTGCGCGTTCCCTGGGTCTCTGCAGCACAAGTCTCGCCTCCCCCTTTCTGCAGGGCCTCTGCCAGGCAGGAGAGAAGAAAGTGTAAGAGAAGAGACCCCATGGCCATGGACCATTCCGGGAACTGTGGAATCTTCAAAAATTACCCCCCAAATCTCCACCGCCATATTTTTCTGTCTCTTTGATTGGATTATCTGAACATCCTGTAAATAGGAACTGAAACACTAACTCTCTAGCATTGTGTCAATGAGTTGAATCCAGATATGGCTTCTTGAGACCAGTATGTATTCCATGTCTTCTCAACTCAATTTTAAAAAACAGGCATTTATCCAAGGGAATTTTTAAGAAAATTAGGTTAAAAAAACCCTGAAATCAACATCAGAAAAAGTCAAAATCATCCAAGTGACCAGATGAAAGAACACAGACTTTGTCTTAATTCAATGATAATTAATTGATAATATTTATTAACTCTCACTATGTATAAGGCAATGTCTTAGGAGCTCAATATAAATAACCTCATTCCGTCCTTACAGCAAGCTCTTAGATAGATTAGTATCTCCATTTTATAGATTAGAAAACTGATCATGAGTAATATGCCCAGGGTCATATGCTAATTAGAAGTGGTGCTGTAATTAAGATTAAGATCTCTCTGAATTGACACTGCTTCCAGACAGAAGATACAGGACTCCTTAGGTTAGCCCTATCTAGAGAAACTAGACCAGGGGTGGGCAAACTTTTTGACTTGAGGGCCACAATGGGTTCTTAAACTGGACTGGAGGGCCGGAACAAAAGCATGGATGGAGTGTTTGTGTGAACTAATATAAATTCAAAGTAAACATCATTACATAAAAGGGTACGGTCTTTTTTTTTTTTAGTTTTATTCATTTCAAATGGGCCGTATCCGGCGAGACAGAGATTGGTTACCTCCCATAGCACCCTGACTGGGAATGGAACCTGCAGCCTAGGTACGTGCCCTGACTGGGAATCAAACGGCAAACTTCTGGTGTGTGAGATGACACTCCAAC
>NW_005871049.1:711692-731520 GCF_000147115.1 Myotis lucifugus | reverse complement strand
GCCCTCGGGCCAGATCCGGCCCGTTTGAAATGAATAAAACTAAAAAAAAAAAAAAGACCGTACCCTTTTATGTAATGATGTTTACTTTGAATTTATATTAGTTCACACAAACACTCCATCCATGCTTTTGTTCCAGCCCTCTGGTCCAGTTTAAGAACCCATTGTGGCCCTCAAGTCAAAAAGTTTGCCCACCCCTGCTCTAAACCATTGTTTTCATTTGCTGAGTGATTAATCTTCTTTGGAGGGACTAAACTATTAACTAAACTTTGGATTATATCTACCCGCTTCATCACAAAATCTTTGTTGTAACAACTGCAAGAAATAATGTAAAATGGAAAAGAAACTAAAACTGCGAGTATTAAACTGATATATATTTTATTCTCATAAGAAACCTTTTGGGAGCTATAAAACACGGGCACATTTAGATAGGCAAAAACCATAGACAAGTGAATGGACAGTAAATGAAAGGCAGGAGAATACTTCTGCCCTTTAGAAATGGGCAATATTTGTGGGGGGTGAAACAATCTCTGAAAACACACAATCAATAAAATCTCTTACCTATAATCTTGGATACATTGCAGCTGTAGCAGTTGAGGATGATCTGGAACTAGTACCACAAGCAGTCGCCATTCTTGAACAGAGCATTTTGGACAAGAACAGGTGGTAGCAACATATGGTCCAGGTCATCTTGACTGATTGAAGAAGATGAACCTCTCCCAGAACTTAGTAAAGAGGATTCTCGAGGCACTAGCTTAATGTTTTACCTAAATTCTGCTCAGAGGAATGAAAAGTTTATACTAGAAATTGGTTACATATGATTTAGGCATTTGTGCTAAGTTAATTGTATAAAAAATTTAGGGAGGTATCTTCCATGAAGTGATGAGATAAAGGAACCCTCCGGGTATTCTGTTATAGAAAATTATCTGGATTTTATCATCATTGCAATCAAAATAAGTGAGAGGAAGCTGCCAGGGGCTGGCCCTGGACTTCTTGGGACTGCGAGGTTTGAGATGACACCAGTGAGGTGGTCCGGGCCAGAGGCATTTCTGTTGTGATGGGCAGAAATGGACAGGAAAGACTGTGTCTTTGTGAGTGGCATTTCTATGCTCTGTAGGATATGCCTCCGTGATCCTGGGGCTTGGAGTGTGTTGGGGAGAGACTGCCTATGAATAGGAACTCCCGTTTGTTTAACTCCTTTTCCACCTTTCTGCAGAAAGCACTCAGGGAACAGCTTGTTCCAAAACCCATCCTATGTGTCAGGTTAACACAGAAGAAACAGGCAAATGGGTTATGTTTCATGTCCGTGACACACAGAAGACAAAACACTGGAGAGGGAAAAAGACAGTGTGGCCTTGCTGGCCTGGAAGTGAGGAAGTCCGAGTCCTCATGGTAGATGGACCCCTGATCTCTGACCTTGCCCGCGCACTGCTTTGAGGCCCTTCCAGTTCTAGAGGCGGCCTGGGCCAGCCTTGTCACTCTGAGGACAAATTTCATTTGCACTATTGCCATCACCAAGGAGAGCAACGTGGAGAATTTTGTAAGAGATTGTTCAAAATCAAAGATGCTGGCAGGAAGCCTGGTAGGTAAAAGACTAAGAAAGCCACCTATGATTCTTCATCATGTTGATTCAAGGAAGGAAATAAATGGTGAGATGTTCCACGTTTGGTCAAAATCACAGAGCAATTAAAAGATGCTGGAGATGCCAAATCTCCCCCAAAATCTTCTACAGCAGATTCAAGTTGCAAACACCAGAACACAGAGGGCAGAAGTTTATGGTGACCAATGGATAGCAAGCCAGTATTCTCGGAAGCTTTTCTCCGAGACAAAGCCCCAGTTTCCCAAACATCTCATAGGTCCAGTATTGACTTAACTTTCAGGTCAAGGTGAGAGAAATTATTTACAATGTTAAAATATAAAAAAATAAATGTGGCGTGGGTATAATAGAAATTGACAGAATAAGATTTTTCCCATTTTTATCATTTTTCACACCAAATCAGCTTTTTATTTCTATGTATGTGTGCTACCAAATTTTTTTAGGTTAATAGAGAAATATATAAAAATAAGAAATAACTGAATCAGGTAAGCTATCTCTACAGAGTACTGCCATCATACTGCCATTCACTATGTCACTATCTCTGGGGACAGAGATAGTGACATAAGGGCATAGATATGTATGTTTTGGTAGTATGGATATGTCTATTATAGTGTGGAGACACTCATGCTATAATTATGGCATATTGTTTTTGTTCCTTTCATTTTGTTATTTGCTACCACTTTAGATTATTAAAAAGAAATATTAGCCTATTTCAGAGAGCAGATCACTTAATGAAGTTGTGCCTCGGTGCCCAAAATGCTATTTAGCAAAATAAATGTAAAAGCATGTAAGATTCTTTGTTAAATAAAAAGTCATAAAATAGTATGCCAATTAGGGAACCCTCTAAAATGCTTTTCCAAGGTTAAAAATGGACTCTCAGAACAGATTACAATGTTTCTAATCACTTAACATGGGAAACCATTCCAATAACTTAGCTCAAAAATGGCAAGTTTTCCTCTGTTTATCTCACTGCCATCCCTTCAGCTTCCAAAAAGCCATTAAAAGGGCGACCACAAGAGCCTGATATAGAAATGACAGTCTCTGGGGTCCATGAACAAACACACCCACTCATTGGCCCAGACAGAACTGTTGAGGCAGCAAGAAATAAATGTCTATTAAATCGAGCCATTCTGAGCTTGGGCTAACTTGTTGCTGAAACCTAACCCTCCTTTGATTAATCAAGAGTGAGTGTTAGTTTGCTTACCTTTTTGTTGTAAATTGTATAATCATGGTTGACCATCAAGAGAGATGAGTAGTGAACATCAATTCAGCCTTGTTCCAAAGGAAAGAGTATTAGAGAAACCAAAGGAGCTGAGCAGTCATTTAGATCAGACAGGAGAGAGTTGCAGTGAATTAATAGGCTAAGGTGTATTTTTATTTATTTATTTTTTTTAGCATTAAAGATGTAGCTTTTGGACATTTTGCTAAGAAGGATTCCTGGAGATTCTGGCAATCCAAATAATAGAGCAGCATGTATGGTACTCTCATCTGTTTACCTATCTATCTGCACATTTGCTTGCCTGTCTTTTTTTTAATTACTGATTAATTGATGATACACATAAAATGTTAGACTCTTTCCCTCCAGCTTCAGCTAGGTGAGATTTTTGTACAATCCTAGTGACAAGTGCACAAACATCAAGTTGTCAAGTGAAAACCACCCCTTGACCTATAAATGATGATACTGATCGGTACTGGGTAGTGGTTATTTCTCAGGAAATATAAGTATTTGTAAAATTTATCAATATTAAAATTTGAAATTCTTAAATGCCAAAATCACAAAATATGTGTGATGACTGAAATAAGCTAGAGCCCTTGCCAGGTGGCTCAGTTGGTTGGAGTGTCATCTCATACACCAGAAGGTTGTGGTTTGATTTCCAGTCAGGGCACATACCTAGGCTGCAGGTTCCATTCCCAGTCAGGGTGCTATGGGAGGCAACCAATCTCTCTCTCTCTCTCTCTCTTCCTCTCTTCCCTCTCCCTCTCCCTCTCCCTTTCCCTCTCTCTCAAATCAATAAAATAATCATATACTCAGGTGAGGATTAAAAATAATAATAAGCTAAAGAAAAAAATATGAGATCTTAGAGAATGAATTTATGTGAGATGAAAATGCAACTCTACAACTATGATAACAGAGAATATTAGAACAGTAGAAAGAAAAATAATGAAAGAGTATCAGATGTTAATAACTAACAAGCATGAATTAAGTTGCAGAAGCAGAACATAGTAAACAATATAAATTTGTTGTTTTTTTAAATATATTTTATTGATTTTTTACAGAGAGGAAGGGAGAGGGAGAGGGAGAGAGAGTTAGAAACATTGATTCAGCTGCCTCCTGCACGCCCCCTACCAGGGATATGCCCGCAACCCAGGTACATGCCCTTGACCGGAATCGAACTTGGGACCCTTCAGTCTTCAGGCCGATGCTCTATCTGCTGAGCCAAACCAGCTAGAGCAACAATATAAAGTTTAAAAAATAGGCATTATAATGGAAACTATAGGGAAGAAGAGTTAACTCCATTTAAAAATAATACAATTTTATGAGTAACTATTAAGCCTATATATATATATATGCGGGTGGTAAGAACATTGTGAACAAAGTTAGTGGGAAATAGCACATTGAATGTTCCAAAATCAGGAATTATTATATTGAATGTTCCAAAATCAGGAATTATTATAACTTTAATACTAGCTAGCATTCATTAAGGGATTTGTGTTGGGCACTGTGCTAAGGAATTTACATGCTTTAGCAGATGTATTTCACCCAATTTTTACAGGTGAAGAATCTGAACACAGGCATTTTAACCTAGTAACCCAAGGCTGCTCAGAAAATGGAGACATTTCCAACTGAGCCGTCCAGTGTAGAGCCCAGGGCTTCCCTTGGTGCTGGGCTTGGGGATGCAGCACTGGGCAGGGGGACACGAAGGCTTGGGTTGGAGCTTTACAGAACTGAGTGCTTGTAGCTGTGCAGGAAAATGTGAGGTTCCAATTTTATTATATATATTTTTTGAATTTGAAATTCATAAGGCAGGAAATTCAGAAATACTAACTATAATGTTAATACAGTGATGTCCATATGCCAGACAGAAAGGCTTTGTCAAATATGTAAGTTAGCTGCGGTTGCCTCCGAAGAAAGTGGAGCCGCCATAAAAACAAGGGAGAAAGGCTGGTGCCTGCGCCTCCATGGGCAGGCCGGGCTTCACACAGCCCCGGGCTGGGATCCAGTCTCCCATCTCATCGTATCTAACAATGAAAACAACAGCAACGATGACAAAAATAACAAACCTAAGGCAGAATGTTACTGAAATTTGTTTAGGGGGACGGGGCGGGAGTGAGCATCTCATGGCTCAGAGTGAAGATCTCAACAACTTAGCTATCTCCATGATACTTTCATTTTTCTAAGATCACTGCCAGTGTTCTTACCAGCTTCCAATGTGTCTGTCTTCTCCTTCCCTTTCAGCTCCTTTTAGGCTCCTGTCACCTGTATTGCTTCTTCTCTGATTTCTGCATCATCTCCTTGGTGTCTCTCCCCCCCCCCAGCCCCCCCCCCTCCAAAAGTATTGCATTTTTTATCTATCAACTTGCTCAGCAAAAAGAATCTCAGGGTTCACGCATATAAGAAGGTTTGTGGCGGGGGGAGGGAATGTCACTACTAATAATTTAGCATATTTTCCCTAGTCACACTTACAATAGCATTAAGATGAGCAAAGAGGCGGCTCACAGCCAGAGCCCGTATCTCTAACTGCCCTGGGGTCTTTACTACGTTCAGTATGGAGGCCTTCAATCTCCACTTTCCTACATATTTGCAAACATTGCAATACCAAGGCACCACCATTTATACATGGAGAAACAGGGGACACTTTCAGGTTCAGATGCTAACAAACATTCTCTCTGCTTATGGGAAACTCAAATCTTACTGATCCAGGCCGAGAAGCGGCAGGAGCCCTTCTGAACAGAGATTGGGAAGTGGAGGGTCTGATGGCCACATCCATCTGGCTGCCCAAAGAGACATCATCTTATTCTCCACACTCTGTGACAGACACCAACATGGGGACTACCCCCCAAGAGGGTGTCCCTGTCACACTTACTGTTGTGGTTTAATTTCCCAACACATCTCCAAAGAGATCTACTATTTTATGATGCACACACTTACACATGTGCATTATAAATGAGGGCATTGATGTGTCCGTTCACCACTGTCAACAGGAATGAAGGCGAGCCTGAGAGCGGAGGTTAAGAGAGTGCTTTTGCGGTCCGGGGAGACCGCGCCTCTGTGGGATTGTACACCACCAGCCTCAGGAGTCAGCTGAGGTCTCTAAACCTGCATGTGGCTAATGAGAACCTCAAACATGCCCGTCAGTGTTCACGGTCGGTTTCCATGATTGTCATCGAAACCTGGGGCCTAATCTCATCGCCTCCTCGTGTCTGTGAGTGTGAACTGCCACATTCTAAGTCATCGCTCCACCCCCACTCTAATCTCCAAATGGCTTTGTATGTTGCCTTTGATGACCCCATCTTTTATGCCTCTACAATTTTTGGAAGCCCTTTCGGGGGCCTTCTATAACTCAAAAGTTTTAATAACAAAATTCCCTGTGTCCTCATCCATCTCTCTGAGCATTTCCTTCACAGTTTGCTCTAAAAATATCTGGGCCTTAGTTGAGGACACTGCTTTCTCTCTGCTGCCCTCCGTGGAATGGCTGCTTTCTTTCCCACTCCCCTCACGCCACTGGCCTGTAGAAGGGAATCAGTATCCTCCTTGGTCCTCATTGCTGGTTTCAGATCATTCTTCCTCTATCCCTAAAAATCTCCAGTTATGCATCTCATATTGTCAGGATATAGTATACCTGCCTCATATATATATATATATGATTTCAGAGAGAAAGGGAGAGGAGAGAGATAGAAACATCAATGATGAGAGAGAATCATTGATCGGCTGCCTCTTGCATGCCCTGAGCCTGTAACCCAGGCATGTGCCCTGACCAGGAATCAAACAGTGACCTCCTGGTTCTTAAGTTGACACTCAACCACTGAGCCATAACAGCCAGGCTCCTGCCTCTTTTTATTGCCATCATCGGTCACTGCTGGGACATGCCCCCTTTTCCCCTGATGATCTTATGTAAGATGTAAAGCTCTGCCACTGCTTGGTAATGTCCACACCCGTGTAAATGATCTAGCTAATACTCTGGCCGCTTAATCCTTGATATATTCCCCACCAGCTTACCTCACTTATTTATACTCTATAGTCATACCCTTGACCTTGTCACTATAAATAACTACAATCCCCCATAATCTCAATTTCAAAGCTGCTCCTCTCTGACCTCATATCTCTCCAAGTCACTCCTAATAACCCCACTGCATCAACCCTTAGATATCACCATGACATCCAAGTCATTGATCCTATCACCAGCGCATCTTTTCTGTCCTAGATTAAATTCCAGTCAATCATAACCACTTCCCAGCAAATGTTCTCAACTCCTTGCTCTGTCTTCCTTCCACTCTCTCACTTGGTTCTACCTTGGGTCAGTTCATTTCAACTCTGCAGCCAAAAGGGACTAAAGAAAAATACACAGCTATGCTAACTTGTCTAATTTTAAAGACATAATCACTAACAAATAGACTTGTAGTTGCCTGGCACTCACACTAGATCCCTTATCTCCATTCACTTGATCACTCTACCAAATGATTAATTCCTATTCTCTCCTCATTCAGAAGAAAATTTCTACAAGCTCCTCCATATGTACCTACTGACCTGCATCTTTGCCCAGATACTCTACTTAATCTCCTGGTACTGCACATGGAAAATACTTTGGTTCTTCTCTTTGGCAACATTCACATCTGTATATAACTATATTATTATTTATTCCAGATTAATAATAACTCCAATGAGTATTATGTTTTTCTCTTTCCCTTTACAGCAAAATCTCTTTGAAGTGTTGTCTTACACACTGTTTCTGATTTTCTTCCTCTTACTCACTTGACTCTATTCAAACAGATTTTGGCCTCCACCATTTCATTAGAAATACCTTAGAAAAGTCACCAAGAAATTCCACTTTGCTAAATACAAGCTTAGTCCTCATCTTATTTAACCTGTCCATAGGTGTTGAATTAGAGTTATAAGTATTGGTATGAATTCACACTTTAAAAAAATATATAAACGGAAATAGCTATGTACATATGCATGTGTATATACGTGCATGTGTCTGTGTAGATGTATACAGGCATATGATTCCTGGCTCTGTCTGTTGAAAGAGCCCAAAAGCAATAAGACCTTTAAAGGATAAAATATTTACATAATATGTGGATATCTCTCCATGTATTTACATGCAAATAATCAAATAAAATGTTCTCTATATTTTGGTAAAGATGGTGGAGAAATCTGACAGACAGAAACTGAATTGGAGGTGAGCAAGGTTAAAGTCAGCAGTGGTGGGAATGGGTTGGCCTTGTGTGTCTCCTGAGACGAGGGACTGTGAAGTGCAGTGTTATTTCTGTGGCGCTCCTGCCAGGAAGGCATGGCCTGAGACTGCACATGAGGAAAAATGCAGTTGCTGGTGTCTCACAGAAGGGAAGGTTGTCCTCTGTACAACTGTCAAGGGGAAGGCTGAGGGACTGTTCCAGATTGAAGGAGACACACAGAACATGACAACTACATGCAACCTGTGTTCCTGGGTGGGACCCCCGTTGCAGTGGTTGGCAAAATGTGAATAGGGTCTGTGAATTAGACAATTAGATGACAGGGTTTTATCAATATTCATTTCCTGAATAAAGGGGTTCTATGGTGATTCTGTAAGAGAGTGCCCTGCCATATTTGTAGATTCATTTTAGGGGGGAAAATAGGAAAATAGATTTCATAAAATTCTAACTTTAATTTTATATACAGTTATTGATTGAAATATTTGAAAAAACCACTCCAAGTCTTAGATTAGTGTCACAGTCATTTTCAGGACTTAAGCATAAAGGGAGCATCTGGCACTAACCTGGCTTATTGTCAAAGCCCCTGCCACTTGTCTGTGGGCTGCTCAATATTGCTCCTCACTGGATAAGCCACAGGTGATCTTTCTAATTCCACTAAGCTGCCGAAGCCAATAAAAATAAAGGTCTTTCTGCCTCTCTAGCATCCCTGTTGATATAGAAATGTTTTTCTATGTTCTCTTGCACGAAATCCTCTTGTTTCCTAATTATCCAGAGGATGGAAACCCAAAAGAAAAGAGCATTTGTGCCCAGCCCCTACCCGAACAGGGGGAAATAGTTTCCAAACTATTTCTATTTTTAAAATGGATTTAATAAGTAGAAAATCTTTTCAACTTCAATCTTTCTACATTATGTGCCATTTATTTATTTTTTATTGATTTGCGAGAGAGAGAACAAGGGAAAAGGAGAAAGAGGGTGAAACACCAAAGAGAGAGAAGCATCAATCAGCTGCCTCCTGCACACCCCTATTGGGGATCAAGCCCGAAACTGGGGCATGTGCCCTGACCGGGAATCAAACCAGTGACTTTTAGGTGCATGGCATGATGCTCAACCAACTGAGCCATACTTGCAAGGGGGTACATTACATTATTTGCTATTTAAAAGTGACTTGGAAACAATTAGGCAAGAGAGAAATTCTGAGTTTTGTTGTTGATGGTGGTGGTGATGGATCATTTGTTATAATTATGTATATATATGTGTGTGTGTGTGTATATATATATATATATATATGCCTTATTATAGAAGAATGGGCTATTTTTTAAAAACCAAATATAAATAATAGTTTGGGTTTCATAGAGGCTTAATGATAACTCAGTAATGTGGTCTTACTATTCCATTTGGAAATAAGGAAATAGGGGTAAAAATAGTTGTCTAAGGTCACATAGGTAAAGAGTGGCAGATTGGGTTTTAATTCAGGTCAGTCTGATTCCATTATCTAAGCACTTTTTAATATGTTATCGCCATAAAGGAGAATTGATATTCCACTGAAGAGTAAGCCAATAGTTCCAAAACTACCATTCTTAAAGAACTTTTATATATTTTTAAACATTTAAATTGGATTCTAGAAGCATATATTCTCAAGACTGAAATTCTGTGTGGTCATCTAATCCTACCTCCTATTGAGTCTTCAATCTCTTACACAGTATCTGGGCAACTAGACATCTTATCTCTTATTGAACAACTCAGAGTAGTAGGGATCTTTGTCATTACATACAAAGAAGGTTTAAGTATAAATGTATTTATTAGAATAGTCATTTATTTTCATATAAGTTCTGTATTTCTAAGACTTTTGAGCTGTGGTCTTTAGAACCAAGACATGTCTAGTTCATCAAAACTATATTCTAATTTTCTCATAGATCAAACTTCTTCTAGAGTGTAGAATCAGAACAGAACACACTATTATGAAACCCACTCTAATACATTTGGGGAGGGAGTTGGTCCAAAAATTCAAATGCAGGTCAGTGATATTATCAGGTTAATGAATAACCTGGGAAGCCTGGAGTCCAAAGATCTTGTGAGCCATCTCCACCCTGGTCCCTGCTGTGCTTTGGTGCCACCTGGTGGTGAACGCTATTCGACAGACTGTGATGAGTGTGCTGGGTATTCATTTGATTAGTAAAAAGATAGACTTAAACAACGAAACATATAAGTGATTATAACAAAGTGCAATAATTTCAAAGAAGAATTGGAACACTAATAAAGAAAGAATAGAATAAAAAATACTTCAGTGAAAATGGAAGTGAGGGAAAGCCTGTTTGAGGAAGTAACATATAAAACATATGATTATAAGGATCAGTCTCACATGTAGATAAAGACAAGAGGAAAAGCAGGTACAAAGAGACTCAGGAAGACTGAAAATGTTTTTAAAAATCTGCAAGGAGCTCAGGGAGGTTGGCATGTTGTTGATAGGAGGAAAAAGACTGGAGAAGTGGCCAGAAGCCTGAACTTGACGGTCTTGAAGAGATTGGAGGTGCTCAGATTGCAAGGAGAAGTCACTAAAGTTGGAACTGATACTACTAGAGTGGGAGCAGGCTCAAAAGCAAGGGCACTGTTAGGAGGTTACTGGCATGGCCCAAGTGGGCGGGGCTGGTGGCCTGCGCTGGAGTGGTAACAATGGCTAAAAACAGACACAGTGGCTGACTTGTTGGGATTTTGCTTTCTCTCAAGTTCATTTTATTTTCTCTTTTACACCCCAGTGGTTTATGAACATGCTCTGTATTTTTGAATGAAGAAAATAAGGCAACTAGAAGCAGCACTGGCTGAACTAAAACCCAACGTTTTGTTTTGCTTTGCTAGTGGTCGGCAAACTCATTAGTCAACAGAGCCAAATATCAACAGTACAACGATTGACATTTCTTTTGAGAGCCAAATTTTTTAAACTTAAACTATATAGGTAGGTACATTGTTATTAACTTAATTAGGGTCCTCCTAAGGCTTAGGAAGAGCCACACTCAAGGGGCCAAAGAGCCGCATGTGGCTCGTGAGCCCCAGTTTGCCGACCACAGTAGACAGTCTGTCAGAGAGAGCTCTCTAAGTTGCAGTTGTACCCATTTAAATCCTAGCATTGTTTGTGTCGCCTTGGGAAGTAAAAGGAAATGCTGAAGGCTGTGACATCAAATTGACCTTCGACCTCCAAGAAGAAAATGGAAATGGGAGCTATTCCATCAGGGTGTCTACCTCGCTCCCTCTCAGATGTGAATAGGGAAGAATACCCGAAGGCAGTTTAGTGAAATAGGTAAGAACTCAGGCTCTGACCCAAGCCTGCTGCTCTCAGTCCCAACTCTACCACTTACTTACATAACTCCTTGGTGCCTCAGTTCTACCTCTGTAAAATGAAGATTAAAAATAGAACTCATTTCATAGAGTTGTTGGAGCGATGAAATGAGTAATATGAGGAAGGTGTTTAAAGAGTGCCTGGCATATAGGCAGAGTTAAAAAAAAACACACACATGAGCTTTTAAGTTTGTGAAAGATCAGGATGTAGTTGTTTATTAAATACTTTGAAAATAACATTGTCTCCCATAAGAGGGTTACATATTTAGAATGAGAATAAAAGTACAGGATTTCAACATTTTCTATCTGCTACCTGGAGATGACTCACATCCTGGAAATACTTTCTCACCAAGTTGGACACCCAAAAAGTCAAAGAGCAGCGAGAGTATGAAATAAAGAGAGGGAACATGAAAGGAATGTCTAGGGTTTCCACCTATGTGTCTTTTTTCTATTAAGAATTTGAAGGGAGAGGTTCTTGGAGGATATTTTCTATTTCCCAGAAAATGGAAATATGTTGGAAGAACTTCTGTCCTTAAGAGCATATTGACACCTCTAATCAGTACATAGCAAATAAGGAAGAAAACAGATGTGACTCACCTTAATGATAAATAAAGACAGAAACCGCCCCCCCCCCAACCCCCACTGCATTTTCTCTCAGAGGATTTAAGGGATGCTAAAAAATAGCTTGGTCTGGCTGACTGAGTTGGACTGTAAAAGGCAGTCTGCAAGAGTAATATTTCCCAAGATGGTACTCGGATTTTTTTTTTTTAAACCAGCAGACCACTTTGGCAATAGCCAGAACATTCAGGAATAACTTAATGACATAGCCAGATGTGTCTCAGAGAATCAACTGTCTGGCCAAACCACCAAACCCTACAGAAAGCAAGAATGAGCTCAGCAGGTAGAAAAAAATGCATCATGCTGTGATGTATGCTAGGAATATTATTGTGACTCAATGGCAGAGTCTTTATTTCCCACTGAATTTAAAACTCTCTTTAAAGCTGCCAGATTCCACCCGTGCTTCTGCAAGATGACAGCGAGGCCTTCCTGAGGCATACCCTAGCGTCCTGAAAGTATTGAAGTGTGTCCCAGCAAGGCCAGATTCGTTCCCAGGGGGCACTGTCCTCACTGGGCGACTCTAGCTTATTTCCACAGAAAAGCAACAAGCATTAGTCATTCAAATCTATTGTTACCTAGTCAGCCATTATACTATGTTTTGATTATTAAGAATTGATTTTTTGAAAAAATTACTATGGTCCTGGTTAGGGGGCTCAGTGATTGGAGCATTGTCCCATACACCAAAAGATGGCGGGCTTGGTTCCTGGTCAGAACACATGCCCAGGTTATAGGTTTGATCCCCAGTCTGGGCACATAGAGGAGGCAACCAATTAATACATCTCCAATCAGTGTCTGTCTCTCTCTTTCCTTCCCTTCCTCTCTCTCTAAAATCAATAAACATATCCTCAGGCAAGGATTTTAAAAAATTACTATGAACATATTTAGAGAAAAATGAGTTTATCGTTTATATGACTTGAAAGTTTGGGTGCTCATTCAGGTCAATTTCTTTTATTCTGTCTCAGTCTCTCCCTCCTCCCACCCTCTTCCTCTCCCTTCCCTCTCTCTACTACACCCCCTTCCTCTCCCTTTCTCCTCTTTCTCCAGGTCTCCTCCCCTCTCCCCCTTTTTTCCTCCCTTTTACCCCAGCTGGATGCTGGCAGGAAGTTGCTTTTGCAGCTGTACCTCATTCTGCAATAACTTTCTTTGCCTGTAGGTATTTTGCGATTTCATCCGCTTTCTGTCATGCAGTAACCTTATCAGATGAGCTTGTCTCTGGAGATTGGGGAAGAGGAGTGAGAGCGATCTGGCAGTTAATTTTTTTAAAAAAATATATTTTATTGATTTTTTACAGAGAGGAAGGGAGAGAGATAGAGAGTTAGAAACATCGATGAGAGAGAAACATCGATCAGCTGCCTCCTGCACACCTCCTACTGGGGATGTGCCCGCAACCAAGGTACATGCCCTTGACCGGAATCGAACCTGGGACCCTCCAGTCCGCAGGCCGATGCTCTATCCACTGAGCCAAACCGGTTTGGCATGGCAGTTTATTTTTGAGAGGGGAGTAAATTCAGTTCAGAGGCACAAAAGCATGCCCACTTGAACTGTTGATGCCAGTAAGAGCCTGATTATCAGTGGGGCCGGTGGATTTAAGGATGTACTCAGGGATGCAAGACTGAGATTGGGGCATTGCACTGCTTGGGAGATGGGGGAAGATAAGGGCTGTGAGGAAGATCAGTAGCTGCTCCAGGCCATTTATGCACCAAGGAGAGAAAATTACAGTGTTAACTCCCAACTCAGACCAACAGATGGAAGCCCAGAGGCCTCCCGGTAGCATTAAAGACCTCCTCCTCTCCCGAGGTCAGAGGGCAGACTGTTTGAGGTTCCCTCCCAGGCGCTGTTGTTTCACTAGCAGATTTACAAAGATTGTTGAATGAACAGCCCTCGCAAGTCTTCAGTGATAATGTCAGAGCTCTGATAAAGGAATGAGATCCTGAGATACGGATGGGAACGTGCAGATGGCTGTGCTCGAGACCTAGACTCCCAGAGTTGCCTGACCCCGCACAGCCAGCAGAAGTGTGTCCCTCCCGTTGCTACAAGATAAGCACCCTCTTCCTGCTTGGAGACCATTGAAAGGCCTCATTTGAGGCGAGTCTGGCTCTTCTCAAGACCTGCCCTAACTCCCCTCATTGCTTCTAAACCACTAACTCAATTCAGGCCTGACCAGGGAAGTATGAGCCCTGCTTTGGCGGGAAATGGATTATTCATCAAAAACACCTCTGGACCTGGCGAATGTGTACTGGCAGGGCTGAGAGAGCATGTTGGGTACTGGATGAGAATATCCTATGATTTAGGGTTTAATGTCCTAGCAGCGTCTCCTACACTTATTCCTAATAGGCTGCTAATATAGCTCCTTGAAGTTGGAAAAAATGATAGATGGAAAAGCTGGAAGTCCTTGGGTGGATATTGAGGAAAACCTCAGAAAAGTAGTCATGTCAGAATGGATTTATTATGCACCATCAGACACTAGTTGATTGTGTTCCCCTCAAGTTCCCAGAGAATTCCTTTCGCTCTAACTACAGGGATCTGCTAGTGAAGGGCCTTGTTGAGAAGCTGAGCCTATTCTCAGCCCTGGGACCCATACATCTAAGGAAAGACAGGTCCCTTCGAGGAAAGATTCTGAAATGCTAATAGTGTGATTCCCTCAGTCCTTCTCCTCTGGGAGCTAAGAGCATTTTCCCAGGTGACGTGCATTCTCTGTGGAAAGGAGACTATTCAGACCTTTTAGGTGTAGTTGGATATAGGGTCTGAAGTAAGTCTAATACAGGGCACAAAACCACTTTCGTGGCCCCCCTGTAAGAGTGCAGAGGCTGGTGACAGTGGCTTGGCTCAAAGTTTGTCTCGCAGTGGGGCCTATATGTCATTTTCCTGGTCTCTGCGTGCATAATTGGTATGGCTATACTTCGTAGCTGGCAGTACCCTCATGCTGGTTCCCTGGCAGCAGGAGCCAGAAGGGAGGAAAGGCCAAGTGGAAGCTCTTGAACTCGCTGACTCTGGCCAAGATGATACATCAGAAGCCATATGTCATCCTGTGTGGAACTGCAGGGATTAGTGCTACCCTCAAAAAATGTAAAGGATGCAAGTTCCCATTATATCCACATTTAACCTACCAGTCTGGTCCCTCAAAAAGTGAGATGAGTTATGACAGATGCTACGAACTCATTTATTGGCTAACATGGAAGGCTGTCATTTTTGAATGGGGCTCTTCAGTACATTCAGGCTACCTTACAAGCCCTGCTGCTTCATGGGCCGTATGTCATGGCAGATCCTATGATGTTAGATGTTTCTCAATAAGAATGCGATGTACTTTTTCTGCAAACTGTAAGAGAAGAATCGGAGCACAGACATTTTATACTTTTGGAGTAAGACAATGCCATCTGTAACAGAGAACGATTCATCATTTAAAAATCAACTCCTAACATGTTCCTGGATCCTCACAGAAGCTTGGTTTCTGACCACGGAACATCGAGTGACTATGTGATGGAGATGCCCATCAATATCTGGAATTTGTCAGACCTACCAAGTAATAAGATTGAAGGGTAAAGCATAAGATGGAAATGATACATTCAAGTTCCGGGCAAAGAGGGTCTGGATGGGATAAGAAAGTTAAAGATGATCCATATTTCTTCTCCAAGACACCTTTATCTATTACACTAATGCCAATCCCCCCACTCATACTCATGGCCATGTGGGGGATTCCCTATGACCAGCTGACAGAATGTGATAGGTTCAGGTTGTCATGTTGGTAAAATTCAAGTGTATTGCTGCTACATTACAATCCGACTCAAAGTTGTCCCCAAAAGACAGCAGCAGGACTAAATTCTCCTGTGGGAAGATCTTTTTTAAAAATATGTTTTTATTTATATTCGAGAGAGAGAGAGGACGGGAGAGGGACAGAGAAACATCCATCGGCTGCTTCTTGCACTCCCCGCACTGGGGATCGAGCCTGCAACCTGGGTACGTGCCCTGACAGGGAATTAACTCAGTGACCTCTTGGTACATGGGATGACATTCAACCAACTGAGCCGCGCCAGCCAGGGCCAGTTGGAAGATCTGTAAATGGTATACCTGGCCATTAGGTAGGTGTGGAAGGGGAGTGTTTTGAGGTGTGAATACACATATGCATAACCTTTATTCCTGATACTCTGGCTACTTCCATGGCAGCACAGTGCTTAAAAATTATTCTTTAAATGGAGTATCCAGAGAGTCAGGGATGAGGTTTTGCATGTGCATGCCAAGGCTGCCAGAGTAGTTACTACCAGTGCTGTATTTCAACCAACCAATAGAAAAAAAAATTGATGTTAAACTCTAAATAGGGCACCATTCATCAAGAACCAAACAGCCACTTAGTGGCAAGTTGAGTAAATCAGACATCTTTCAGCCTGGAGGACACAACAATTTGGGTTTACAAGAATTGATACATGTTTATATTTTTTTTCATCCTTTTCCAGTCCTTGGGTGAATATTGAGGGAAGTCTCAGAACAGTAGTCATGTCAAAATGGATTTATTATACAACATCAGACACTAGTTGATTGTGTTCCCCTACTGCTATATGATGGCTGAGAGTTTCTGATTTATCATTGTGGAATTTCACATAATATCACCTCAGAGGAAGAGATCCATTTTGTGATGAAGTAGGTGTGATTTTGGGCACATCCCCACTGCTCCTAATGCACACATCCTATGTAATAAAAGCCTCATATGAAGGTCGACCGAACAGCGGAATGACCAGCAGAACGACTGGTCACTGTGACGCGCACTGACCACCAGGGGGCAGATGCTCAATGCAGGAGCTGCCCCCAGCCTGCAGGCCCCGACTGGCGGCAGCGAGCTGGCGGCGCCAGGCCAGCCAAGGCAGGTGCCAGCGGGGGCCCACCCCGATAGCCCGGCTGGTAGCCCTGCAAATTGGCCCTGATTGCCAGCCAGGCCTAGGGACCCTACCCATGCACAAATTTCATGCACCGGGCCTCTAGTTATTCATAAGATGCCAACCTGATAGGACATCAGAATGGCCTCTTCAGGCATAACTAAAGTTATCAGCATAAGAATGACACCCTCGAGGGGTTGGGGCATGGTTCTTCAAGGTGCAGTGTATACTTTGAACCAATAGTCATTCTATGGTTCAGCATCCCCAGTGGCTAAAATACACTCATCCAGGAATCAAGGCGAAGAAGCAAGAATAGCCCTCCTCCCCGGCAGTCCAAGTGACCCATTGGGGGACATTGTGCTACCTGTTCCTGAAATTTAAAGTTTTCTGAACTAGAGGCCCTGGTTCCTGGGGAAAATGGGATTACCTCCATTATCTGACAGAAGTATGGGTTCTATTAAACCTGAAGATAAGACTTCAGCTGGGTCATTTTAGATTTATCATGCTAATCGGCCAGCAGGCAAAGCATGGATTTGTTATACCAGCAAGGATAAAGTGACCCTGCATGTCATGAGGCCTTAAGAGTTGCTGACACCTAATTTGGAAAGGCAGAGTGTCTTGATTTTCAGGGGGTTCACTGGGGAAACAATGATTCCTGCCATGCCTGTGAATTATGCAGGACAATTGTAGCAAACTGACAAGAGCGCAAAGCCAGTTCAGACCCTCAAAGAAGAAGAGCTAGGTGACAGCTTCTTTAAAGTTAATATATACCTACCATACAACCCAGCTATTCCACTCCACTTGTATTAGCCCAAACCTACAAAAGACATAAATGGCTATCAACAGGTAAATGGAAAAAAGGCAAATAGTGGTAAACACAATGGAATACTGCTCAGCAACAAAAAGGAATGAACTATTGAAACACACAATGATATAAATGAATCTCAAATTAATTGTGATGAGTGAAAGAAGCCAGATGAAAAACAGTCCATACCAAATGCTCCATTTGCAGGAAATTCTAGAAAATGTAAGCAATCTATTGTAACAGAAAGCAGGTCAGTGGTGAGCGAGAGTGGGATGTAGGAGGAAAGGGTGTTTTACAAAGGAGCGCAAGAAGCTATTAGGGGTGCTGCATGTGTTCATTATCAGGATTGTTTTGTGGATATGTACTTATGTCAAGTATATAAAATTGTACACTGAATATGTACAATTTATTTTATGTTAATTATGTCTCAATAAAGCTGTAAAAAATCAAATTATACCTCAGTAATGCTGTCTAGAATGCCCTGAATGATAGGAGCTCTACCCCATATTAAGAATGTTATAACGAGGAAACAAACACATACAAATGATGTACTTAGTAACTTGAAGACAGGTCACGACTTGATTACCTGCTTATATACCTCTCACTTTGCATTTTCAAATGTTCTAGGGAGGAATTTGGGTGTCTGATGCAGATTAAGAATCAGGATAGAGCAAAGGAATATGAATTATTAAAGGGTCAATATGAGCCTATATGTCTGCAAACCTAGGAAGCTTCTGGTCATAGCTACCTATTGCTTTTCCTATGGACTCTGGTCAAACTGGAGTTAGTACAAGTCTCATGGTTAATGTTCCACATTGTTTGCCTGCTCTGCTCACTGACAAAACTGTGAGAAAGGAACCAAGGCCCAGCATAAGGGGACCTTATTTCTCCCCTGTGCCTTGTGTCACTCATTTTAGGTCCAGAGCCCAAAGGCTTCCCAGAGTACTCTCATAGACCCAGAGGGTTGGGTCCCTCATGAGTGAGGGACAAACACCTGCTCAATTCTGTCCCATGCTCACCTCTGCTAAACTTCAGCCTTACCCCAATTCAGCTTCTGTTCTCACTCTGATGAGCACTACCCTGAGAACTAGCTCATGAGACTCAAGTGGATTGACATTTGGACCTGGTGTTCTGAGGCATCTTAAGAACTTTATCCCCACATGTGGGAGAGCAGAGGATACATAGATGGATGAAGTATTGATAGTAATTCAATGTCAAGTTTGGGGGAAATAGCATTTGGTTATATTCTTCTATTTTTAGAAACTTATATTTGTCATAATGTTTCCTCTTTTCTCTTCACCTTTGCTGGATTGATTAGTTCTTTTTTTCCCTCTTTTATTGTCTTCTGTTAGAGAATTCTATTCTTATTATTATTACAGAAAGTACTATTACAGAATTCTGTCTTTCATGGGATTAACTTCCTACTTTAAAATACTAATATTTCATTCTACATTTCTCTATTGATGTAACAAGTTTAAATAATATCACCCCAAATAATTTATTCACCAAGAATCAAAAAAAATTCTGATTTGGAACCTGACCTCCATGACTGATTGTACAGGCGTGGGAGTGGGCCTGGGGATATGTGTAAGGTGACAGTTTCTGGGTGAAAACATCCATTCGTAGGTGACTGTGTGGAGGTTGGGGAATGGCCCAAGGGTAAACACTAGAGTCAGTGGTTCAGACTGCCTCTGTTATTCCGCTATTTTGTATCACTTGCATTTTCATTCAGTCCCTGGTATACTTTTATCTTGTGGTTATTTTTAGGTTCTGCTGAAAACAAAAACAAAAAACCCCCGACCTTTTGGACTTTGGGTTTTTGCTTGTTTGTTTTGTTTGTTTGTTGTGTTCATCTATAGTACCTTTTGGAATTTCAGAGTTTTCCAATCTTCTAGATTTTGAGATCAGTTTGTTACTGTTTATGTCTTTCAGGGAGTCCCCATTTTCCCCGTCTCCCTGTGTCAACCCTTCCTGTTTTCCAGGGCACCTGCGAATTAGACTTGATATTTGATCTCTCATTTCAGCTGCACTTTATGAGGAAGGCAAAGTCATCCCACATGTGGCTATTGTTATCTCTACAATAAAATCCAAAGGAAATGACTGAGTAAAAGAAAAAGCAATAGATAAGTGGGGTTTATTTGTATTTTCTTTTTCTTTTTGTTAATCCTCACCCGAGGATATTTTTCCACTGATTTTTAGAAAGAA
>NW_005871049.1:686368-711592 GCF_000147115.1 Myotis lucifugus | reverse complement strand
GAGGGAGGGAGGGGAGGGAGGGAGGAAGGGAGAGAGAGAGAGAGAGAGAGAGAGAGAGAGAGAGAGACATTGATGTAAAAGAGATACATCAATTGAGTGCCTCCTGTACACACTCCAACCAGGGGCAGGGATTGAGCCTGCAACCGAGGTAGGTGCCCTTGACAGAATGGAATCTGGGACCCTTCAGTCCTCAGGCCAATGCTCTATCCACTGAGCCAAACTGGCTAGGGCTGTTTGTATTTTCTTTGAGAAATGTGATAGATACATCAGTTTACCAAAGGTAGTGTCATAGATCAAATTTGAAAATCATAAAACTCAGTCACGACTTCGCCTCATGCAAATATAGCACAAAGAATTAGATTTTATTCTAAAATAAGTGTTGCTGTAAGAGTTATTCAAGAGAAAGATATTAAGCCTTATGACTTCGTGCATTTATTGTTTTTATTCTCCCAGGCACTTGCTTTTCCTTTTCTTTGGAGTACAAACATGCAACTCCTGTCAACCTTGAATCTGCCTCCTGATAGCGCCTTTTTTCTCCTTTGCGTTGGTGATTCACTTAGCTCTCACTTTCTGTTTTTCATGGCTGTGGCAGAGGCTGGTGGTGAACGTAGAGTATGAGGCATACTCAGTGGGTGTTTCCCCAGCATTTTACCACCCACTGCTCCCTGTCATTAATTGAAAGAGAAAGTAGGAGCTACCAGGAGTCAGAGTTGATGTGGCGCACCACGTTAATGAAGGGGAGGAAATGTGAAGGTTCAGGGGTTGAAGGAAGATGCACCCCGTGGATTACAGAAATCAGTACGCTGAGTTGAACAATTCCCCAATACTCTTCTGATGTAAATTCTTATAATAGCTATGGTTGTGTATAAAACCACAAAGTAATTAGAAAGCCAGAAAAATTAACAAAAATAGATTCATTTTGCCACAGAAGGAAGAGAATAAGAGGTTTGGAAAGAGTTGAAAAAGAGATTACTGTGAATATGAATATTAAGGATAATTAAGAAATAGTAAAGGAAGAGAAAAAGTAATGTCTGAAAAAAGCAATTAAGGTGTGATATAGAAGGTAAATATTTCAGTGTAATAAAGTTGTATAATGAGTAGACATTAAGCAATGTACAACTATAACCACCTATGCATGCAACCTGAGACAGCTATCTCTGTCCATGTAAATTTAATATGTTTTTAAAAATATTTTAGCAACTGGTGCAATAATTCAAGTGTAGGGTGAACAGCTTTACTGAGTAAGATATTTTGATAAGCTTATGAAGAGGAACAGAAGCATCTCAGGTTAGATCCCAGGTTCCTGGGTGAAAAAGAAAGCAACTCTGCTAAATAAAATGTGGGGAGGGAGGTAGAGGATGCTCAGTGTTGTACTAAGGGTCAGAGAGATGGGTAGCGTGGCTAAAGGAAGACTTCCACAGACCACATACATCTAAGGAGGATTTACCGAATTATTTGTTAGTGATTTTGACTTAAATACATTCTTCCATCTCACCTATAAAATGTTCAGCAAATTCTTAGCTGCTCACTAATGCTTTTAGGAAAAAGGTGTTTCCCTGGGATATTTACAGCTTCATGTAAAACAACGCAATCTATAAAGAAAATCTAAATGCCTTGAAAAGCCAAAAGCTTGCAACCTCAGCCAATGTGACTTTTGAGATTTAGAAAAACCCTAAAAATACTTTGTTTTATTTAAGAAATGACGGAAGCCACCTACGTTTACTATGTAACTTTTACTCATTCAACCATGAGTTGTTGACTTTCTATCCTTCATGAAGCACTGATAGGCACAGACACTATTAAATAAATAAGTTTACTTCAAATGGGACCATGAATAGGAGTAAATTCTTATATAATCAAATACTAAAATAACTTAATAGACATTAAGTATAATGAATACTCAGAAGTATAGATTGCTCTAAAGAGAAAAAGGAGGACAGGACTAACAAAGGAAGATTAAACGTAAACTGGATCGTAAGAGATGGGTGACATTTTGGGTAACTGAGAATAGAGTCTACATGATGGATGAGAGGGAGCCGGGCACATCTAAGTGGCAATGTGGTGATGTAGAGGACACACACCCTGCTCCAGAGAGAATGGAGATCTGTGCCTGGCTGGTAGCAAAATAAGCCAGAAATCAGATAGAGTCTGACCCTGCAATCACAGAATTCCCAGGCTCTGTAGGACTCTTATGTGAAAGCGTGGGGGTTGATTGAAAAACAGTGGCCCCTGAGAACTGGAATGTTGGGGTCAGGCTGGAGTGGAACGAATCCAGGAACTCTGAACCCAGGAACCTTCCAGAGCTTCTCTGACCACCAGAGGCCGCCTCTCCTCTCCCTTGTGTTGAGCTGGCTCTGCCTTGTTGAGAGACCTGGTAACGCCCTCCTCTGGAAGGTGTGTGGGAATGGGTTTAAAAGTGCCAGTCAGAGGAGAAGGAACATGGCATTAGTTGGGCCCTTCTACACGCACTCCCTAGATTTCTCTAAAGAAATTAGCAAAAATCTTGCAATTCTTTTTTATTTTTTTTAAATATATTTTTATTGATTTCAGGGAGGGAGCATGAGGGAGAGATAGAAACATCAATAACAGAGAATCATTGATTGGCTACTTCCTGCACACCCTGCACTGGGGATGGAGCCTGCAACCCAGGCATGTGCCCTGACCGGGTATTGAACTGTGATCTCTTGGTCCATAGGCCAATGCTCAACCACTGAGCCACACCGGCCAGGCTTGCAATTCTTTTTTAGGGTCAATTGTCTCTTCTTGGGTCAGACTTTGTGTTTGTTCCTGTTGTTTTAGTTTCCTATAGGTGCTGTGAAAACTACCACACACTTAGTGCTTAAAACCACACCAGTGTATTCTCACAGAATTCTGGCTATCGGAAGTCCTAAAACGTGCAGCAAGGTTCTGTGCATCTACAGGCTCTAGGGGAGAGTCCGTTTCCTTGTATTTTCTACCTCTGGGGCCCCCTGCCTGTCTTGGCTCATAGACCCATCCTCCACCTTTAGAGTGAACAACCTCTTCCATCCTCTCTGGATCTGATCCTCCTGCCTCCCTCCTATGAGGGTCCTTGCGATGACACTGAGCTCACCCAGCCAATTCACGATAATGTCCTCATCTCCAGACACTTCATTTAATCACACCTGGAAAGACCCTTTGCCATGTAAGGTAACATGTTCACAGGTCCCAGGGACTGGAATTGTTAAAGCAATTAAAAAGGAAACATGATTTTCTCTTAGAGCTGAGACACTTCCACGCCCACCCCACTCCACCCCACCCCCCGTCGTAAAAGATAGATTAATAAGAAAAAAAGCAAACAGAAATTCAGCAACATGCATACCTCCTGTATATATAGGAGATATCCAGGCAAACTAGGTAACTTCCCAAAGGGCCCAAGCCACCACCTTAAATACCATCCACCTCCAGTTAAAGATAAAAGAAGATGTTGGGAATGGAGAAGGAAACCAGTTAGTTATCGAGGAGAGCACAGTAAACAAGGGCAGGTTGCTGTGCAGAGTTAAGTCACTGCCTTCTGCACTGAGCACTTTCTAGAGCTTTCGTCACCCTTCATTAAAGAAGAGGAAGACACCCGGACAAATGGAGGCTTCTCTCCCATGTAAATGTCTCTTACAAAAGGGAAGCTTCTACTCTGCTTTCAGAGCTTCACCTGTGTCTGATGTTTCTTCAAAATAATCAGCCTATAATAATCCTTTTGCCTAACGACATATTTTGGGTTGGCAAATTCTGCTCCCCTTCAAGGCCATGGGACTGAGGTGGTTCTAATGGCTTGGTAGCCGCCATAAACACACCAAACCTAAGCCAGAGTCAGTTCCTGTAAATGCTCTCCTATCCCAGAAAAGGGAATTTGAGAACACCCAATCATCAACCTTATTGGATTCCCAAATAAGGCAACTGCTTAAATGATAGCCAATCAAAGAATCCCCTTGCTTTGTTCCCAGGGCTGCTTTAAAAAGCCCTTCCCTGGGCGCCTGTCCTCAGAGCGCCCCTAACCACTTTCCCGGTGGGAGCTGCCTAATTTGATGTTTGCCAGAAAGACTCCTGACATTTTTAACATGCTGCAGTTATCTCTTAGCAGGATGTGGGCATCGTTGGGGTCATTATTGTGGGGATTTGGTGGAAGTTGTGGTTTAAAGGCTGCAAGAATGGGAAAAGAGTGGGGCATGAAAGTAATCTGACTCCATTGTAAAGAACCTGCTGCAGAGTAGCTGTGTCAACACAGTGATGTAGTGACAGCAACAGTTTCCAGAATCATGAATGGCGGCAATCGTTTCCTGGAATCTGGATTGCTGTGTCAGGGAGGACTTTTAATTCAACAGTTTGATGACAGCTTGGGGCCCCTTAGTTCATACAGTGGGTTCGTGAAGACCTAATCCCCTATAGTAAATCCTTTCCTGCTTGAAATATCTAAATGGGTTTCTATTTCCTGCACTGAACTCTGATTGATATGATCTTGGATCCATTACACATATATCACCTCTGGCAGCAGAGAGCAATATCCTGATGGTTTTGGAATCCTAGCTCTAACAGTTAATGGCTGTGTGATCTTCAGTGAATTACTTTTTTTTTTTTGCTATGCTCCAGTTTGTTTGTTTTTGCCTGTAAATGGGAATTATAATATTTTTACACATCACCCAGGGTTTTATTTCTTTTCCTTTTTTTTAGTTAAATAAATTAATATAGGTAATATCTCTAGAAAATGTATGTAACAGATTATTATCTAGAACATCAACCCCCCAAAAGATAGCAAATATTTTATTTTTCAGAACACATAGAACATTCACAAAAATGTATCATTTGTATCAGTCTGGTATTTTAAGAGAGGATTTATATTTTAAAGGAGAGATCATTTAGCAAAAGCAATTTTTTATCATTTTATTTTTTTAAATTTTTTAATTCTTTATTTTTAAAGTATTACATATATCTCCTCCCCCCCCCCATTCCAACCCCCCACCCTCCAGCACATGCCCTCACCCCCCTACTGTCTGTATTCACAGGTTATGCTTAGGTATATGCATGCATACAAGTCCTCTGTTTGATCTCTTACCCGCACCCCCTCCAAAAGCAATTTCTATCTTGTTAACACAAAAGGCAAAAAAGAACACTATGGTATTACAAGGGTGGCAGCTGCAGGAAGCACTACAGTTTGGGGCAACAAAGTGAAGAGATGGAAATTAGTGTAAATTTGAAGCTTGAAGGAGAGGCCCAGGGAAGCGGAAACCCAGATCTCTAAGGAAGACACTACACTTGACCCTGAACAACATGGGGGTTAGGGGCGCTGACACACCTCCCCCCGCACACAGTCAAAAATCCTCTTATCACTTTGACTCCCCCCAAACTTAACTACAAATAGTCTACTGTTGACTGGAAGCCTCGCCAATAGCACCAACTTGTGATTAATACAAGTTTTGTATGTTATATGTATTACGTACTGTATTCTTACAATAAAGTAAGCTAGAGAAAATGTTATTAAGAAAATCATAAGGAAGAGAAAATACAGTTACAGTACTGAACTGTGTTTGTTGATACTGTACATTTACATCATCTGTTTACAAAGTGGGGAAAAAAAACATGTATAAGTGGACTCGTGCCGTTCAAATCTGTGTTATTGAAGGTCCACTGTGATGGATTGGCATGAGGCTGATTCTGAAAGTGTTGGGAAAATATACACTGGATTCAAACACTGCTACAGAAAGAAACCACAGCTTCCTTTGTTGGATGTATTTTAAAGCATTGATAAGATGATGCACATAGGAGCGGGAGGCAAACAGAAGGCAAACCTAAGGCAAACAGGACGGAACAAGTTTCTTCCCCCTCCCACAGCCTCTCTATATCTCTGGTGCCGGTATCAGCTCAGACACAGGGAGTCACCCACAGCAGCAATGGGATTTGTAGCGTTTCAGCCCTAATATCTCAAAATGATATGGAAAGCGGGTTTGGAGCTGAGGGAGAATAAATAGCTTAATAACCAGCATATCAACCTTTGACTACTCAGCATCCATATAAAACTTTTGATAAAAATTGGGAATTCCCTTTTTCCACCTAACATAATGCAACTATTCCTCATACAAATGAAAATGTTCTCTTCTCTCCAAATAAGAAGAAGCCAAGTTCCAACAGCCATTACATTGTTGATGTAAGAAATGGCCAAGCCCTGGCCAGATAGCTCAGCTGTTCTGAGCGTCGTCCAGATGTGCCAGGGTTCAGGGTTTGATCTCAGTCAGGGCACATGTGGGAAGCAACCAATGAGTACATGGATGGGTGGAACAACAAACTGATGCTTCTCTCACTCCATTCTTCTCTCTAAAATCAATCAATAAAAATGTTAAAATAATAAAAACAAGGAACATTCAAACCGGTAGAGAATTTTTATGACTTTATTTCAGCCCAAGTGACAATTTCTGGGAAACAAAATCTCAACAGATTAAGAAAATGCTCTGGAGAATGCCAGTTTTACAACTTATTTTATCCATTAGAATCAAAGGAGGAGATGTAAGTGGTGGAGGGTCACATAAGGTACATTGGTGGTAGATTAAGGAGGTGGGAGAAGGCAAAGCAGAGAAATCTCTGGGATTGGGTAAAAAGTAAAATGGAGAGACGCATACCTCTTTTACATTGGTGGGTACAGGTTAGTTAATAATTAACATTCACAGCACCATTTATAGAGATGGCATTTGGGGGAACAAGATAATGATGAGGGTTCTGTGGTCTTGTGCTCAGGTGGGAGATTGTGCCCTGAGGGGTCTGGAAAAGAGAGTACTCCAAAGAAATGCTATCGCAGATGCAAAGACAATAGACAGGCTCAGTTAAGGTAAAGATTGACCTTTGTCAAGGAAGCTACAGGCCCAGGACCTGACTACCACCATGATCCGCTCTCAAGCTCGCATTTTTATGTTCATACCATCCTATGTGGTTGCCGTAGGTCTCTGAGTATGTAAGGCCGACCATGCAGGCCTCCCCTGAGCTCGCCAGGTTCAGTGCGTGGCCCTTTTTTCCATCCACAGTATGCATCTCTGGTAGAGAGTCACTCCCCCTCTCTTTGCTATGTTAATTAGTCTTCCAATTTAGCCATGCTTCCTACTGACTATTGTATTACCTACAGACAACTCTTGCACAAAAGTTTTATACAATAGTGAGGAGGAGGAGGAGATGGTGCACAGGGCGAATCCCCTGGAAGGGATAGTGACATTTCCAAATCTTCAGATTGCTGTTGCTAGAGTTATAAATGCTCTTCCCCGCTTTCTGTTTTTGTACGGTTATGTTTGTATCACAATTGGCCTTATTTCCCATACCCTTCCATACATTTTCATGGCTTAACATATCTAGCTTGTTGTTGTTAGTGATCATAACAATACAGGTATGACCATTCACTGCATCTGAATAATAATAATAATAATAATAATAATAATAATAAAAAACCTGTAGGCCTGTTCTAATTGAAAAGTAACTAATAGATTTTGAAATAAATTTGTGTATTTTTATCCTTTGAAAACTTCCTTTTATTCTTCTCCCTTCATTCTTCCACAAGCATTATGTTTCTTCAGCAGAGATTTTGATTGTTACAGGAGGGTGCCAAGAGGAAGACGGAGTTAACGTTTAGTATTCGATGTCGAGAATGGGAGTTTTGAGTGAATAATATAAAAATAGGCATGAAAGCTAGGCTTTGTTGAGAAGAGGATTTCATGAACATATCTGGGGCCAAGCTTTGTTGATCGGATCATCGAATGTTATCATAAGCCAAGAATAGAACAAACGCAGAATAAGGTGAGGGCAGTCCTTATCATACAGAGAGGGGAGAGAGGCTGCCCTGGTTGATCTGGGTTTGGGCAAAGAGGAACACAGACAGTCTATGTCCTGTGTCCTGTGTCCTGACTTCCCCTTTCCAGGCGAGTGCCCCAGGAATCACTGAGTGTCTATTAGACGTGTTCTGGAGAAAGTGGAAAACAGAATAGCTTTCACTTTGTTCTCCATTTAGAGCCCTGGTAGACCACCCACAGGCTGACCCCTCTCCACCGTGAGGGGAATAACAGAGTTGGTGGGGAGGTGATTAAAAGGATCGAGGGCACTTTTACTGGCTCCCAGGGCAAAGGCTGATACAAGGACCACACAGGGCAGGACTGGGAAACCCTTGCCCCACGCCTTGAAGACTGCAAAGTTTCCCCTGTGCCCTGATTCTACTTGAGAGAGGAAAGTGAAAGGGAGGGAGAGCGCTGTAGGAAGTTTAATTTTAGATTAAGAGAATATTAGCGCAATAGAGATTTTAATCAAAAGACACTGTTTAAAACAAAAGATAACGAGCTATTATTAAAATTCCCCTCCCATCCAGTGCCTATTTCTCCTGGTGGAGATTTTCGAAAAGGGTCCTCACATTCTTTGTCATCTATGACTACATGTGTGGACTTAATACCATGATAATTATCTATTTAAAAGAGCTTGATGATAGTAGCTGTGCGCACATAATTATATATAACCTAAGTCACAGGCATTTTGGAAACAGAATTCCAAGTAGAAAAGTGTAGGGGTTATACTATTTAAATACTTCTTTAAATGATTTGGTTATGTTGATAGGATAAGAAATGATTAGTTACAATAATATTCAGATAGGCTCACTCATTTATTTTATGTAAAATTATGCAATTTTCAGTATTTAAGATTATTTGGCTAATACTTCTATTTCAGAGCATTCTTACTGAATTCATTATAGAGAAAAAGTAATAATATTTATCTTAAGGTTTAATAAAAGCCCAATGTTTATAGAATAGGTGGACACATTTATAAGTAACCAGCAATAAAAACATCCTTGTTATAGTCAGAAAAGTTGATGACTTGTTCTATTTTCTTACATTGTATTATTTTTCATCCAGTTTACATTTTGACATTCTGATTCAAGCCTAGGAATTGAGTAGCTACCTATTTAAAAGGAAACTATAAAATATTAACACAAATAATCATTTTAATATAAAAATTGCTGCCATATAATTTATTTTCCAATTTTAATATAAAATAATTTGGTTTTTAATGTCTTATTTTACTTGCCTCAAACTCTAATTAAATGCCTCAGACTGGAACGGCATTCCATTAAGTATCTGTTACAACATGTCTGTAGAAATGTCTGCTCTGTGTGCATAAAATTCTCAGGAACCTGGAAACTTAATATTCAAGTTTCATATAATTCTGTTAACACCACTCAGAAAAAAAAATTAAGGAAAATTTACAACTAAGGTACTGAAATAGCTAACAAAAATTCCGCCAGTTTAGAATAGCTACTGCTTGGTGCTATCCATAGAGTTTTTGTTTTAGTGCCAAAATCAAAGATTCCATTAAAAAACTAAAATAAATAGAATGTCTGGTTGGCAACTTTTGATTCATGGATTTTGTGCTGCTGGTGTCATCAAATATAAAAATTCATGTCTTTATTTTTTTATGTTCCTTTTTTTTAACTAAGAATTTCTTCACCTTCCTTGGGGTTCCATTTAATTTCAGTGTGTTATATTTTCTCTACCTTTACTTTGCTTTAGTGTTGTTTTTCAATTTCTTACTATTGCTTGGTTGCTTTAATGCATCTATTCTTAACCAGGTAACCTTTTTTCAGTGTGCCCATGTCATAGCAGTAGCCAGCATTTTCTGAGTACTTCCCAAGGCCAGGCCTTGTGTGATAATACACACACACAGAGTGCTCCCCACGTAAGGAGGCTGGTATCACAGTGACGCCGCTAATACTGAGGAAGAAGCTGAGGCACAAAGGATTAAAGCTGGCAAGCGTAAGGGCTGGGCTTTGCTAACATGTGGTCCAACTTCAATGCACACTTAACAGTCTTTTTGCGAAAATTCTATTAGTCGTGATACAGAAAGTTATTGTAAACTGGCTTCTGAAACATGGCATAAAGTCGAGGAGTGGGCTTCCAAACTGCTGGATTCAGATGCTGAAATCACAGTGGGGTCTGTCACTTGGCTTCTTTCTCTTCATTCTCAGATTGCCTCTGCATGGCAGGTATCGCATTTTAAAAGATTAAATGCACTTAAATGAATGAAATTAGACACTCATCTGGTCTAGTCCTTCAGTGTGTGGTGATAATTAATCTTTAAAAAACATTTTAATGTTCTATGCATCGTAACTCTTACTTGCAGTTTCCTGAGTGTATAAAATCAAAGAGTGGAAATTTCTATTGGATGGATGTCAGCTTTATGCACATTCTTTAGCTGAATAAATGTGATTGCTAAGCACACGTTTAATGAAACAAGTTCAGAAGTTACAAGAACTTGAAGCAACAGCAAGTACTTGATTAACATTCCGTGTATAACAGAAGTGTCATTGGGGAAAGGAACTTTTTTTAAAAAAATATATTTTACTAATTTTTTACAGAGAGGAAGGGAGAGGGATAGAGTTAGAAACATCAATCAGCTGCCTCCTGCACGCCCCCTACTGGGGATGTGTCCGCAGCCAAGGTACATGCCCTTGACAGGAATCAAACCTGGGACCCTTGAGTCCACAGGCCGACGCTCTATCCACTGAGCCAAACTGGTTAGGGCTGAACTTATTTTTTAATATGTTTAAAGGTCTTTATTGCCTAAGGGAGGGGGGACCATGTATGGTATAAATCTTAAACTACATACCCAATTCAATATACACTTCATGTCACATTTCTTTATTTTTAGAAACCATCTTCAGTCCATGTCCAGGCCTCCATTTGGTGTAGATAGTAAGAAATTAAATGTGATATATTGCCGGGATATGTCACCCCCCATGGTTATCTAAAATCTTAGGGTTGTGTACAGCATCAAATATCTAGAATCCTGCTGAAGTTATAGTCTGCATCCTTCCATCATTCCTCAAGCATGTAAAATGGTCCCTTCAGGTGTAGTGGCTCTCTGCATCTATTGGCTGCCCTAGGTCCTCATAGAGGTTGAGACCACTGTGTCTAGGGTCTAGGCTCCCTGAAGGCCACTACCTAGGGAGAGTCAAGGGGACCCACAAATCTTGGTCCCATTCACTGGTTCTATAAATGTCATCTCTCTCACTATTTGGCCCCAAAGGACTTACTCTTCCTTTCACCTTATCTACTGGGCTAGCTAAAAAGATCTCATCCATAAGCTAATACTTTTACAAACCATAAGAATGGCTGTTGTCCTCCTAGACCTCTACTTCCAGTTTTGCAAAAAGTGCAGGAGCAAGGAACTACAAATGACCTGGCTATCACCTAAAATAGGAGGGAGAGGCACAGAAGATAAGCACCAATTATTATTTTAAAAATATTGTTCTGGTATTTACCTACACCATTAAGGTCAATTAATATTTGACAAAGGAGGCTAGAACATGCAATGGAGTAAAGACAGTCTCTTCAACAAATGGTGTGTTGGGAAAATTATACAGGCACATGCAAAAAGATGAAACTAGACCACCAACTTACACCATATACAAGAATAAACTCAAAATGGATAAAAGACTTAAATGTAAGTTGTGAAACCATAAAAGTACTAGAAAACATAGGAAGCAAGATCTCAGACATTTCACGTAGCAAAATTTTCATTGATACATCTCCTAGGGCCGTGGGCAGCAAACTGCGGCTCGCGAGCCACATGTGGCTCTTTGGCCCCTTGAGTGTGGCTCTTCCTAAGCCTTAGGAGTACCCTAATTAAGTTAATAACAGTGTACCTACCTATATAGTTTAAGTTTAAAAAATTTGGCTCTCAAAAGAAATTTCAATCGTTGTACTGTTGATATTTGGCTCTGTTGATTAATGAGTTTGCCGACCACTGTCTAGGGCAAGAGAAATAAAGAAAAAAATAAACAAATGGGACTGCATCAAACTAAAAAGCTTCTGCACAGAAAAAACAACAACAACCACACCCACCATCAAAATGAAAAGGGAACTCACTGTATAGGAGAACATATTTGCCAATGATACATCTGATAAGGGATTAACTTCCAAAATATATAAAGAACTCATACAACTCAACAAAAGGAAGACAAACAATCCGATTAAAAAATGGGCAAAGGACCTGAATAGACTTCTCCAAAGAGGACATGCAGATGCCCAATAGACATATGAAAAATGTTCAATGTCACTAATCATCAGAGAGACACAAATTAAAATTATAATGATCCCTGGCTGGTTTTCTCAGTGGTTAGAACAGTGGTCGGCAAACTCATTAGTCAACAGAGCCAAATATCAATAGTACAACGATTGAAATTTCTTTTGAGAGCTAAATTTTTTAAACTTAAACTATATAGGTAGGTACATTGTTATTAACTTAATTAGGGTACTCCTAAGCTGGCCTTTGCTAAAAACGTCCTCAATCTGATTGAGGTATGTTCGCGAGGTCTACCCCTTCCAACTCTCCCATCCACACTCATCTTGTATACTTGTTTTGTCTATCTTCTTTCCGAAAACCAACTTCTGCGCATAGGCCATGAAGTTTCAATCGCACTGTACGTGCGCGCCTGCATGTGGTATTTTGTGGAAGAGCCACACTCAAGGGGCCAAAGAGCTGCATGTGGCTCTCAAGCCGCAGTTTGCCGACCACTGGGTTAGAGCATCGGTCCATAGACGGAAGGGTTGCAAGTTAGATTCCTGGTCAAGGGCATGTACCTCAGTTGCAGGTTCAATCCCTGGCCCTGGTCTGGGCGCATGCAGGAGGCAACCAGTAGATGTGTCTCTCTCACATTGATGTTTCTCTCTCTCTCTGTCCTCCCTCCCTTTTACTCTCTCTAAAGATCAATGGAAAAAATTTCCTCAGGTGAGAATTAAGGAAAAAAGAAACTATAATGAGATATCTCATACATGACAGAATAGCTATCATCAATTATAAATCAACAGACAAATGCTGGCAAGGATGTGGAGTATACTGCTAATGGGAATGCAGATTGGTGTAGCCATTATGGAAAACAGTATGGAGTTCCCTCAAAAAATTAAAAATGGAACTGCTGTTTGACCCAGCAACCCCACTTCTAGGAACATATCCCAAGAACCTCGAAACACCAATCAGAAAGAATATATGCACTCCTATGTTCATAGCAGTGCTATTTACAAAAGCTAAGACTTGGCAATACCCCAAGTGCCCATCAGTAGATGAGTAGATAAAAAAGCTGTGGTACATCTCCACCATGGAATACTATGCTGCAGTAATAAAAGTAGGATCTCTTACTCTTTAAGATAGCATGGATGGATGTGAAGATTATTATGCTAAGTGAAATAAGCCAGAGAAAGACAAATATCACTTGATCTCACTTATTTGTGGAATCTAATGACCAAAATTAATTGACCAATAAAATAAGTCCAGAAGCATGGAGGCATGGAACAGACTGACATATCTCGGGGGTGGGGGGGGGGCGGGCACAGGAAGAGATAAACCAAATAGCTTATATGCTTATATGCATAGCCCATAATACAGACAAGAGTGTGGTGAAGGTTTGGGGTGGGGTGAGGGCTGGGCAGAGACGGGGGAAGGAGGACAATTGTAATACTGTCAACAATGACCAAAAATGTTTTTTAATTGCTCTGCTATAAATATCTAACCAGGATCTGCAGCTTGAATCATAGACAGTGAAATGATATACCAGGTGACCAGAAATCTCATCACCTCCAGTCCGTGAAATATGTCTTAGCTCCACCGAGTTGGAGGAATTGACCAGAATGGATGCCAGCAGGATTTCCCCACACAGCAGCTAGATGAAGGAATGCAGAGATACCATTAGTAAGATATGCAGGATATGCAGAAAAAATACTTAAAAACTGCTGGAGAACAGATTAAAAAGGCCAGGCATATAGGAAATGGAAGTCAGGCCAGCTTGGGTGGTGCCCGACTGATGAGGGGTAGAGACTGTTGGCTCCGGGGGAGTCTTTAAGCTCATCTGACTCAGAAGTCAGCCTATGCTCTATCAGTCCACAAAGGGGCTTATAGGTGATTTCTGGAAATGTTGGGTTGGAGTTCCACTTAAAAATAGCGTGTTTTTTCTCTATTTTTAACTCTATAATGAAAATCAGAAAGTAAACCTAAAACTGTTATATTGTGAAGAGATACAAAATGGGTGTGTTACTGAAGACATCCCTTATCATGCCAACCTCATCTCCTCCCACGTTCCCCTTGTTCAGACCCTCTCAACCACCCTACCCTCCTTGCTGTTCCTAGAATCAACCACCCTACCCTCCTTGCTGTTCCTAGAATATACCACACGTGTTCCCATCTGCCTGCTACACGGACATCACTGTATTTTGCTTCCTCACTACCTTCAAACATTTGCTCATATGCCATTTTCTGAGTGAGACCCTTTCTGATCACCATATTTAAAAATTGCCTCTCTGTCTCTAAGTTCCTAACCTCCTTTCCTGACTTATGTTTCATACATTTTCTCACCATCTTACATACTATGCAATTTAATGCTGTGTTTTGTTTTATTGTCTGCCATCAGCTAGTGTGTAATCTCCCCAAAACAATGGCGAGGGAATTTGGTTCGCTTTATTTAATGAAACCCCAGCACCTATAGCAATGCCGCATGGAAATCTTTGTTGAATAAACAAATAGAGGTCAAGAGGATCCGTAGACTAAAAGAGCAAATGCCATCTTAGAAAGACCAGAACAAGTGCTCAGATTTTTCTTTATAGATGTCTGTGTGTAGAGACAGTTCTATCTGTTAGTCCAAACTGTTGTTGGAGCTTCTTGTGGACATACGCACACAACTATAGAGGAAACTTTGATCACTTGTTTAAATACATGCATATACTTAAGAATCATATTCAAATATAGAAAATATTTATTAAGTACCTCTGTGATCCAGAACTTTTGTGGGCGTGCTCATCTTGTTTAACTCATGTGCTCCACACAGCCACCTACAAAGGGATTTCAACAGAAGTTGAATCCTGAAAGCAGGGGCATTTTTGAATTCTCCACCCACTCTCTAGTCACTGCAAGGGTTTGATAGGTTAACTTGAAGGCAGAATGTCCACACATTTGAATAGACTCTTTTTCTTACTGTATGTCAGCAGTTTTCAAACATGAGTGGCATAAAATATATCATTCAGTGATCTCTATCCAAAGACTACACCTAATCTACCTATGGACAAGTAAAGGATTTTCAAGAGTAATTTTTATTCAACCTGATTTTCAGCTTGTTTTCCAAGCTCTTAAAAGTGTAACTTCAGTTTCACTAACATTAGCCTCATCGTATTCCAAGTTACCTTGTTTTTGCTTGAACTTCAGAATAAAGCTCCAGTGGTCATATTTGTGTACATATTTGAAAATTTTTTTAAGGACCTGGGAACAAGAAGGTGGTTGTTCTTCACCTCTCTTTTTAAAATTCAAAGTTGCAGACGTCCACTCACATAAAATAAAACTCATCTGCCCCCTGCCTGCTCCTCACAGCACAGCTGTCAGTGGTGCAGAGACAAGGAAACACCAAAAGTGTTAAAATGGAGATGTATGTGCCCTGGTTGCAGGTTTAATCCCTATCATCATTGATATATCTATCTCTCTCTCCCTTTCCCTTCCACTCTGAAATCAATTAAAAAATAATGTTTTTTAAAAGAATAAAGTAATACATTCTAGGAAGAAATTAAGAAAACATCTTTATTTGGGTAAAAGGAGTGTAAAGGGACAAATTTGTATAGAGACTCTGTCATTGAAGAAAAGGAAACAAAATAAATGCATACTGCAATATAGATAGATCTGTATGCTATGTTGGAAGAGAGAACACAGAAATTCTAAGATCACTGACTGTTAGGATTGCTGTTCTTACATAAACAAGAATATTTCAATAGTTACACTTTTGAACAACCAGATAACATCTCTATGAAGCACTTCAATATATTTTGAGAAAAACAATAAAACAAAAACATCTTAAAATTATAATAGTTTCTAGAAAATGTTAACTGATTCTTTGTCCTCTCTAAATCCTTTAACAATTTCAAACATGTCCACATTTGACTATTGAATCATTTGCCACCTTCTCTGAGCTGAAGCTTTGAGAACACAGGAATCATCTGCAATCATTCTGAAGCAGAGCTCTTGTAGAAGCTGTGTCCCTGGCTTTGGGATGACATTAGTGTCTAATACCCCGAAAGCTAAGTCTGACACACTTGGAGCCATTCGGCATATTGCTCTGAAGGCACTACACTGAGTGTATCAATTGATTGAAAGGAATTAGCAATAACTTTAAAGTTACAGAAAAAGGCCCAAATGAGAATATCATAGTTTGATCAGTAATGAAAGTTAAAGGTAAATATTTAAATACTAGAGGCCCGGTGCACAAAAGTTTGGGCCCTCGGGGGGGGGGGGGTCCCTCAGCCTGGCCTGCGCTCATTTGCAGTCCAAGCCCTTGGGGGATGTCCACCTGTCGACTTAGGCCCATTCCCTGGGGGATCAGGCCTAAGCTTGCAGTCAGACATCCTTCTGGCAGCCAGGGAGCCCTCGGGGGATGTCTGACTAAAGGCTTAGGCCCCCAAGGGAGCTGTGATGAGAAAGCTGGGGTGACAGAGGAGCTGCTGCCCCACCTGGCTGCCCCGGGTCGGGTCGCACACGGGACGCTCGCTGCCCCGGGTCGCAGATAGTAGGCCCTGATGGCAGCGGGGCAGGTGGGATGGCGCTGACCCGCCCTGCCCGCAGTATGCAAATTAGCCGCCATCTTTGTTGGCAGTTAATTTGCATATCATGCTGATTAGCCAATGGGAGGCATAGCGAAGGTATGGTCAATTACCATGTTTGTCTATTATTAGATAGGATGTGGAATTCAAATAATATGGGATTGAGGGTGGTTGTTATGTGGATGGTGATATGGGTGAGACTTGATGGACCAGGGATGGGTTACTGTTGGGTCTGGGTGATTACCCTTGGGTAGATTTGAAATTCTCTATAATAAACAGTTTTAAAGAAAATATTTTATTTAAGATCAGCACACATTTAGTTTTATTTCCTATAGAATTATCTGACTATAAGATGGTCCACTTGTTCAAACCATCAGTGTACTTTGAGAAGAAGAGAATGAGACTCCTGCGTCACTATGAAAGGGTCAAGAGGTGACCATATCAGAATTAAAAGTTCCAATTCTTCCATTTCCCTGGGCTGTAATGACAGACTCTTAGATATAACCGAAACACTCAATCAAGCTTTTACAAATAAAGAGGCACTATTTATGATGTGAGGATTTTTTTTCCTCTTAAGTAGTAATAGTCTATGATTAGGCAAAAATCTTTAGAGAGCACCTAATCACCCATCTGAATTTATTCTAACAAGGTTTTTTATTTTGATTTTCTCCTTTCACAACTCTCCTAAAATGTTAATGAGCCCCAATTCAGTATTTTCTCTTAGAAAAGTTAAAATGCATGTGTTACTTTCCTTTTCTTTAATTTTCAACACCTATTAAATTCTTGGTCTCTTTTCCTGTTCTATAGATAACTGCTGTTGAAAATAAATGTAGTAATCACATATGTAATTAACATGTTTCTAATAGCCACATTTAAAAAAAAGGGGGGGGTGGAACTCATCTTAATAATATACTTTATTTTATTTTACACAATACATCCAGTTCTGACTATTCATTCTTAAAGGTCACTTTTGAATAGCAAAGAGACAACTGGATTTCAGAATTTTTACAGGATTTTACTGTGTTGCTTTCTTATGCATCAATACAAATATATTGCACACTATACATATAAATATTACATATATACATATATATAACTGAAAGGTCAAGAGGTGACCATATCAGAATTCAGATTTCTTCAGTTCCCCCTGGGATCCCATGACAGTCTCTTAGACATAAGCGAAACACCCAATCAAGCTTTTGTAAGTAAAAAGGCACTATTTATGTCCACACTATTATTTATGTCCACACTACCATTACAGAATAAGCATAAGAAGAAGGATTAGGGGTCTTTTCTCTTATGTTATTCCTATTTTTATTAAATTTCAGGATATTTTATTAAGATGCAAAAGAGGTTAGATATTACATCTCTCAACCCATTGTCATTATATCTTGAGGGAGTAAGGCAAGTGCAGTTTATAATTCATTTGAAGGCTGCTGTATCCAGCAATGTACTTTTAAAAATACATATATTTTTTATTGATTTCAGAGAGAAGGGAGAGGGAGAGAGAGATAGAAACATCAATGATGAGAGAAAAACCATTGATTGGCTGCATCCTGCACGTCCCCTACTAGGGATCAAGCCCATAACCCGGGCATATGCCCTTGGCGGGAATCGAACCCAGGACCCTTCAATCTGCAGACTGACACTCTACCCACTGAGCCAAACCAGCTAGAACTTCCAGCAGTGTACTTTTATTTAAATCCATAGTGAGCTAACAATGACCCAAGTCTTTCAATAGTCTTGAAGGTCAGGTTTTATGGATTCCAATAAAATATTAGCCCTGGGAGGTCAGAGCTTTTTTTTTTATTCCACTCTTGACATTTTTTTGTTTTGGAAAATACACTTATGTTTTTATATTATTTATTCATGTTAAAATGTGATACATTTGGAGGAGATTAAAAATGGCGGCAGAGTAGGAGGATGCTGCACAGACACACTCCCAGGAACAAGCTTGGGAATTACAACTGAAATACTGAAAGGCTTCCTGAATAACCAATGGAAAACTCACAGGAGAGAACCCTGATACAAGGGACCAAAGGTGGAGAGGACATAGAGACTGGTAGGAGGGGCAGAGTTGCAAAAGGGGCTGGCCGGGCACCCCATAGACGGGAACTGAAGTCCCGGAAAGATATCTCAGTTGTTGGGGGGAGCACCTGAGACTCTTGGGATCTAATCCTGAAGCTGGGTCCCCAGGCAGAGAGCACCAAACTGAGGAGGGTACCCACATAACATCTAGCCGTGAAAAGCAGTGGGGTGCTGTCTGCCAGGGAGTGGCAGCTGAAAGTTCAGGTACACTCTTAAAGGGCCAATGCACAAAAATTCCCTGTGAAGCCACCCACCTTGTACTCTGGCAGAGGGAAGGTGAAATGGACTGGAGCTGTGAGAGCAGAACCCAGGACCGGGGACTTGGGGGATAGAGCTCAGAAGGCAGACACCCCAAGTTTTCTGGGCTGAATCATTCCCTCACACAGCTGAGGACATCTTTCCCACACAGACATTTGCCTTGCCTTGGGGGAAGACAGTCGACACACCCTATTGGAAAGCACCTTGCCCTGAGGCTACTTAAGAGATTTTAAGTAACAATTAGCCCCCAGGCAGAAACAACTGCCACACCCTGTTGAAAAAAACTCTTACCACACCTGAGGATGATTGCCTGGGGGCAATTCAAGTCAGAATCCTATTGGTCTGTAGACAGAGGTGGTCTCTGGAGGCTTTGAGTCTTTGCCTGATCCAATTAGTCAGAAACAGCCTTTAACACTGTCCTGCACTAGAGATTGAGAAGTATAGAGGATCTACCTAAAACATAGTCACAAACCCAAACAGACAACAAAATGGAGGAAACAAAGAAACAACCCCCAAATGAAAGAACTAGCGAATTTTCCAGAAAAAGAGATAAATGAAGCAGAGATAAGAAATTTATCTGAAACAGAGTTCAGAGTAATGATGTTAAAAATGCTCAACAGTATGAAAATAGATATAGTAACTATGAAAAAAGAACAGTCTGAGATAAAGAATGACATAACACAAATAAAGAACACGTTGGAAGGAATACACAGAAGATTAGGGGAATCTAAGGATCAAATCAGTAAATTAGAAGACAGAGTTGAAAACATCACTCAATTAGAGAACGAAAAAGAAAAAACAATTAAAAAACAGGAGGACAGTTTAAGGGAGCTGTGGGACAATGTGAAACGTAACAATATTAGAATAGTAGGTGTGCCAGAAGAGGCAGAAAGGGAGAAAGGGATAGAGAAGGTGTTTGAAGAAATAATGATAGAAAACTTCTCTAACCTGGTAAAGGAAAAAGTCACACAAGTTCAGGAGGCACAGAGAATCCCAAATAAGACGAACCCAAACAGACCCACGCCCAGACACATCATAATTAAAATTCCAAAAATTAAAGACAAAGAATCTTAAAGGCAACAAGAGAAAAAAAACCTGTTACCTACAAAGGAGTTCCCATAAGACTGACACCTGGTTTCTCACCAGAAACTCTACAGGCCAGAAGGGGAATGGCATGAAGTACTCAAGGTAATGGAAAGCAGGGATCTGAGACCAAGATTACTATATCCAGCAAGGTTATCATTCAAAATAGACGGTCAAATAAAGAACTTCCCAGACATAAAAAAAAAGGCTAAAGGAGTTCATCACCACCAAGGCAGCATTACAAGAAATGCTAAAGGGATTGCTGAGAAGAAACAGAGAGAGAAACCTAGCCATACAGAATTAAAATGTCTATAAATAAGTACCTCTCAATAATAACCCTAAATGTAAATGGATTAAATGCTCCAATCAAAAGGTGTAGGGGAAAAAAAATAAGGTGTAGGGTAGCTGAATGGATAGAAAAACATGACCCAACTATATGCTTTCTACAAGAGACCCACCTCAAACAAAAGACACACACAGGATGAAAGTGAAGGGATGGAAAAAATTTTTCCATGCAAATGGAAAAGAAAAACAATAAGCTGGAGTAGTAATACTCATATTCGACAAAATAGACTTTAAAAACATCATGCTAAGTGAAATAACCCAGTTGGAGAAAGATAAATATCATATGATCTCACTCATTTGTGGAATATAATGAACAACATAAACTGATGAACAAAAAAATAGAGCCAGAGGGGGAAAAATATACTAGAATATAATAGGGGTCCCAATAACAAAACATTTGAGAACACTGGTCTAAGGAAATTCCTTCATCTTTTTCTTCTCCTAGAAATAGTACAATTTTTTTTAGAAGAGATAATCAAGAGTTAGGATGTCTTGCTCCTGAGGGAACACTGATTCTAATAGTTTGGGATGACATGAGAGTGGTTGTCCTTGAATTTGCATTTTGAAGCTCTGACATGCTTACAAGTGTACTGAGGCCTGATGCATGCAATGCGTGCAAGAGTAGGCCTTCCTTCCCCAGGCTGCCGGCACCAGCTTCCCTCTGGCACCTGGGACCCGGGCTTCCCTCGCAGCCCCGGCTTTGTCCAGTCTAATTAGCATATTACGCTTTTATTATTATAGCTTATTGCCTCTGTTCTTTTAGATCCACACCTGTTGCATTCTAGGATGCCAGTGGCTTGAGTTTTCTTTGCATGTGCTGCTGTTGAAAGGGAATGGCAGGGATGGATCTTCTGAGACAAATAGAATTTAAATCATTCAGATATTTCTGCTTCTAATTTATATCTCTAATGAATTTGGAGTTATACTTTTCATTTCTACAAAAACAAACGGCAGACAGAACACTGTTAATGCGGCTCCAGCCATTTTGTACTGTGCCAAAGAAAGAATGTCTCAATAAGTTAATTCTAGACTCGGAGTGTCGTAAAACTTAGTGAAGAAAAAAGATAGCATTGCCATACCAATAAAGTAGAAGGTGCAATTATTTGCCCTTTGAAGCCAATTGGAGCTCTAGGAATAGGCAGAATGCAAAATCCAAATAAAATTGTGAGCTAATTGAAAAAGTTAAATTGGCTCCTATAAATGAAACAAGTGGCCATTATTTGGAAATTGCTATATGAACAATATTGTTCAAGACGGAAAATATGAGTAGGGGGGAGTATGGTGAGACTTTCATTGGGCCTCAGTGGCCTTATCTCTGAATCTCCATTGGGAAGAAAGAGGACTGGAAGATGAGCCTCAAGAGAGGAATATGAGCAAATGTTAGCCTCACAGCTAAGTGATTTCTCAGCAGTGCTTTCTGCTTTCATTTCCCAAACTGGCACGAAGAGATTCAGAAGAAGACATGGCTGAGGCCCATCCTAGAAATAACGGAGTGGGTGGAGCTCTGCATTCTTGAACCTGTGCTAGAGTTCTGCTACCACACCCTCCATTCTACACCACACCTTTTTTTTTTTTTTTTTCCCCCAGTCTGTACTTCCCATGTCTGCCTTTACAGAAAGCAGGCAGGAATCGCAACAGCACCATCAGAACAGACTAAAATTAAATTTAGGTTTTAGTATTAGCAGCACAGAATTGGGAAAGCAGGACATGATACAGCCATTAGATCAAGTCATATAGGCACATGCAACCCAACTGGCAGTGACACCTTAACAGTAATTAAAATGTTGGCACCTAGGTCAAGTTTCTCAACATGGGATCCTCAGGAATCCTACAAAAATATTTCTAATGTTTTAATGTGTATAACAATAATAAATCTGGAGTTTTTCTGAATCAGAATGCCTGAAGGTGGGGGCAGGAATCCTAACCCTAACCCTAACCCTAACTCCCCAGGAGATTCCACTGTGCATCCAAGGACCCTGACGCTAACCCTATCCCTAACCCTAGCCCTAATCCTAACCCTGACACTAGCTCTAGCCCTAACCCTAGCCCTAGCCCTAACCCTAAACTTAACCCTAATTCTAACCCTAGCCCTAGTCCTAATCTTAACCCTAACCCTAACCATAACCCTAACCCTGGCCCTAGACCTAAACCTAACCCTAACCCTAACCCTAGTCCTAGCCCTTACTATAACGTTAACCCTAACCCTATGCAGTCAAGGACTTTGTTTCATTTGTTTCATTTACCGCTGTTTTTCTAGAATAGTGCCTGGCTTATGGTAGACACTAAGTAAATATTTGTTAACTAAGTGAAAAGATGAAATATTACAAAAATAAGTAAGGTGATATCTAACAGATTTTATTATAAAGGAATAGATTGAAAAAATGAGAACTAACATTTTCTGAGTGCCTACAATAAACTAGACACTGTACCAAACACATATATCTTAATAAATCCTCACAAAAGGTATTTACAGATGAGAAGTCTAAAGCTCAGATAATTTAAATAACTTTCCCAAAGTCACTTAGCCAATGTAGAACATCATTTCAATACTTTTCGTTTTATTTCAATGTCTCCACATGCCTTCCCTGGCTCCCAGGCTACATTAGTTGCTCCTTATAAATACCCCTTCAGAGTATGCGCCCTACATTGTCCCTTCATATCATTTGTCACTGTTATAATTCACTGTGTCCTGTGGTGTTTAATGTCTGTATTCTCCACTGCACTGTAAACTTCATGATAAGTGGCAGCAAATATCTTGTTGACATTTCCATGTCCAGAGCCTTCCACTTTGTGGGATGCTCAATCTTTAACATCTACTTGTTGAATAAAAGAATGAAGTTCACTTTCTCCCAAATGTTGTCACAGTTGATGAGTGGGTTATTTGTGAGAATTAATGATGAGAAGTAATGATTTTGTAGATCAACTACCTGAATGGCACCCATTGGAATAAAGCCTGGCAGAATATCACAGGGAGAGTATGCTGGTGTGTAGGGGGACCATTCTTCACAATTTACGGTAGGCAATGGGACCGTATGGTATGGATCTCCTCTGACAATGTGCTGTCCAACATGGCATCTCCTAGCCACACAAGGCTATTTAAATCAAGGTTAATGAAAATTAAATAAAACTGGACAATCATTTCAAGCCATATTCCAATTGCTCAATAATCATGCATGACTAGTGGCTGGCTTATTGGTCAGCACAGACAAAGAAAAGTCCCATTAAGGAAGAGTTATATTGAACAGCACTATTCCAGAAAGTTTATAATGTCCTTGGGAAGATATATTTTTTTAAATCGGAAGGGGCCTGTTTGACTAGTTTTGTATTCTAATAAAAATTAAACTTTGAGAAAGAATCCAATCATCTGTATCCCCAAGTGTTTCTGGTCAAGGCCTATTATGTGAAGACGAGCTTCACTGTCCACAGATGAAACATTGAGTCAGATGTGCTCATGCACAGCCGTGACTGGCGTGGAAAGAACCACTCCTCCAAGGGCTCCGGGCAGGCCTGCGTTCCAGGGACGCTGCCAGCCCCTTGCTGGATGGAGCCCCATGTCTAATGCCATTCAATACCATCCTCTTGCGTTTGATGTACAAAACAGAAGACTGACATTTGAAGAAGAGGGAAGGGTTTGGGATGCCGAATGCAACTCAGACTACAGTTAAGAGTCACAACTTCTAGAGAGAAAGTTGTTAAATGATTCCTTCTTCAAAATGTCACATATTGCTGGAGATTTCACCTCCCTAATTGTCATTGCCTTAGAAAATAACATGGTTACTAGCCAAGAGTAAACATTTTATTTTATTTTTTAAGTTCACTTATGGGGGGGGGTGGGCAGGGTTGGAAGAATTTTCTTAGTTTGAATCTTCCAGGTTTGGGCCCTATAATTTGATTACATTTCTCCAGTCTTACTGACCCAGTCTACTACTAAGATTGAAAATAGTTCCTGGTTTTCACTTCTAGACAAGAGACCAGTAGGAGAGCTGAGGAGGGACCACGAGAAGGCCCGTATTTCCTAACTCAACAGGTGGGGAACAGGGGATATTTATGTTCTTTGGGGGTTAAGCCCACTCCCCATGATCTCTCCCGGCCTTTCAGGGTTGTCTTTTCAGTCCTCCTGAGAGACACCCAGTGACAATGGTGCTCCGGTGGAGAGGTGGTGAAGGATGCAGGTGGGGACGGGGGAGTTAGTGAGGCTGAGAGGAGGTCCTGGGATGGGGCCGTTGGATTCCTAAACAGTGAGCGGGACCAGGAGCCAAGAGAGAAACCCGAAAAGGACCGAAAACTCGGAGAGGAGCTCAGACGGACAGGGCCAGGGCGGCTGATGGGGACGCTGGGACGGAGCAAGCCCTGGGCCCGGGTAGGCCAGCCAGGGCTCGGGACCCGAGCTCCGCCGATGAGGTCAGCGGAGCCGACGCGCCGGGAGGAGGCAGTGGAGCCCCCGGACGCGGGTGCCGGGAGGCAGGCGGAGGGGCGGGACGGGACTGGAAAAGGGACGAGAGCAAGGGCCACGGGAGGAGGGACGAGGGGGCGTCGGCGCTGGCAGCCGGAGGCGGCCCGACTGGGATCGTTTCCTTCCGGAGGGGAGGCCGCCTCTGGACCCAGGCGCGGACAGGGGGCGTCGGAGGGCGGAGGACGGGGAAATACCACGGCCCCGCTACCGCCCCTCGCTGGCAGCCGCGGTGTTGGAGGCTCCTCCTCCGGCCAGTCCCGAGCCGGGCAGCAGGGGGAGCGGGAGGCGGAGAGCTACAGGAGAGGGCAGGGCAACAAGCTATGAGGGAGGTGAGGGGGGACCAGGCGCGCCAGTGACAGGGTGGCAGCCGAGGAGCGGACGCGTTGCCGCCGCCGCCGTTCC
>NW_005871049.1:598922-685883 GCF_000147115.1 Myotis lucifugus | reverse complement strand
CCCGCACCTGCTCAACGCCCCCGAATTGCCCAGCTAACGAAAAGAAGAGACGCGGCTCCAGCCTCTGCTCCTACTACGGCCGCTCGGCCGCTGGCCCCGGCGCGCGGCAGCCGCTCCCCCAACCACAGCCCCGGCCGCGGCCGGACCAGTCGCCGCCCCCCGCGCGCCCGGAGCGCCAGGGGCCGCCGCTGCTCGAGCCAGCGGCCGGGGTGACCAGTTTTCGGAGCAGCCCCTGGCAGCCGCCACCTCCGCTGCAGCAGCGGCGGCGAGGACGCGAGCCCGAAGGTGCGACGGGGCTCCCCGGCGCCCCCGTAGCGGAGGGGGAGCCCGAGGAGGAGGACGGGGGCGCGGCTGGGCAGCGGCGAGGCGGCCGGCCGAAGAGTAGCCACAACGGCAGCGGGGACGGGGGTGCCGCCGCTCCGAGCTCCCGACCCCGAGATTTCCTGTATGTGGGGGTGATGACCGCGCAGAAGTACCTGGGCAGCCGCGCGCTGGCGGCGCAGCGGACCTGGGCGCGCTTCATCCCCGGCCGCGTGGAGTTCTTTTCCAGCCAGCAGCCCCCCAACGCCGGACTCGGCCTGCCCCCGCCACCCCTGCCTGTCATCGAGCTGCCTGGGGTGGACGACTCCTATCCTCCCCAGAAAAAGTCCTTCATGATGATCAAGTACATGCACGACCACTACCTGGACAAGTATGAGTGGTTCATGCGCGCCGACGACGACGTCTACATCAAAGGTGACCTCCCAGCGCCGGCTGCCCCGCCTGCCCACCTCCTTTCTTTGCATCCAACCCCGACCCCTGCCAGCGCCTCTCTGCTCTGCCAGCACTTGGCCTGGGCTCCTGTAGCCCCCAGCCCGCCGACCCCACCCCTCGCATCCGCCTCCCATCCCTAGTCCGCTCTTCTTCCTCTCTTGCGGTTCGGGTTCTCCTCACACCTACCCGGCTTTATCCGCCTCCCTCACTCTGGCTTTTTCGTCCCCTCCCAGCGCCTAGCCCTCCTCTTCACAGTGTGGGAGAGGTGAGGACCGGGACCTTAGGGTTCAACCAAAGGCTGTTCCCACTCTGCCTGGCTCTCAAAGCCCGGGTGGTGGCCGGTTCCCAAAGCGGCCCAGAGGGGCGTGTCCTCGGTGGAGAAAGGGAAGGCTGCGGACGCGGGCGAGAGCCAGTCTGGATGGAGATCGCTGTTCTTGCTTTGTTCCCCTACCTTGTCGTTTTACCTGGATCTAGCGCAATTCCGGACCTGGGGAGATCGAGGGAATCATCTTCCCTGTCTCGGACCCTCCTCTGTGCGTTTCCTTCCCTCTCGCAAGACCCGCCCGCCCTGGGGAGTCCTTGAGCATCTCCAGCGCCCCGCGGCGCCTTCCAGCCGCTACCGCGCAGCACCCAGCCGTCCCCATTCCACCCACCCACCCACCTACGCCGGCACAGCTCAGTAAAGACCCCAGGCGACCAGTGCATTGTCACATTGGGGCCGGGGGGGGCGGGGGAAGGAGGCATAGATCCGAGAATTTTCCAGCCCCTAGGTCCTAGGAGCTCCAAGCTGTGCTAGCACACACCAGCGTGGACCCCTTCCAGACCATCTTGGCTGCTGCGATAAGCAGAGGCTGGAAGTGCCCCAGACCACGCACAGCCACAGCCACAGCATGAGAAAACTTTGTCAGCTTTTTAAAGAGGCGCGGTCCTTCACCCCGAGTGTGGGCGGCTCTGGCCAGAGATTTCTAAACTCAGCAGAGAGAAGTTACTGCGAGCTGGAGGAAATCTCTCCAGCCCAGCGATGGCGAGGAGGGAGAGAGATGCACGGGAAGAAGAGTGTATGGCACGGAGGTCCCCCTGTGCGTTTCAGGTCTCCTAGCTTCTTGGACAAAGGGGGGCCGCCCTTCCTCAGTTTGAGCCTCTCTACTTGTAGCCTCTTTGCTCCCCCTGATCCAGGAGGCAGTACCTTTCCCAGGGCTCAGGGAAAAACAAGCATTTCTCTTAGTGCTTTGAAAAGATTGTCCTTCAAAACATTGAAATGCCTTCGTCTTTCCATTTCTGTTAAGAATGAAATGCATCTTGTATTAAGAACCCAATAATAGCTGAAACTCATTGAGATGCAAGGGGCGTGGCATGGGATCAAGATAATGACTGCAAATGCTGTGATCACCAGAAATGTTAGTAAGGATGCTGATTGGGAATATAAGAAAGTGACTACTTATTCCAGTTTACCATTTTGTAGACTAATAAATGCTTTTGAAGTGTGTTAATTTTAAATTGTTTTTCCTAATGACTTAACAAACTACAAGTAAACCAATTTTATTCTTTAATTTAAATATTTATTTATTTTTCTAAAAGGGTACTTTCCAAAGTTCCAAAGTTAAATTTCAAGAAAAGTTAAGGACAAAACATTAAACTGAATCAATTGCCAGAAAAAAAATTATTGGATATTAATATTGTCAGTCAATGCTAAATATCAATATTTAATATTTCTGGGAATTTTATCATTACTTCAAATATGCTAAGAAACCTCTTTATTCTCCTTATCATTAATTATTTCACCTTTAAAAATCTGATGATTGTTTCCCCCTGGCTGGGTAGCTCAGTTGGTTCAAGTGTCCTCCCTATATGCTAAGGTTGCAGGCTTGATTCCCAGTCGGGGTATGTAGAAGAATCAACCAATGGATGCATAAATAAGTGGAACAACAAATCAATGTGTTTCTCTCTCTCTCTCTCTCTTTCTAAAAAAATCAATAAATGAAAAATTTAAAAAAATCTGATGATTGTTAGACTTATTAAAGTTTTCCAGTGACTTTGACTAGAAGATTGATTCTTTAAATTAGTTCTGAAAAAATAATAGAACATTCAGAGAGGCTTTTCTTCTTTTCATTTGTTTAAGACTTATGGGGAGTTTACACACAATATTGGAAGCTCTGTCCCTTACTTTGTACATACAAATGATTATGAAATTAGGAAAAGAATGATTGTTGCCTTTCTCTTTGTAGGTGACAAGTTAGAAGAGTTTCTTAGATCACTGAATAGCAGCAAGCCCCTCTACCTGGGCCAGACTGGCCTGGGGAATATTGAAGAACTCGGCAAGCTGGGCCTGGAGCCTGGGGAGAACTTCTGTATGGGAGGACCTGGCATGATCTTCAGCCGAGAAGTCCTCAGGAGGATGGTGCCACACATTGGTGAGTGCCTCAGAGAAATGTACACGACTCACGAAGATGTGGAAGTAGGAAGATGTGTTCGACGGTTTGGTGGGACTCAGTGTGTCTGGTCTTATGAGGTAAGACTTGAGCTGTTTTGCAAATGTTCACACATGGCAGGTACATGCCACTTCACAGCCTGGGCAGTGATTCTGTGTGTTCTGTCTGTATCTTTGCATTTGCTTGAAAATGATAGCAGCAGCTGGTGATGGAAACAGCGTGATTGTGGGGCATACCTTCCTTATTCGAGCTAGGCCTATCTGAGGTTTGCTCATCGGCGTGACCACCTTAACCTTAACTTTAATCAGCAGCCTAGAAATATGGTCTGAAGATTCTCTCCCCTTTTAGTTGCTCTATTGGTGTTTATATACATGGCTATCCATTTCCTGTCTCTATCAGGAGGACTAATTCTCTTGGGCTGTAGCTTTTAGCACCTGTTACTTTGTTTGTTGTTTTTTTGGCTAGGTATGTCATTTCATCTGTGTTGTGTGTTTTTTCAAACAGTTAAAATCTGAAGTTTCTTTGAAGATTTTCATGTGGAAATTTAGCATGTATTTCTTTCAAAGTTTAAGAAAAGTTAATTCATAATATATCAGTTATGATAGATTTATTCACAAACTTTTATTTACTTCTTAATATAAATTCTTTATTGTTCAAAGTATTACATATGTCTCCTTTTCCCCCATTGACTTCTCCCCAGCCACTCCCACCCCCCAGCACATGCCCTCACCTCCCTAGTGTCTGTGTCCATTGGTTATGCTTATCTGCATGCATACAAGTCCTTTGGTTGATCACATTTCCTCCCCCTGCCCCTCACACCCTTCTCTGATGTTTGATGGTCTGTTCCACGCTTCTATGTCTTTGGATCTACTTTTGTTCATCAGTTTATGTTATTCATTATATTCCACAAGTGAGTGAGATCATGTGATATTTATCTTTCTCCAACTGGCTTATTTCACTTAGCATTAATGCTCTCCAGGTCCATCCATGCTGTTGCAAATGGTAAGAGTTCCATTGAGTTTTCACCATTTTTTTAATCCACTCATCTGCTGATGGGCACTTAGGCTGTTCCCAAATCTTAGCTATTGTAAATTGTGTTGCTATGAACATAGGGTGCATATATTCTTTCTGATTGGTGTTTCTGATTTCTTGGTATATATTCCTAGAAGTGGGATTACTGGGTCAAATGGGAGTTTCATTTTTAATTTTTTGAGGACACACCATACTGTTTTCCATAGTGGCTGCACCAGTCTGCATTCCCACCAGCAGTGTATGAGGGTTCTTTTTTCTCCACATCCTTGCCAGCACTTGTCATTTGTTGATTTGTTGATAATAGCCATTCTGACAGGTGTGAGATGGTACCTCATTGTTGTTTTGATTTGCATCTCTCGGATGATTAATGACTTGGAGCATGTTTTCATATGTCTCTTGGCTTTCTGAATGTCCTCTTTAGAAAAGTGTCTATTTAGGTCCTTTGCCCATTTTTTGATTGGATTGTTTATCTTCCTTTTGTTAAATTGTATGAGTTCCCTATAAATTTTTGAGATTAACTCCTTATCTGATATAACATTGGCAAATATGTTCTCCCATGCAGTGAGCTCTCTTGTTTTGTTGATAGTTTCTTTTGCTGTGCACAAAATTTTAAAGTAAATGAATTATCTAGACAAACAGAAGTAGTTCTGTTTTTAGAAGATGTTAAGTAACTGCTTGATACTTTGATTGGTTCCCTAGAGGTTATTTATATCTGTCCTTATTTTGTTTTCTGAACAGCAACTATTACTAAAATAACCTGAGCTGTGAACTGTTGTTTAATTGCAGTGATTTGTTTTATAAAATACTCTGAGGTTTTTTTCCTTCAGAAATTGGTTTTTAAGTTAAATACAATTTTTACAAAAGATAGTTTTCCTGAAAGATAACCTTAGTAAAAATTGATTTAACACAAATAGTGTATTGAGGTTGTCACTATAATTTGGCTTTCAAGTATTTGGAGTTTAATATATTTTAACAACCCAGTGCATACCTTTGTAAATGATAACTCATTTACTTTTCAGATTTTCATGTCTCTTAGTATAGAATAAATATTTTATGAAAATATATGTATTACCTGTGAAGTCATTATACCTCAAGATTACACAGTCTCATTCATTTTTCTTTTAGAAGTTTAATCCCACTTTTGTAAAATTTGCTTTTTTTTCTGTTTTGTGGTATTTACACTGTGGAGAAATAGTTCTTTTATTTATTGCAGAAAGTAAAATTTATTTGATAAGTAGTTATTTGGAATATGTACTATGCAAACCTAAAATTATTACATTCTTCATTTGTTTTGGTAAGAAAAAAAGTTTTTTTCTTTTATAAAACTGTCTTACAACTAACGTTTAGAATAAAATTTATGCAAGCACATTATAGTTTAAAATAGGTAAAATATAAACTCAATGAAAAAACTGTCTTTTGTCCTGGAATATAAAACTAACTAAAAGGCAAAGAAAAAAATGCTCAACATAGAAAACACATAGTGGATTTTGTTGACTTGTGGATATTATTTTGCAGACTCACTCTGAATGGATCAGTAAAAGAAATCATTCATATTTAAAAATGAAGATGGAAAATTATTGTTTTATTTGACACTTTGTTGTCTTAACATCACATATAAAGTTTTAACAAACCTTTTTGCAGGGACTTTGAACATGTTTTCATGCAGTGATTTGTTTTATAAAATACTCTGAGGTTTTGATTGTGTCTCTCCCTTCAAGTTTTCATTGATTCTGTTATGAAGGTACAACCCTTACATGGCAGTCTACCCATTCATGTTCCAAGAGAGTAAAATATGCTCAAGTGACCTACCTCTATGCTCAAGAATTTATTTAATGATTTATTTATAACATGGGCATTTGTTTTGGTTAAAGTGAAAGGGAGTTATCATAGATGTGTGTCCTCTCTGTTAGAATAGTGGAAACTGAGATCTTTTCATTAACTGATATAAAGGAAGAGACAAACAAAAGGGATTCCAGGTCTTACAGAATGTAACTTTATGATTGCCATATTTTTATTAACTTTTCACAATACATTTTGAATTTTAGTCTGATACTTGCCAATTACTAAGTTCAGAATCTGTATGAAAAAAAGTCACTTTTACATTTTTTCCTAGCAATAGAAAATATTATTTTCTGAAGGAATACTGTTTCAGAATGTTGACTTTATGTTTTGCTAAGCAATTATATAGAATTTATTTTGTTTTGTAATTTCACTACTTAAAGGAGAAACTTAAACAATATTTATTTTAGAGGAGGCATTGATTTAATCTTTATATGAAGTCTCAATGTCTTCTTTAAAAGAATAATGGAAAATTTCATTACCAAGGAGTATTATATTTATGAAACACCTGAGTAGATCAGTTGGGGCACAGCCACATTAAGGCTTTCCTGTTTGGATTTCAGGTTAGTTGAAATGATGCCCATCTTTTCTAGTGTTCATATTCTATGGAAAAACTGATCTATTCCATTACGGGTTGGCATCCTGAGTAAAGGTGAGATTTCACATCTGGTAATAGAATAAGTTATGAACTTGATCAGTAATTTTGTTTCCATATTTCTTTTAAAAGAACCATCTGTGACAGAACTTGCTTAAAATTTTGAATTTCTTTTATCTATATCTTCCATGGATTTCAGGATTTTGTGACTTTTCTTCTGAATAAAAGTTCTTGCAGAGGTAATCGCATTGTTATGGACACATGTTCAAGATTTTTGAATTTGAATAGATGAAACATTCATGATGGAATTATATCTTTTAAAAGATGATGAACAGGCTTTCAGATCTTACAGGAAAGAATTGGACAAAAATATTAAAATACATAGATCATGTAGCTTTTCTTGAATATAAATTATATATTTTATAAACATAGGAATCTTCTAGTATTCTTCTTTACTGTTCAATTGAAGTCTGCTTTATCTGTGTTGTATATACAATTAAGCTCAATACTGAGAGAGAGAGAGAGAGAGAGAGAGAGAGAGAGAGAGAGAGAGAGAGAGAACTCAGAGAAGAAAATATAAACTTGAATTTGGGTTGGAGTCATCATTCTACTACTTATTAGTTTCATTGTCTTTTGTAAGTTACTTCTCTGAGCCTTGGTTTAATTGAACTGAAAGTGAAAATTATAACAGTGTTTACCTCATTGATTTTGGAGATTAAGTGAAATGGTAAAATAAATTATCCCATGTGAAACCCTTAATATAGTGTCTGGCACATAGTAAATTGTCAGATGTTAGCTATTATTACTACAATGCTGAATAAATCATATACTTACTATGTTATATATAACATGGATTAGTTGTTTATCTATAGCAAAAGAGTTAGACAATACTTTTTTTTAGTTAAAAATTCAAGTTTAGGGTTTTTTGGCAAAAAGAAAAAGAAACCAGTATGTTTCAATATTTTAGAAGTACGAGGAATCCATTATTAGAAAACATGGAAGAGTGTTTAAAACATGCATTACAAATATTTGCTTCAGCCTTTGAACATCATATTTAATAACTGATCTTAAGACGATAGAGTGGAAGCCTGGCTGGTGTGGCTCAGGTGGTTGGAGTGTTGTTCCTTACACCGAAATGTCGCCCGCACAACTGTCTGGGCAAAAGCCCAGCTTGCCGGTTTGGTCCCCCATCCAGGTGCATGCAGGGGCAGTCCATGGATGTTTCTCTCTCTCTCTCCCCTTCCTCTTTCTCTAAAATCAATAAGAACATATTTTAAAAAAAGAGGACAGTGTGGAAAATATTATTTAACAAGCAATTACTTAATATACATAATTAAAGAATATCAAACAGGTCAGACTCTACAATAAAAAATTATTACTGTGTAGATTTCTAGATTAGTTTCTGGAACAATAGCCCATTTTCTGAGTTTCTCTAGAATTTTCTGAAGAAGTCAGTAGTATCCCATTCTGCAGTCAACTCACAGTAACTTGTCTCTCAAGGCGGCTGGAACCGCCCCTCGAAGTTCCTCGGTTTTCTCAGGAAATGATGTATAGCTTTAGCTCTCACAATAAGGCCCTGGTGGTCTGGGAAAATTTGTCTTTCCTGTTAGCCTCTTGCTCTGTTTCCTTCTCCATCAACTCCAACCACTTCTTTTCCCTTTGCCTTTAATGATAAAAAAATAAAATAAAATATAAATACCTGTTGATATGTACTGCTTTTCATCAGGTTCTCAGTAAATTAATGTGCTCATGGCAGGCTGATATTCCTGATATTCCAAGAGCTCCCAGGATGTGCACCCAGATCACACTTAGGGCTCAGGAATGGCTTGACCTCTTCAGAATAAATGAGGCCTTTGGCTGCTGGTCAGCCTCAGACCCACTGGTTCTTTGTGAGCCTGAGGCCATTGGAGTCAGAATTGAGATTCTCCCTTCCTACTGTAATTTGACAGTCTGTTCCATGCTTCTCTGCCTCTGGAAGGTTGGGGAGTGTTGGGAGGGGGGAGGCGCAGGGGGGAGGTAAGAGACCAACCGAAGGACTTGTATGCATGCATATAGCATAAACAATGGACACAAGACACTGAGAGGGTGGGGTGAGGGCATGTGTGGGGCGGGGGGCGGGGGGAAGGTCAATGGGAAAAAAAAGGAGACATATGTACTACTATCTGTAATACTTTAAACAATAAAATAAGAAAATAAAAAAAAGAATTGAGATTCTCCCTTCCCTACCTGGAGGTGGAGACACCTAGTTTTCAAGGACATGTGACAGATGTTAATACCAACAGATGCAATGGATTGCTGTTATACTCATTTATACCTCAAGATGTATCTGTAAAAATTACTAAGTGTTTGTGAAAAATTATTCTATTCTATTCAGTCTGGGAGTGTTAGAATTCATTGGCATCCACTGCTGGTTAAGTTCACATTTTGGTTGAGCTCAATCTTGGCTACTGTTTTTCTAGTTATCTGAGCTGCAATCTGGCAGCCTGGGAGGCTGCATATGGCTCTTAAACGTTGTTTGGCAGGGACATGAAGTGGTTTAGGGTTTTTGTTTTGTGTTTTGATGACTTTAGCAGTTTTCAGTCCCCTTCATGTCCTATTGTTGTCCACAATATTCTCCTCCCAGGTTTATTTTAACACCTTGTATGTTGAATTTTCCTTGTGCCTTTATTTTAAGTGGTTCAGGTAGGCATAAGAATCTTGATATTTTGAACCAGATAATCCACATGTTGCAAATTTCATTAAAATATTCTCTAGAAAATGAAATTTCATTAAAATATTCTCTAGAAAATGAAGTGATTTTTCCAGTGGGAATGAGATGTGTATTTTAAATAAGTTAGGGAAGGAATAATTTTTTCAAACTTGACTGTTAGAATCAGTATGTCATACAATATAGTTATATGTACTTTCTTTTTATTAGTATGCTTTTACTAATAACTAGAAAGTCCCCACTGCTAAAAAATTATTTATATAACTCCATTTTCAGCTGGTGTCTTAGCAGAATTGGAAATTCTGTTTTGTTGTTGTCGTTGTTGTTGTTTTGTTTTAGTAGGATCTGTTGTATTCAAGCATTAAAATAATTTTAATTTTAAGGATTCGTTTCCCTATTAGGGAGTTTTGCATTTCATCTATCTAAGAGTCATATTTAGAATAGTTTGAATTTATCTTTTTAATGTTTACAGTTAAATGGAGCCGCAGAATATATATCTTTATTTCACCTAATTAAATGTTGTTTCAAAGAAAACTTAGCTTTATGTTCACAAAAAAATATTTCTCTATGGGTTGAAGAAACCATTTCTTATTACTAAATAGTTTTTTATTAGATTTCTTAAAGAATTAAATTCAGAATGTCTTATGTCTAATCTTGGCCCCCTAAAGGCTATAAACACCCTAGAAAATTCCATTATTTCACAAAAGGATATGTTCTGGAAGTGTTTCCCTGGGCTTGTAATACCAGAGATTTGCACCATAAAAATTTTAACTACATATAAGTTCTTCATAACATTAAGGTTAAATATGCATGCCATTCTAATAGGGCTATTGCATATCCTGTGGCTTCTTCCTATTATGGGCTTTCATCTTATGTAATGCTGATTTTATTGTATCATGAACATGGTATATGCCCAAGAGGCATATTAATATCTGTGGGAAAGTATAGCTTTGGAATTTTTATCTAAAATTTAGTCTTTCAAAAAATCTTTTCTTGGTTCTGATTTAGTTGTTAACTTTACTAAAGGCAGTAAGCTTCTCACACCTACTTTCCCACCCCCATTCAACTTGTCAGATGAAATCATCATGCATTGATTTTATGAAATTTCTTTTCTGCCACACTGTTTCCTTCATTGTACAAAATAAAATTATATTTCGAGTTGAAGAAGAAGCATCGTATGGTTTTTCCATATTTTGTAGTTTTAGTTAGTTCATTTTCATTGTTCGCCAATGCCTTATCCCCTGGATCGTGACAATATATGTTTTTCAAGATGATTTCCAATAGTTGTGAAACATGTTAAGTTTGGACAATGATTTTATGCAATTGAAATAAGCTCCATGATAATAACATAAATATTCATATTAGTTTAAAAACCTTGGATAGTCTTTCTCTTTAGTTGAGCATCAGGATTCTAATTTTCTGAAAAAAAAAAACACAAACAAAAAACAAAAAACCCAAATCAATTTTCTACTTCCACTTTCTTTCTTTTTAAAATATATTTTTTATTGATTAAGATATTACATATGTGTCCTTATCCCCACGTACTTCCACTTTCTTTGTCTTGGTCTCCAAAAAGCTGTTTTTTTAAAAAAGAGTTTTTTAAAACTGATTTTTAGAGAGAGAGGAAGGGAGAGGGAAAGAGAAAGAGAAACATCGATGTAAGAGTGTAACATTGATCGACTGTCTGCTGCAAGCCCCCCACCCCAGGTTATAGAGCCCACAACTGGGTATGTGCCATGACCTGGAATTGACCCAGCAATCCCTCACTCAGTGTATGACACAATACCCAGCCAACTGAGTCACACTGCCACACCGGTCAGGGCCAAAAAGCTGTTTTGAGAAACATTTATTTTAGTAAGTCTCTTTTATACGTAGTGAATTAGTGCTTAACATACAAAGAAATCTATACTATCATTTAACTATACTACATTTTACTTTGATTACAGCATGTCATTTCTTTTGCACAAAGATATAACTTTCAATGAGGTATTTGAGCTAAACATAAACTTCATGGAAATAAAAAAATAGTGTCTTAAATCATTATTTGAAAAATTAGTGTCTTAAGTCATTATTTGATTTTTTGGTTATTAAAAAAAACCTAAGTAAACTAATATTGAGGGGTTGCAGTTTCTCAGAATTCTAATGATCTCTTCATTTACTCTCTATTAATCAATACTCTAGTGAAGGCTTCACCGACTATAAATCAGTTTGAGTCATGACATAACACTTTATGTTGCCCTTTCTCACAAAGGTGTTGAATACTTATAGTATAATAAGTATGTTACAAATTTCTAAATTAACTTAATCAAAATAATTTTTGAAAAAATTCAGCAGGTACTGTTTGGAACTAATGAATGAATGAAGTAATGTCTTAATTTTTTGAGACTGTGAAATCTTTACTTACCATTTATAATTTTGAAAGTCATGTCCCTCATTCTTCACGGTCAGTGGTATCTGAACTTTTCATTATCCCTTTCAGTTTCATTTATTTTTATTGTAGAATTGTTTATTCATAGAATACTAGTACCTCAAAAAGAGATGTTTAAAGAAATATACATATTAATAAAAATAACGTGCAATAAAATAAAATTAAAATGTAACGAAATAAGAGGAAAACAGAAAAATAAGAAAAAAAATTGTAAAAGACACGTTGGGCATCTGTTTTCCTGACATGAAAGAGACCCCTAGCTCACCATGATACTGAAATCTGAGAGAAATTTTTGCTGTAGAGTAGATGGCTTTGAGGATTCCCATCCTTAGCAGCACTTCTGTGTAAGTGGCATAGCATGGCTCTCTTGGGTGTTTCTTATATATCCCCTCAATGTAGGCCAGACTGTAACACAGAAGGGTAGTTGTGCAGGAGGAATTCTACTTGGAGACAATGCAGTACGGTCCTTGCTCGTTTTATTTTAAAATTTAGAGTACTCTTCAGAGAGCCCTTCAGGGTGTTCTCACTCAAATGTTGTATATTAGGTTGGTCCACGGGAAGGTTGAGTTATGCCTATATTCTGGTGAGAACCCAGAGTGCAGCTGTGGTGTCATTGGCTAAGGGGAGGTCAGGGTTGTGCTTTCCTAATCAAGAGGAAGGCAGAGGCACCAGCTACCAATGGAGGAATCAAACCAGATAAAGGGATGGATGGCCACCCCACCTGAGGAGCAGTCAGGCCCAAGAGACTGCCTAATGACTTGGCCTTGAGTTAGCAATGTGGTCGCCTGGCTGTTGAGCTGATTATTAGGAATGTTTGTTTTCATAAACTTAATAATTATATGAGTATCCTGTAAAGGCTGTGAATAATGATATATTTATTAACTTTATTATATATATTTAACTTGAAGGTAACCTTTGCATGCATAAGTTAAAATATTGAAAGACCAACATTTTGATGAAAAATAATATATTTTAGTCATCTAATGTTCTCTTGTACAGAATTAAATTTTCTATGAAATAAGGACATGTAACATACATGATAAATATCTTGAAGTACGTAAAACAGTGTTAAAAAATTAAAAATAGTGTACCTTAGAATTCAGTCATCTTACATCTTCTGATTTAATTTGCTCAAATATATTTACCCAGCACTTTCTCTGCGCAGTGCAGGCACACCAGTTCCTTGTCCTCATGGAGCTCACAGGGAGGAGGAGTCAGGCTTCGAATCAGTCTCTTGCCTTCAGGTCTGGTAGAGAACTGGATTTCTTGTCTTCATCATCTTTAACTCCTTTTCATTCTAAGTCATGAAAACTCCAGTTGGGTCCAGGAGTGTTACCTGTCTCGGACCTAAAGTCAAATGATTCTTATTTCACTTAAATGAGCATCTTCCTCTTTGTTTGTATTACTGTCTTCTGAAGAGGAGAAAAATAAAGACATGCTTAGAAACCCAATTGCATATTAATATATTTTGTGCCTGCTATATAGCACAGAGCACTAGGATTTTGTTTTTTAATTAAGTCTGGAGCTAGACAACTACCTGGCTTCAGATCCCAGCTGTCATTCACTAATTGTATGGCCTTACCTAAGTTATTTTTCTCTGGGCCTTAGTTTTGTCTCTATCAAATGGATATATTAACAGTACTTTACACAGAAATTTTGTGAAGATTAAACAAGTCATGTATACAGCAGCATTCAGAATAATATGTGGCAGTGTTAAGCATTATGCAACTGTTAGCTATTTTTGCAGAATGGCATAAAATTGTGCCAACTCTCCAGAGCCATTGTGAGGTATAAAAAGGTCAATGTATTAGAAGCTCTTAAAATAATGCTTGACACATAATAACTTCAGTATATCTGTTAACTGTTGTTAATATATTCCAGTTAACGATGTTCATATTCCCTTTTTCCCTTCACAGGAGAAAAATAACGTTGATTGGAAAGAGTCAATTGCAATTGCTTTTTGAAAGATAGGCTTTGCTATGGGGGGAAGGTGCTGACTTATGGTTCTTTACCCTGACTCACAGTGGGATCCCCCTGGGAACTTTGAACAATTCTGATGCTGAAGCCCATCCCTGATCTATTAGGCCAGAATCTCTTACAGGTGAGGCGTATAGCATGGCATGCATAAAACTTCCCACATTAGTGATTCTAATGTGGCTCTAGGATCTAGACTACTGTATACATTCTTTTATTAATTTCTGTTTTCAAATATCCAATCTATTCTTTATACCTTAAAATTTACTTTTTGTTTTACTTTCCTTTTGGGAAAATCACAGTAAAGTAATAAACACTTCTGCAGTTCTTTCTACATCTGTTCCAAAGAGCTAGTCATTGGATTAAAGACAGTCCTATATAATAAAAGGCTAATATGCAAATCGACTGAACTGCAGAACAACTGGTCGCTATGATGCGCACTGACCACCAGGGGGAAGACACTCAACGCAGGAGCTGCCCGCTGGTGGTCAGTGCGCTCTCACAGGGGAAGCGCTGCTCAGCCAGAAGCCAGGCTCATCACTGGTGAGCGCAGTGGTGGTGGTGGGAGCCTCTCCCGCCTCTGTGGCAGTGCTAAGGATGTCCGACTGTGGGGAGTGGGCCTAAGCTGTCAGTCAGACATCCCCCGAGGGCTGCGAGACATCCCAGACTGCGAGAGGGTGCAGGCTTGGCTGAGGGACATCCATGCCCCTGAGTGCACGAATTTCATGCACCGGGCCTCTAGTGAATAAATATAAAGCTGTTACTTACAACTGTATTGTGCTTTCTTATGGTCTGATGCTCATTTTTGCATAGAGCTTCATTTTTTTTTAAAAGAAAAACTCAAAATGGATTTTAAAACATTCTTAGGAAAAGATGTAATGTGTATCCATGCAAGCCTTAAGGTTTTATAGCTGTTTTTATTTATTACATTTGAGTAATATATAGTAATGGAGTTCTTAAAATACAGGCATACTTTGCTCTATTGCTTTTCACTTTATTGTGCTTCACAGATGTTTTTGTTGTTTTGGTTTTTTTTACAAATTGAAAGCAAGGCCCTTTACCAGCAAAGAGATTACATCTCTCTTTATTGTGATACCCACTTCATTGTGGTGGTTTAGAACTGAAACCACAGTATCTCCAAGATGTGTCTCTATAGGATGAATGTTTTCATTGACTTGATTGCTTTAATGTTGACTTCTTGAATTGAGGCTCAAAAGGGAAAAAAAGAGTGATTTGGCCCTAACCGGTCTGGCTCAATGGATAGAGCATTGGCCTGCGGACTGAAGGGTCCCAGGTTCGATTCCGGTTAAGGGCATGTACCTTGGTTACGGGCACATCCCCAGTAGGGAGTGTGTAGGAGGCAGCTGATCGATGTTTCTCTCTCATCGATGTTTCTGACTATCCCTCTCCCTTCCTCTCTGTAAAAAATCAATAAAATATATTTTTTTAAAAAAAGAGTGATTTGTTTGATGATTGCAGAAACCATAACTTATTTAATAAGTGGGTAATTTATTTCGATCTGTCATTCTCAACCAGTATTTTCCTGCCTACTGCTATAGCCAACTGCTACAATCCAGGTAAGTACAGGATATATAGGAGTGAAAGGGAAGAAGTCCCCAAGGAGCATAGGAAAATGCAAAGCTTTCTCCAAACAAGAAGTAATGCATAGGGGCATGCCAGAGGAGTGGGGATACATGGGAAGGCAAAGACAGGAGAGCAGCATGATAGGGAACTGTGTGTTTGGCTCCTGTATCTGGAGGCTGGAAAAATGAGGCTCAAAGGCTGTTGGTAAAACTTGATGATGGACCATGTATATCATCTGCAAAGGTTTAGAGTGTACCTTGTAAAGCAGTGATTCTTAGAATTACTGGGGTGATGTAATTGGTTTAGATTCAATTATGATGGAGCCCATGAATTTATGTTAAAAATCTCTCTGGGAGATTCTAACAAATAGAGTGAAAAATCAGTTTCATGGATATTGGGGAGCTTTGAAGGGTTCTTCATAGGTGAGCACCATGATCAGCTTACCATGCAGTGCCTGTAGCACGGGAGGATGGATTGGAGGCCCTTGTGCCTAGGGATAGCACACATGACAGTTAGGAGGCTACTGCCCCAGACCAAGTGAGAGATGAGTCTTGAAAGTCAAAGTGGAAGTGGAGGTAAGGAGATGGAATACCTGGGCTATTGTACTGGTAAATAATGCTGCAGTGAACATAGCGTGCATATATCTCTTCAAATTAGTGTTTTCATTTTCTTTGGACAAATACCCTGAGGTGGAATTAATTGCTGGGTCATATAGTAGTTCTATTTTTAATTTTGTGAGGAACCTCCATAGTGGCGGCACCAATCTGTATTCCCACCAGCAGTGCCTGAGAGGGCTCCCTTTTCTCCACATCCTCGCCAGCACTATTCTTTGTTGTCTTTTTATAACAGCCATTCTGACAGGTGAGAGGTGATATCTCATTGTCCTTTTGATTTGCATTTCCCTGATGGTTAGTGATGTTGAGCATCTTTTCATATGTCTCTTGGCCATCTGTATGTCTTCTTTGGAGAAATGTCTATTTAGGTCCTCTATCCATTTTTTAATCGAATTGTTTCATTTTTTTAAATGTTGTTTGGTTGATGGTTTCCATTCCTGTGTAAAAGTTTTTAGTTTGATGTAGTCCCATTTGTGTATTTTTCTTTTGTTTCCTTTGCCAGGGAAGGCTTCTGGGAAGAGGTGACATTTGAGCCCAGAGGCAGAGCATTAGAATGAATTTGGAAAGAGTTGAATATATAGCATAAGGACATAGCCAGTGCAAAGGCCCTGAGGTATGTGTGGAAGTGACCAATGTGGTTTAACTATAAAAATCCAGGGAGAAAGTGGTATGAGAATGAGGTTCCAGACAGGCGAGAGCCAGAGGGCAGAAGAGAAGTTTAATAAGAGAATGAGAAGATTTTAAAGAGCCAAGTGAGTGGTGTGACATTTCTGACTTCAAGTTCCTTATTTTTGTATTCTAAATAATAATTTGTATTTGAACATGTAAAATCATGATCTGATTTTTTAGATACATATAGTGTGATCTGAAAGGTATCTTGATGCAAACTGTAACATTTAAAAGCACTATATTTTTTAATATTTATGTCAAATATCTGCATATTAAATATAAACATATTAAATATTACATTTAGTATATTACATTATACATTAATTATATAAATATATATTAATTATGCATATTATATTTAGTATATGTATATTTACACATAAAACATTTATTAATATATGACCTTTGAGGGAAGATTTACTAGGGAGTCACAAAAGTATTACTAAATGAATAATAAGTAGATATTAGACATAAAGCATAATAAATGTTGTTATAAATTTGGGCTTCTATTTATTATATGTGATTTACCAGAACTTGTATGCAATATATTATGTCATTGTATGATTTTTTGCAATAGGATTACAAAATAAATTTTGAGTCATTAAAGCATATACAATGGAACTTTATCACACAATATTATTTGGCAATAGACAAAAGTTCTTTTTATTTCCCTTGAAATTTTGGTTGATAATTTAGGTAAGTAATTTATTGCATATCTACAAGACATTAGCTGTTACACCTGGAGGTTATTCTTATAATGTAGAATCATTTTAGAAAATGTCTGTCTGAAATGGCTTTGGCTTAGTGCTCCAACTCTCGTAAGGTACATATCTTACTGTGTGAAACTGGAGTTTTGGAACTATGAACATATATAGTTCTGTTTTGTGTCTTAATTAGTTGAATTGTAGGTGCTGTAGCTACAAATAGATTTAGAGCAGGATACCTTCATATTAATTACATTGCCTGTAAATCCATCATCCTTGCTTTCTTACTTATGTAATTGCTTATATTAAGATTTATGTCTTTCCCCTATATTTGTTTAAAACTCAGCATTTCTCATATTTAACCTTTGTCTTGTCATGGTTTCCCTTTTTAAAAATTTAACCTTAAAGATTTATGAAATTGTGGTTATTAAATTACAGCAAGAATGTCTTCTGACTTTGGAAAGTCTATGGAAAGACTCACTATAATCAAATAATCTTCACTAATCAGTATTTGCTCTTCTGACAATATATTTTACAGTAGTGTTTATAAATGTTTATTTTTATTGGTTATAAGCATGTAACTAATGATTGGTCTAGTTATTATGCACATTTGTTATATATTTGTTATCATAATATTTATACATTCAGTCCAGTAAATTCTGCATAGAGATTGCATAACACTTAATTAAAAAAATAATTTCAAAATCCATTAAAATTGATTTACTTTTTCATTTGAAGAGCATTTAATAGTCTACCATAAATTAGTTTTTGAAACCTAAGCAAGATAGTGAATGGCAATATATTAATTGGAATATATAATTATGATCATAATATAATTATGACATTTCTATAATAAAACAAAAACTCAGAGCACACCCTGTAAAGTGTAGGCCTTTTTATGAGGTTCTATAAGGTCCTAATTTAAAAGCTTTAAAAATATATATATTTCTTTATTGATTTCAGAGAGGGAGAGGGAGAGAGAGATAAGAAACATCAATAATGAGAGAGAATCATTGATCGGCTGCCCCCTGCACACCCCCTACTGGGGACTGAGTCCGCAACCCAGGCATGTGCCCCTGGCCGGAATCGAACTTGGGACCCTTCAGTCTGCAGGCTGACGCTCCATCCACTGAGCCAAACCGGCCAGGGCTAAGGTCCTAATTTAAATAAAATTTAATTTTCTTTCTTTTATTCTCCTATTTAAAATTTAAAAAAAATTTATTGAATTTAGAGAGAGGAAGGGAGGGAGGGCAGCCGTCAGTCTGTTCTTTTTCTCTATGAGTCTGTTTCAGTTTTGTTTGTCCACTTATTTTGTTCTTATTTTCTTTAAAAAATATATTTTTATTAATTTCAGAGAGAAGAAGGGAGAGGGAGAGAGAGATAGAAACATCAATGATGAGAGAGAATCATTGATTAGCGGCCTCCTGCACGCCCCCATTGGGGATGGAGCCCACAACCTAGGCACATGCCCTGAACCGGGAATCGAAGTGTGACATCCTGAGCCCCATCCACTGAGCCTCACCGGCCGGGCTTATGTCACAAAAGATTTATTTCTTTTAAATGCTGTACCTACTATTGATGTAAATTTAGATGAGTCTGCATCATTTTAACAGTAAAGGTGAATAGCCCATGAAGACAGGCTATAGGTCTTATTGTAGCTTAAAAAGCAGTGACAACAACCTGATCAAATGCTGATCTGTAGCTATTAATTTCTACTCTAGCCCATTAAGAATAAATGCTATGCTTGGAAATACCTGAAATGGATAGAATTTCATTATGCTTAAGATGAACAATAATCTAAGCTTCTAACCTTCTTCCTGAGTGTATAAAATAATAACTGTCAAATTGATTTTTATTTATATCTAGCTATAAAAATAAACTGTTGATTATTAGTTGTATACCAAATACTGTACTGGGCTGTAAGGGGGAGCGAGATGAAGTTTCTTTTGCTTTATGGTACAAGTGGACAGCAGGCTCAGAGCAGGTTACTAACTTCCCAGGTCACACAGCTAGAGAGCTGTGAGCGTCTTGCTTTGAACTCTGGTTTATTTGATTTCAGAAACCATATTCTTCTCGAAATAAGTGTACATTGACATTCTGCCTAAGGATTCAAAGAATGACATTTCATTTTTATTTTAAAACTACAATGTCAGATTGAAGTAGAAAGTTCAAGTATACTTAATATGAGGAAATCATAAAGAAAAGAGGTAGGTGACAAAGGTCAGACGATAAAGGCCCTAAATGGAGAGCTGCTGTCATCGATTTTAGCATTCTTTTCACTAGATGTGGTTACCGGTTAGAGATTGAAAAGTGAATGAAAGGACCAAAATTATTACAGTTCTTCCAGTGCTTAGCATGTAGGTTTACAGGAAGAATACCTAACAACAATAAAGTTTTCATTTTCAATAGAAACAGAAAATTGTATATTTTACCCTACCTCAGGGCAAGAATAAAAATGTGGGCTGTCTGTTTTATCTAAATTGTATTCTTTCTGTTGTACTGTTTAGAAACAACAGCACGTGAACATATGTTATCACACTAGAATTTCACTTATTGCAATATACTTTGAGAACTCATTATTTTATCTTGAAAATATTTCTTCCTCTGATAATTAGTTTATGATAGAATGAAGATTTTCATTTACTGCTCAGTAATACATACACTTAGAGATTTTATAGGAATAGTTAAATATGCATCTATTTAAAAGAGCTAAAATTTTATAGAAACCCTTATTGTTTTAGTTTTACTATGAGCATTTTATTAATATATTTTTTTATATATTTCAGAGAGGAAAGGAGAGGGAGAGAGAGAAACGTCAATGATGAGAAAGAATCATTGATTGGCTGCCTCCTGCATGCCCCACATTGGGAATCGAGTCCACAACCTGGGCATATACTCTGACTGGGAATCGAACTGTGACCTCCTGGTTCACAGGTCAACACTCAAACACTGAACCAAGCCAGCAGGGCTGCTATGAGTGTTTTATAATTATTTGTTTATAGGAGTGACTTTTACATGGACTTATAGTGTTAATAAATTCTTGTGAAAATTCCCAAGGATAAATGGGCTTATTGCCATTTTTGTTAGAGTTATTTTAATGATCTGGCTCAGGTTGAGTGCCAACTAAAGGCGTTGCTGTAGGAAGACCATGAAAACAAAAATGGTATTTTGGTAACAGAATAAGAAAGGTACTGCTATTTCTGGAGTCAAAATGTAAGGTCATACAGTAGAAATATCAGAACATTAGACCATGTCTGAATGAGTGTATTGGAAGCACTTATCAAGTATAACATTCCATGTATTATTCTAAGCATGATCTCCTTCTTTGTATTGTGTAGGGTCTAAGTAGAAAAGAGGATGTCTAACCGAAAATACAGTATTAATGACCTGGAAGCGAGCATGGCATTGATGAGTTGCCTACAGACAAGCACTAAAGATGTTTGAAAGGAGCCATCCCTGGGGGAACTGTGAAGTTCAGGCAGGAGGGCTTTGTGGAAACGTTGATCTTGACTTTGAAGAATAGGTAGGTCAGTTCTCCAAGCATGGGCTGTGCACGATGCCCTGGGCACGGTGAACAGGCTGGCTTCACTTAGGTTAGAGCTACAGAAGAGGGGGTCATGGCACCAAAAAGAGGAAGCTAGAGATTCTACCCACGTAGGACTGATTGTGCCAGTGACTACGTAAGAGCCTAACTGTTGGTGAAAAGCAATGCAAAAGCTACAGACAGGAGATGATAAATGAACCCTAAAAAGGCATGAATGTGAATCTTCTTCCACCTCTGGGGATCTTCTAGCCTTCTGATTAATTGGAATTCAGGGAACCCTCGGGCCACTAGGTTACCTTAATGTCCTCTTTGCAAACAGTTTAATCAAATTTTTGTCAAATGTGTCTCAATCTTTCCAATCCAGTTGCCTCTATCTCAGCCTCTTTGACTTTTTACAACCTTCCTATAGCAACAGTTTAGGCTCATATGTCATGCTAATTGAAAAAATGTTTGTTTGTTTTTTCATTTTGAATAATCCACTGAAAACAGTTACTGTTTAGTGAAGCCTTGTAAGTAATTATTTTTTGTAAGTAATATATTTTTTAAAAAAATATATATATGTATTTGTAAAAAATATATCTAACCTAAAAATGTGGCAATATCCTTATTTATTAATGCTGTTCTACCACCGTTGGTACTTATGTAGAATCTGACTCTTTGCCTCATGCGTCTCAGTGATTGGCAGGGCTTATTTCTTCCAGCGTAGCTGTAAGAGAAGGCCCTTGAAAAGAAGACACCCATTATTTGCTGTCTCAAATTTTAATTAAGAACATTATTAAGTGCTTAATAAATTATACCTGGGCTTTTAATATTTGTATTTTTTAAAAATTATTTTCACTAACCTTTCTATATGGAAATCAACATTTATCAGCGTAATGTTATAGATATTTGGGTAGATGTGTGTAAAGACATTTTACAAGTTATTGTGTCAGATAAGAATGAATTTGATTGAAGAAAACAGAAAACTTGGCATTAGTGGTTTTTGTTTGTCAGTTTTCCAGATGCACAGGTGAGGAGGCCATGACTAAGTGGATGCTCAGTGATATCATTATGGCCCCATGCTTTTACTGCCCTTTTGCTCTGCCTCTGCTTAGAGCGTTGGCTTCTCTCCTCATGCTAATAGATTTTAGGCACTTTTAAGTGTCTGATCCTAGTTCCAGGTTGGAAGGGGAAAGACTTTCTACTGGCTTGAGATCAGTCCCACTTTTAGTGATGTTATTTCTCCCCATGGACTTCTGCCTATATATCCCCGGTTGGAATTGTGCCATGTAGCCATCCGTGGCTGCAAGAGAGGTAGGTAAACTGAGTAGTTCTAGCTTCCATAGAAGAAGGAAGCAAAGAAGAAAGAGCTTTGGAACACGTGTGAATACAGCTAACGTACGATATTGGGTTTACTAGAGAAACAGGCCAATAGGATGTATGTCTATCTAGCTGCCTATCTAGCTATCTGTAAAGAAAGAGGTTGTAAGGAATTGGTTTACACTATTTGGGGGCCCCTGCAAGTCCAATGTCTTCAGGGAAGGCAGACAGGCTGGAAATTCTGGCAGGAGTTGATGTTGCAGCTCAAATCTGAAAGCAGTCTGGAGGCAGAATTCCTTTCTTCTTAGCTTTTTGGGGGGCTTCATCATTTTTTTTTTCTTTTAAAGTCTTCACCTGATTGGATGAGGCCCACCCACACTATGAAGTGTAATTTGCTTTATTCAAACTTTACTGACTTAAATGTTAACCACATCTAAAAAATACATTTATAGCAACAGTTAGACTGCTTTTTGCCCAAGCAGCTGGGTGTCATAGTCTAGCCAAGTTGACACATACAATTAACCATCACACCTACGTTATTTACTAAGGTTTGATCATAGCCAATGGTTTAGAATTTTTGCACATTCAAGTCCAGTAGTAGCTTTAGTGTGTTGACATCTTTCTGATTCATGTTTAGTTTTTGTGTATTAAACATGAAAATTAAAATACATGGAAATTAAAAAAATTTTCTATGTATCTAGGGGAATTTTCATGTTAATTCTGAAACAGTTAAAAAGCTAATATCAATTTAAACAAGAGAATGACTTAAAACAAAGGTATATTGAGATTGTTTAGGCTCTTATTTAGTTGTAGGTGGTAAATGACTTATAGCCTTTTAACCAATAAGATTGTTTTTTTATCTAAATGGACCAGGGAATGCTAGGAGGGATAGTGGAATGTTTGACTGGCCTGAAAATAATGGGGTTTCTCTATTAGCTTTGATATCAGCTAGCTCATCAGTTTGTCTTTCTGAACCACCTATAAAAGAGGACTAGTAATAGATTTTCCACCTTTCCTGCTGAATTGTGACAATGAATGAGATATTAGATTTAAAAATGGTTTATGAAATAGAAGATAAAAATATATAGAGACATTAGAATATAGAGAAAAATGTCTTCTAATCACCTCTTTGATTGAAGGGATGGCTTGGCTGATGAGCTGTCAAATGGGAAGGTTAGAGCTGATGCAGACATAGAAATGATCTGGGCCAAGTCTGATCGGGTAAACTTTAGCCCAGAGAGCCTCAAAGGAACTTGCATCTCATGAGTGTGATTCTGAGGAAAGCAATCCAAGGGCCATTTCCTGGCAGAATGAGGAATGTTTTGAAATTAACATCAGGCTGCTAGGTTTGGTCAGCATGGCAGCTGTTACAATCCATTCTTGTCCTGCCCTCTCCTTTGGAAACAATTATTCAACTAATATTGGCACAAATTAATTTAATAAATATTTTAAGAACAAACTTCTAAAGCTAAGTATTAATTTTAAAAAATTAAATAAATAAGGGAGTAACAGAAGAGCTTACCTAATGTTGTATTTATAAGAACAGCCTTTAAATAGTTTTGTGATGTTAGTTAATTTTACTTGTACATAGAATAATTAGGCATGACTAAAAATCATCAACAAGTTCTTAATTCAGTGAGCCATCATTTCAAGCATATCAAAATCAGCTAAACTTCCAAAAATAGTTGATTATAAATGTACCTGCTGAATAGGATTTACATAATCCTGACTATATTTAATATTGATCTCTGACTTCTTTCATATAATCTTAAATGCCTTTGGGAGAATGATTTTAATGCTTATATATGATATCAATTTCTCATTTATAAAATTTATAATGTATACCTAGCAGTTTAATTCCTTTAAAAATATTGATTTTGAAACTCATAAGCACTAGCTGTTAACTCTTTTCCTTGATCATGTGAAATGGACACTCAAAATTTCAAAGTTGTTTCAAGTTTTTCGTGTTGGTTATTTGTGATCTAGCAGTTTCACTTTTAGACATTTATCCTGTGGGGGTAGAGATGATTTTAGATTTGTGTGTAATATTTAGGATGTGAGACAACCTAAATGATAGAGGGAAATAGTTAAGCTATTGTATATTCATGACAGAATTACAGACAGCTATTAAAAACGATTTTCTATGTTTATTATATAAATTAGAAAAATGCTTATGACATAATGTTTTGTAAACAGAATGGGATAAAAATGGGATATACATCATTACCTCAATTCAATATCCTATATAATAAAAGGCTAATATGCAAATCGACTGAATGGCGGAATGACTGGTCACTATGACGCTCACTGACCACCAGGGGGCAGATGCTCAATGCAGGAGCTGCCCCCTGGTGTTCAGTGAGCTCCCACAGTGGGAGCGCCGCTCAGCCAGAAGTTGGGCTCACAGTTGGCGAGCACAGCAGCGGTGGCAGGAGCCTCTCCTGCCTCCGCAGCAGCACTAAGGATGTCCAACTGCCGGCTTAGGCCCGCTCTCCGCGGGGAGCGGGCCTAAGCTGTCAGTTGGACATCCCCAAGGGCTCCTGCACTGTGAGAGGTTGTAGGCCAGGCTGAGGGCCCCCTCCCCCATCCTAGTGCACAATATTCATGCACCGGGCCTCTAGTATTTATATATTGTAGTATAATTAGGACTTTGGGGATACTACATTGCACTGTGATTTTTGATAAGAGTATAAAATACTGTGGGTACTCTAATGAAATTTAGAGTGCTTTGTATGTGGGGAAATTAAAAAACACATACAAACAAAAATGATGTGTTTATTGCCAGATGATGGGCATAATAAGAATTAGACCCTCTATGAGCATAGGGGTGTATATATTCTTTCTGATTGGTGTTTTGGAATTCTTAGGATATATTCTCAGAAGTGAGATCACTGGGTTAAAAGGCAGTTCCATTTTTAATTTTTTGAGGAAATTCCATACTGTTTTCTACAGTGGCTGCATCATTTTTCATCCCCATCAACAGTGTTCTAAGTTTTCCTTTTCTCCACATCCTTGCCAGCACTTGTGTATTGATTTATTGAGGTAGCCATTCTGGCAAGTGAGAGGTGATACCTCATTGTAGTTTGAATTTGCATTTCTCTGATGATCAGTGATGTTGAGCATTTTTTCATATGTCTTTTGGCCATCTGTATGTCTTCTTTGGAGAAGTGTATATTCAGGTCCTTTGCCCATTTTTAAATTGGGTTGTTTGCCTTCTTGGTGTTGAGTTGTATAAGTTCTTTATATATTTTGGAAATTAACCCCTTATCATTGACAAATATGTTCTCTGTTCATTGCAGCATTGTTTACAATAGCCAAGATCTGGAAATAGCCCAAGTGCCCATCAGTAGATGAGTGGATAAAAAAGTTGTGGTACATTTACACAATGGAATACTATGCAGCTGTAATAAAGAAGGAGCTCTTAACCCTTTGCAGTAGCCTGGATGGACCTGGAGATTGTTATGCTAAGTGAAATAAGCCAGTCAGAGAAAGATAAACACCGTATGATCTCACATATAGAACTAAGGCAGGGATATATGAAATAGATGAACAGATATCAGAGGGGAGGGTGTAGGGGCTACTGGATAAAATAAGGTGGAGAGATTAGCCAAACAATATATATACATATCCCATGGGCACAGACAACAGTGTGGTGAAGGCCAGGGGATGGGGGATGGGGACTCGGTGGAGGTGGGGGAAATGGGGGACATCTAGTAATAGTGTCAATGATAAATAAATTTAAAAAAGAATTAGAGCCTCATGTTACATGAAACACACTAAGAGCTGGGCTTTAAAGGAAGACACATTACTAAAAAGACCTATTTTAGCTACTGTGCTAAGGAGTACATTTCTAGTGAAGATAAAATGTCCTTGGTTGCAACATGTTTTCTCTTATGCAGTTATCTTTGTTTTTAATGTGAGAAAAATTTTAAGTATCCAAATGCACATTTCTGACATAAAGTTTCTGAAATATTTTGTTTTGAGCAGTCCCTTTAATGATTAAATAATTTCTCTTTCTAATCGCAACTATAAATGAAGTGTTTTTTAAATTATGTATCATTTTTTTCCTTCTAATGTTCACATTAGTCATATATGAATTATGAAGTAAGAAACTCAAAGAAAACTTTTGTTTATTTTGGGCAGTCCATATCTTTATTCTGTGTCATTAAATTAGACTCGCTACACAGCCTTACCTCAGAACACTCATTTTCCCGTGTCAAATAAAGAAGGGCAGACATTACTCTTGAAGTCACTCTGTCATTCATCCAATTAAAAGGTTGGTTCTTGACAATCTGTCATTTGGACAAAATATGCATTTGGCACAGTTTGCATTTTCAGAGTTCATTCATCCACAACAAGGATGACAAATAGCCATGTAGGGGAATTCTTCACAAACAGAATTGCTTGGATGAAAAGGAGGAATGGATGAAAAAGAAAAATGAAAATTGTTGTACTTGGAAATGAGATGGAGATACTCTTGATTTATTTACTTTTTACTAAATTCTGAGTCAGTCACATGGAAATATTGCATTTTAAAGTAAGTGCTATAACACAACGTTCACCACTCAAACTCTAAACCAAGGTTGCCACATTCAGGTGTTGACTTCAAATAGCTCACATACCTCTGGCCGCTGTTAGACCGCGTTCATCTGCAGAGCTGACGCAGGACGGTATCCTGGTCAGTGCTTTTCAATCCAGATGGCTGCAGAGCATGTTCTGACTACACAGATCTTTTTAAAAATTTTATTTTTCAATTATGGTTTATAGCTAATATTACTCTACATTAGTTTCAGGTATAGACCATAGTGGCTAGACAGTCATATACTCTACAAAGTGTTCACCTCGATATTTCAACTACTCACCTGGCACCATACATAGTTACTATGATATTATTGACTGTATTCCCTATGCTGTAATTTGCATCTCTGTGACTATTCTATAAATACCAATTTGTACTTCTTAATACCTTCACCTTCCCCCCCAGACCCCAAACCTCCTCCCCTATGTCCACCTTCAGTCTGTTCTCTGTGTCTATGAGTCTGTTTCAATTTTTTTCTTTGTTTATTTTGTTCTTTAGATTCCACATATAAATGAAATCATATGGTATTTGTCTTTCTCTGTCTGATATTAAACTTAGCATAATATCCTCTAGGTCCATCCATGCTGTCACCAAAGGTAAGATTTCATTCTTTTTTTTTTTTGATCGAGTAATATTCCACTGTATAGGGAATATAGCCAATAATATCATAATAATTATGTATGGACCAAGTGGGTACTTGAAACATCAGGGGACTACCCTGTAAAGAATATGATTTTCTTTTTTTTAATCATGTGTATCTTTTTAAAAAAATCTTTATTGTTGAAAGTATTCCAGATGTCTCCTTTTTGCCCCATTAACCCCATGATTTTCTAACTACTATGCTGTACATCCAAAACTAATACAGAGTAATATTGAATGTAAACTGTAATTGGAAAAAAATTTTTAATGCAACTGATTTTTCTGAATATTTATTTGTATCCTGCTACTTTACTGAATTCATTTATTAGTTCTAATAGTTTTTTTTGGTAGAATCTTTAGGTTTCTCTGTTTAGTATCATGTCATCTGTAAATGACAGTTTTCTTCTTCCTTTCCAATTTGATGACTTTTATTTCTTTTTCTTGTCTGATTGCTGTGGCTAGGACTTTAATTAATATGTTGAATAAGTGTGGTGAGAATGGACATCCCTGTCTTGTTCCTGATCTTAAGGGAAAATGCCTTTAGTTTTTCCTCATTGAATATGATGTTAGCTGTGGGTTTGTCATATATGGCCTTTATTATGTTGAGGTATGATACCTCTATTCCCACTTTACTGAGAGTTTTTATCATAAGTGGGTGCTGGATTTTGTCGAATGTGTTTTTTTCATCTATTGATATGATCACATGATTTTTGCCCTTCATTTTGTTTATGTGGTATATCATGTTAATGGATATTGTACAAACCTTGCACCCAGTAATAAATGCCACTTGATCATGGTGTATGATTTTTTTTAATGTATTGCTGCATTCAGTTTGCTAATATTTTGTTGAGGATTTTTACATCTATGACAACTTTTTATTTGTTGATTTGGAAGGCAACTTTTGGCAAAAAATAAATAACTTGGAGGTTTAAAAAAATTCAGGATTTCAGAGCTCTAGCAAAGTACTAATTAAAAGAGAATCTATTTTATATTGTAATTAAATAATACGCGTGTCCTTATGTAAAATTTTAGGAAAATTTGATAAGTTTATAAAATTCTTTAGAAGAGAAAAAGGACACTTCTAAAACAAAACCTACATTTGGAGAAAATGAATTTGCCTCTAATTGACTTTTGGTTCTACATATCCTACAAAATAAAGGTCAAACACTTTTGCATGGCTTATGGGTCAGGATTTTTGGTTGAAAGCAAAGTACCACCTCTGGCTAATTTATACAGAGGAGACTTATTAAAGGATTTTGGGCAGTTCACAGAATTCTGGTGGAACCTGAGACCCAGGTTGAGGCCAGGCTGCCAGAGCCCAGAATTATGCTCCAGCCCCCATCTGGTGTGATGTCAGGCGTCACCGTGGCTGCACATACAGCAGGCACTACCCCCAGAGCTACAGGAGATCAGCTGTAGCTGCCTTATAGCCTCCACCCTTGCCAGCCAGCAACCTGCACTGTTTATGCTTCTTCATGTCACTGGCTTCCTGGATCATGTGGGCCTGGTGGGGAATTCCTAGGTCAGATTTCCGCACCCCAGCTCTAAGAAAGGTTAGGATCGTGACCATGTCCAATTTTTTGTTTCTTTGACATATATAAAATGGGGGATTCCTCAACCATAAGAATGAAATATAAGTGATGAAAGTTCAGAAAAAAAATTAAAATGTATGTGGCATGCAGAGTCTTAAACTACCAACTCATAGCTTACTTAGTTCCACCCTCTTGTTGCCTCATATACTCTGCATTGTGGCCATTTACTCCCTGTTATCCTCAGCATCTCTTATACTTTTCTGACACTGTGATTTTACTCATGTTGTTTCCTGAGTCTGGAACTCTCTCCTCTCCCATTTATGTAGACTGTCCTTTAGGGGCTACCTCAATAACCACATTTTCCTTGACGTTTTCCTTTTTGCCCTCGGAGGAAATATCTTCCTTCATTTAGAGCTCGAGCTCTCTCTTGCTTTCTTATTCCCTTTTTGTTTTCTGTCTCATCCCCACTTAAGCTCTTCAAGAAGAGGTGCCATGCCTCAGTTATTTGTGGAACTTGAAGTCATACTGATTATTAAGCTATATTCACTGGTCCAACCTCTCCTCAAATTATTATTATTATTTTAAAGTTTATTTTTCATTAGCTGGAATAAAAGAAGGTATTCACATTTATTGACCCAGACACCATGGATAACAAGACATATATTAACTTATTTAGTTTCTGCAATAACCCTGAGGCTATGTATTTTTATCCCCATTTTACAGGTAAAGAAAACTGATACTTTACAATAATCTTTTATTTGATGATGGATTTGGGAGGTAGAATTTATGTCTACCGTTTTCTTCACTTAGGGCATGTTGCTGATTGAATGGATAACAGTTTACAGATTAGCTTCATTTGAGCCTTATGTTTATCCTGCCACCAATGGAAAGCCCCCCTTAGGGTCCTTTCTTGGACTTCAAGGAATCAATAGTTGCATTCTTATGGGTCTGCAAGTTCTCTTCACAAGTTATTGTATTTTTGTTTTGCTGAAAATTGAAAATATATAATGACACATGGAGAGATTATGGATTTTCTGGATAACATCGTTATAAGGTCTTGCCATGCACTGTGTATATTTATATCCATGTTTACTCTTTCATTGGAGCCAAATAGAACTCTTCATTATCATGAGTGAAGGGTATAGATATAGTGCATTAAAACCATAATGAAGATTAAACATCAACAACGTCCACTGGGAAAAAGGTTTTGAAGTAGTTCAAAAAGATGAAAATGCTGGAGGAATTGCTTCATCAAATGGTGATCATTTCGACTCAAAAGCACCCCGTGCCCTATATAAATTGCAAAACAATTGTGACACTAAAATATTGCTAAATTAATGTTCATTCAGTTGTTGATGGATTGCCGTGTTTGTGGCTTGCCACTATAAAAGTGAGGTTAAGGGGGTCAACTATTAAACATTGTCATAAAATTTGGAAGATGTTAACTGGAAATCTCACAAAATTAGATGAATGCTAGGCAGGTTGCACAGAACTGGGGAACACACATGTATGAGAGTTGCAGTGAAGTTGCTTTCTATGAATATCTGTCTACTATTCAATGCTAAATCTCTTTTCTAATGATAGCTCTTCCAGGATTCTTAAACTTAGGGTTTCCTCTTGGAAAGTGATAAGCAATAGTCACAGAACTATTGTTTTCCTCTTGGCATCAACACTTAGTCTACAATCTCTCTTTCCTGTGCAGTTTGGGAAAGGGCCAGCTGAAATTAATATGAGGAAGAGTCAGCATCTCTAACCCAGAGGTCTCCTTTCTTGGACTAAGATAAGAGACTCATCTAAATACCCAGGTAGTTTGCTGGCAGAGGTGAGGACAAGGGAGAAGACCAGCTGCACTAGACTGGTAGTGTAAGATAACAAGAAAGAGCTCTGTTTTAATTTCCTTAAACAGAACTACAAGCTATGTAGGAAGATGGTCTTATAAATTGCCTATGGGCCTTCCGTCCATTCATTTGGAACAGTGAAATTAATTTAGCATTTTGAACTGTTTGATCTAAATTTTTAGATCAATACACTGTTGAAAGTGTTACATGAAAACAAATGTATCCTGCTTACAGATGGAGATTCCAGGTTGTATAGTTTTTATTTTTTTCATTACAGAAGTAATGCATGCCTCTTATCAAGTCACACTATACACAGGTCAGGGGAACAAAAAGTCTCCTTTCTCTGTACCCTTCACAATGCGTGTGTTCATATTTTAGACCATAACGATGGCTTTTTGAATACAAAATGAATGACACAGCACAATTAAGAAAATTGTCATTTATTAAGCAAATGCTGATGTCAAATGGTAATTTTAGTACACTAATATTCCCTGGTAAGAAATCTGTTATTTTCTGTTTATTTCTTTGAATTTGTCTCCCCAAATTAACTGAATTGGAAATGTTGGGCTTCAGTAAAAACAGATGTCTACTTAAATATCTGATTACTCCCATATCCACAGTCAGTGAATCATCCCGCAGCCTCTGTGAGCCACTGCCTGGGTTTTGTAGGTGAGGATGGGCACTCGGAGACGGGCAGGAGGAACGTGGCACATGGCACATGCGCCTGCTGGGAGGAAGCTGAAACAAAAATCGCTAGTCTGTTCTTTTCAAATTGGCCTGGACACCCCAAGAAAAGCCACAGGATAAATATGGCACAGCTTCTTGAAGTCTCAGCTTTGCTTGAAGTTTTAAGGACAAAAAAAGCTATAATGAAATAAAGTTATGTTAAGGACTTAAACATAAGCGGGAAACCATAAAAATATTAGAGGAATCCATAGGCAGCAAAATCTCAGACATATTCCGAAGCAATATCTTCACCTATACAGCTCCTAGGGCAATGGAAACTAAAGAGAAAATAAACAAATGGCACTACATCAAAATAAAAAGCTTCTGCACAGCAAAAGAAACCATCAACAAAACAACAAGAAGGCCCACTGCATGGGAGAACATATTTGCCAATGTTATCACCAATAAGGGTTTAATCTCCAACATTTACAGGGAACTCATACAACTTAACAAAACAAAGATAAACAACCCAATCAAAAAATAGGCAATGGACCTAAATAGATACTTTTCGAAAGAAGACATAAGGAAGGCCAAGAGACATTTGAAAACATGCTCAAAGTCATTAATCATCCAAGAGATGCAAATCAAAACGACAATGCGGTACCATCTCACACCTGTCAGAATGGTTATCATCAACAAATCAACAAATGACAGAGAAAAAGGAACCCTCGTGCACTGCTGGTGGGAATGCAGACTGGTGCAGCCACTGTGGAAAACAGTATGGGGTTTCCTCAAAAAACTAAAAATGGAACTCCCATTTGATCCAGTGATCACAATTCTAGGAATATATCCCAAGAAACTAGAAACACCAATCAGAAAGGATATATGCACCCCTATGTTCATAGCAGCACAATTCACCATAGCAAAGACTTAGAAACAGCCTAAGTGCCCATCAGCAGATGAGTGGATTAAAAAATGGTGGTACATCTACACGATGGAATACTGTGCTGCGGTAAAAAAAGGAATTTTTACCATTTGCAACAGCATGGATGGAACCGGAGAGCATTATGCTAAGTGAAATAAGCCAATCAGAGGTAAATATCACATGATCTCACTTATTTGTGGAATATAATGAACAACATAAACTGATGAACAAAAACAGATCCAGAGACAGAGAAGCATTGATCAGACTGTCAGACCTCAGAGGGAAGGTAGGGGAGGGCAGGGGTAAGGGGGAGAGATCAACCAAAGGACTTGTATGCATGCATATTAGCCTAAGGAATGGACACAGACACCAGGGGGGTGAGTACATGAGTGTGGGGGAAGCAATGGAGGGATAAGGACACATATGGAATACCTTAATCAATAAAGAAAAAAAAACCCACTAAGCACCTAATTTATAGGAATTTGTAAGTTTAATGAAAGAAATTATTTTTAGGCATTAAGCATATACCATCAATCTCTAAGGATATGGATCTATATCCTCTGCCCTTATGGGTACTTTCGTCTGGATAAATTTGAGAAACACTGTTATATATTGAGGATACAGAGAGAGAAGAGAGTCATGGTTTTTTTCATTTGGGACAGTATGAGAGAAGAGATGGATAGATAAAAATTGAGCATTTGTCACTCTTTTTTTTTTTTATTCCTCACAGTATGTAGCATAATACCTTACAGATGGTAGGACATGTAAAAATGCCTGTGGGCTTTTTTATTCAGTTTCTGTTCTTGTTAAGGAAAAATAATGCTGGCCATTGAGCACTAGCTCTGAAACTTTGCCAGTAAGTTTTTTCAAAAACTCATCAACAGGCTGGTACTTTTAAAATTTTTTAATCGTGTAGATCTAAAGGCTCTGACTCTCTCAGAGAAAAAAGAACAAGACTTTGAGAAAAGTGAAACTGTAAAAATATTATTCAAGCCACAAAACCTATTTTTAACAGTCTTCCCACACTTAGCAGTGACTTAAATAGCGTCAGAAAAGCACAACTCGACTTGGTGAGGTGCTGGGTGAGGTACAGGGAGGTGCTGGGATGAATTTTTCACCTTTATGAATACAGCTATTTTGCTCACCAGCTGTTTCTTTTATCTTTATGTATGGGGGCTGATGTTAAGTAGCATGGTTGAAGTAATTTTTTGTTTGGTCTAGAAAAATAGAGCTTTCTGGGAAAAAAATTTGTTTTATTTCATAGCTGCTTCCTAAAGAATAAGTTTGAAGACAGATTAGGGGACTTGGGGAGTAAATATTTCCAGAAAAGATTTATTCAGACAAGGATATTATTATGCAAAGTTAGGTCAAGGTAAAATATCTAATTATAATATTGAAAGTAAATGTTTTAAATCTAACATTCCAAACATAATTATAAATTTATGTGAACTTTTTGTTTAGGTTGAAATTGTGTAAGTTCATAGATAATTCTGCATTAATCTACACTCTCTTTAAATTAAAAAGGTACATTTAAACAAAATATATGAAATGTTCTATTTTACATAAAATATGGGTTACATTAAATACCGAAGCATCTTAGTGTACTAGTAAGTTGCTTTTAATGTTTAATAATTGGTATTTATATGAGTAATTTTATTGAAGCAACCCATATTTATATACATAAACTAGAGGCTTGGTGCACAAAATTCGTGCAGGATGGGGGGGTTTTCCCTCAGCCCAGCCTGCACCCTCTCCAATTTGGGACCCCTCAAGGGATGTCCGACTGCCAGTTTAGGCCCGATCCCACAGGCAGTCGGACATCCCTCTCACAATCCAGGACTGCTGGCTCCCAACCGTTCACCTGCCTGCCTGCCTACCTGCCTGATTGCCCCTAACTGCTTCTGCCCCTAACTGCTCCCCTGCCAGCCTGATCAACGCCTAACTGTTCCTCTGCTGGCCTGGTCACCCCTAACTGCCCTCTCTTGCTGGCCTGGTCACCCCCAACTGCCCTCCCCTGCAGGCCTGGTCGCTCCCAACTGCCCTCCCCTGCTGGCCATCTTTGACCACATGGGGGCGGCCATCTTGTGTGTTGGAGTGATGGTCATTTTGCATATTACCTCTTTATTATATAGGATGTGATCAGGTAGAAAAGGTAGTATGAGAATGAATATAATATTTTTGGTTTTTATAATGCCTTTTGCATATTTTGAGAGTTAATATTATTACGCAGGTTTTTGTCAAATCTCCAATAAATTCAAGTGTGCAACATTAGTGCAAAAAAGAACATATAAGGTCTTCACTATGACTAACATTTTTGAGAAACAGTTGGAAGAGTATAAATAGGAAACAGTGATGTCTATACTGTTTAATACTCAGGTATGTTAGAGTGCCATGGAAACTTCGAGAAAAATTTTTAGAATCCACCTCCATTCAAGAATGATTAAACTAGTATGCACACACACAGGTATTCTAAGAATATCTTTTAATCTTATCATTTTAACTTATCAAATCTAGTAATTTTATGTAATCTTCAGCAGATGATGACAACTAAACAATTAGTCATCTCTCTGACCTTCCAGAAGACCTTTCTCATAGTGTGCACTGATGATATTCTTATCTTCATTTTGGTTCTAATGGTTTATTTTTATATTCAGTCTGACTCTCTTCTGCTACTCTTCGCTCAGGGCAATGAAAAGAGCCCTATTTGGCTCCATTGAAAGAGCAAATGTGAGTATGAATATACTGTATGGCAAGACAATTATAATGTGTCTAGGTGTTGTAAGTTCATATTCATTTGTATGTAAATACTTGTGTCCTTCAGATTTGGGATTTTCCCCTTCTGTTCTTTCTCTGAAACATTACTCTGCTCCATTTTTTCCCCCATTTATTTCCTGAAATTAATGCTTGTTAGTCAGATCTTTTATCTGCAGTATTGATTCTCTCTGTTTTATCTTTTATAGTTTCCTCTTTCTCAAATATACATCCTGAGCAATATTTTCAAATTTATATTCCACACCTTCTATTGATTTTTAAATTGACAAACTTGTGACTTTCTAAAGGGGTTTCAGGTTGTTTTTTTTTTTTCCAGAGCATCCAGTTATTTTTATTGATATGATACCCTTCTTGAGTATTTGAGTGTTATTAGTTTGTGTGTGTTTCTTTTGTATCTAAATTAGCACAATCTTCCTGTCCTTTCGTGCTCATGCTGTTGATTTTCCTTGGAAATCTGGTGACTTTTGGTTGTCTGCCCACATTTGAATGAAAGCTTTGGTTGATTACTCTAAGGTGGCAGTGTGGGTTTCCTCTAATGTTGTGCAACTAGACCTGCTCCCTGCTGAGCCCTCTGGAGTAGTGCATGGCAGGGAGCTGTGTGTGAGGGAGAAGTGCTGGCTTAGAGGCGCTGGGATGGTCCAGCTGCTTAGAGCGAATGGGCAAACAAGGAGGTGACAAGTGGATGACCTCCTAGCCTGCACTAGAAAGCTTTAACATGTTTATAAATTGGATTATTTTTGTTATCCATTAAATTTTACTCTACTGCTGGTTCTACATTCAGAGAAATCTTCCTTCTTAACAAGAGTCAATTATTTTCAACCTACAAAACAGACTTAAAAGTAATTTTTAAAAAGTGCTGAGATCCCAAAGTATCTGTCACAAAAACCTTAGAGAAAAATCATGAACGTTAGCCTGGCCAGCATGACTCAGTGGTTGAGTGTTGACCTATGAACCAGGAGGTCACATTTCCATTCCTGGTCAGGACATGTGCCCAGGTTTCAGACTCAGCTAGATCTCCAGTATGGGGTGTACAGGAGGTGGCCAATCAATGATTCTCTCTCATCATTAATCTTTCTATCCCTTTCTCTCTCTCCCTTCCTCTCTTGGATTTCAATAATATATATAATTTAAATCATGAACTTTATTTCTTTTTGTAAATTGAATTTATTGGGGTGACATGGGTTAATCAAATTATACAGGTTTCAGGTGTACAATTCTGCAGTACATCATCTACATATTGTATTGTGTGTTCACCACCCCAAGTCAAGTCTCCTTCCATCACCGTTTATCCCCCCTTCCCCTTCTTTTATCTCACCTACCCCAACTTCCTTCTGGCAATCACCATTCCGTTGTCTATCTATGTCCATGGAGGACTTCAATGAATTTTATGATTCCCTGTTTTTCTAACAAGGTTGCTTTCCTGTTGTTGTTTTTTATTCATAGAAAATATAAAAAGGAAAAGTGGTATAGTAAAAAGTAGGTAATCCTCTGGAGAACAAAAGTAAATACAAGATGGAATCATACACTATGAAAAATAGGTCATATAATCGCCATGTTAAATTGTGTTCAGTGCCCTTTTAAAAAGAAAATAGAGAAGTAATTTCTTTTAGAGAGAGATCATTTTTGAATGGCCAAAGAAATTTGTAAAGATTAATCCCCAAAAGAATAAAACACAGTACTCAATATTTCCCTACTTGCTTAAATAAATGAGTCCTTACCCTTGATTATTGGCCAAACATAGCAAAGTCCTCTTCAGCACTCAAAGTCAGCTTGAATTTTGCCCCTTTTAGTAAAATCCTCCTGGATGAACCCCAATGAATTGTGCTCTCACTTTTACTTACAACCTTATTTCTCTCTCTCATGAGACTTACCATGCTTTGCTTCATATTCTGACTTGTGTACTAATATTACAGCTAATGTTAGCTGTTAATCTTGTTATGAACAAGATTTTAATTTTTAATTAACTTTGTGTATTTCTTAGGTATTGTTTGCATGTTTCTTAAGTATGTAAATAATACTGGTCACATGATTGGAACAATGCCAATCTCATCATTTTCCAATAATAATGTGTTACTTGTTGATGCTTACCCTTCATATTTTCTAAATTTATCTCTGGGATTAGAGTTTGTATTTTGAATTATGGTTTGCATCTTGAAGTTTGGATGTTATGGATAAAAGATTTGAACACAAATACTCTCTTCTCTATTTTTTCATATTCATATTTAACTCAGTAGAGCAAAGAAAATCCTAATTTGCATGTGAAAGAATATGAGATGTGTCATTTTCAATATTGTTAAGCAGGGGGAAAATAACAATAAACATATTTATGATTTGGGATAGTTGAGCTTATTGTGATTCAGTTTGAATATGCAGCTAAAGAGGTAACATTATAAATAGAAGTGGTTTCCATAGACAGCATTTTTAGACTTATTTGCATTAAGATTCCTGTCACCAGCATGGGAAAGATACTGAGAGCAATAACACATTTGGAAACTTTCTTTAATCACAGTTTTGCTTTTTATGTACATTTTGTTATATAGTAGTCCCTCCTTATGCTTGGTTTTGCTTCCCATGGTTTCAGTTACAGTCAACTGCAGTCCAAAAATATTAGATGGAAAATTCCAGAAATAAATAATTTATAAATTTTAAATTGCACATGAAATCCCATGCCCCGCCCCTCCATTCTGCCCTGGACATGAATCATTCCCCTATCCTGTGTCTCCACCCTGAGACGCTCTCTCCTGTTAGTCATTTAGTCACAGTCAAGGTATCGCGGTGCTTGTGTTCACGTAACCCTTATTTTATTTAATCATGGCCCCAAAGTACAAGAACAGTGAGGCTGGCAATTTGGATTTGCCAATGAGAAGTTTGGATTTGCCAATGAGAAGCTGTAAAATGCTTCCTTTAGGCAAAAAGGTGAGTACAATACAATAGGCGATTTAGAGAGAGAGAGAGAGAGAGAGAGAGAGAGAGAGTTGATGACACTACATTCACATAACTTTTATTACAGGATATTATTATAATTATTCTGTTTTATTATTAGTTATTGTTAGTCTCTTATTATGCCTAATTTATAAGTTAAAGACTATCATCAGTATGCATGTGTAGGAAAAACACCGTACACATGGGGGTTCATTACTGTTCGAGGTTTTGGCATCCTCCATGGACAAGACAGGACTACAGCAGTTTAAGTACTGTGTTGTTGTTTTTCTGTTATTGTAATTGACATACAGTATATCCTTTTTTTTAAAACTTCTTAAGAGTACTTTGAAACTTCTCTGATATATTTTTGTGATTATTTCACGGCCCCAGAGTTGAGTCATGTTGAGTTCAGCATTTCTGACTCTGGTTCTGTTGTTCACACAAACCTTAGGGAATCCCTAATCTCAAGAACGCCAAATAGACCTGCTGGTTTTATGACAATAGACAGCAGTTTGGTGGAATTAAAATGACTTCTCTGGGATCCCATCAGTGCAATTTTCCCACCGTACAGACAGCAATATGCCCAGCTTCTTTCTGTTCTTGGCACATCCTTCCAATGTGGCCCTTATCCTGCATTTATCCAAATGTTGGATAATCTTTGAAGATTTTTGACCAAAATAACATGGTGAAAAATGTGTCTTCAAATTTTATTTTCTCGTATTCTTAAAAATGGCTGTTGATGTGATTTCATTACTTGGTACATTTTTAATGAATTAATTCAAGGGTTGATATTTTTTAATGAAACGACTTAAATCAGTTTATAGATTTTATTACTTGATATGGACAACTATAGTGAGATGAGCAAGGATTTGGGTCTTTTACTTGAATACATGAGAAAATGGAAATGATAAAAAAGGTAATTTAACTTCAACTCTAGCTCTGTTAGATTTATTTATTTTTGATGTTTTAAAACTTTCAATGTAATAATCTCTGATGCTTTTGTAAATGTGAAACTCTGCATCAGAATTGTTTTAGTAAATCAATTGTTTTATATACTAATTATTACTTTTAAAATAATTCATTTGTTTCATTGTTTAAGAAGTAAAATAGTTTATTCTTTTCCTGGGATCTATCTAGCAGATTTTTATGGCACATTTTATATATACACCCTACTCCCAATGTTAGCATAAATAGGAAAGAGTGTCATAAAGGCATGCCCTGGTAATAATTTACTTTGAGTCTAGTGTTCTGAATTATCAAATTATAATTTATTTTCTAAGCTTCTCTGTATACTCTGTCCACCAGTGGATATGCTCAAACCAGTAGAAAATTTCCACAGCATGTTCTGAGTTGAAATTCTTCCCAGAGTGACTTGAATTGGAATGTTTGGTTGACTGTGGCAAGTCTGACTTGCTTTTCACCATAAATGGTACAGACGTGAGTTTTCAGAAAATGGGCAGTGGAAATTACAGCTAATGCATGGAATACACCGCAAGGGGTAATTGCTTTCTTCCTTCCCTCTTTAAATTTAGTACTTCTGACATAGCTAAAGTTGCTCAAGATGCTGACTTTCCTAATTGTAACATATAAAGTCAGTAAGAGTGGGGGAGGTGTACGAGTGATAAAAGGGTTTGTATTGAGAGAGAATAACAAATGTGTTCACATTGGTGTATTATCTCTTCTAATACTTGCATGTGAAACCATAGCAAAATAGAGAAAACTATTCTTAAAAATTGTCTGAACTGTCCAAGTTGAACCCTTTCATTTGAGAATAAAAGTCTAAATCATTTACTCCTTTTACAGAACAATGGTCAGTTGTGATCACCTCCATGTAAAATGTGCACATACTCTACACAATATCACTCAGCCCTGGGATTTTTCTCTGATACCTGAAGCCCTAAACACTTCAGGCTTTACTCATCCCTCTGTGTTCCTAGTTTTCAGCACTACCACACATAGTCCCTCTGTAATCACAGTTTTTGTTTGTTTTTTTCCCCAGCATAATCATTCAACTGTTTCCTACTTTTTTCTCTGTTACCCTTTTTGTTTTGTTTTGTTTTTTGCTTTTCTTCCTCTCGTGTATGTGTGTGTGTGTGTGTGTGTGTGTTTGTGTGTCTTTACACCTTGGACTATAATTTCAGTAACTTTACTCTATTTCATAACTCCCTTTAAGCTCAAACTTTCTTATAAAAGCAAACCTGACATTAACTTGTACAACTGTACTTTGTTTCTCTGGTCAATGTAGTTTAAAAAAAAATTTCAGTATTTTTATACCTTCTCTACTTTCATGGTTCTTATTTCCTATGCCATTCTCCACAGATGACTCTTTTTCTTCCATCCAAAAGAAAAGAAAGTCATCACATGGAAACTCGGCTCCCTCAGCCCAAACCAGGAAGCTACCCATATCTACAGACATTTTTTCAACTTTTTCCTTGGTTACATAACAGGGGTCCTGCCTTATATTATACCAACCCCTTCCTCTGGGCTTTGTTTCCTATATCCCCAACTCTCTCACAAGATCTCCATGATCAATTACTCTCTTCTCTTTCCCGTATCATCTTCATCTCAAAGGAATCACTTTAATCAAGAGACTCAACAACTCCATGATTGAACCCATGACCTTCAACACCATCCCCTGCCTTTGAGCCTCTGATCTCAGTAAATAGCACCATTCCCAGCCAGCTGCACATAAAACATGAGCCATTCACGAGATCTCTTCTTCTCTTACTCCCTGAATTCAATCTATTCAAATCTTGTTGAAATTGTTTCTGAAAGGTCTCCAGAATATCTCCCTCTTTCCATAGCCCGTCTGAACACCCTCATCTAGGCTAGCATCACCTGTTACCAGAGATTACAACAGACTTCTAATTCAAGATTGCTCTCCAATTTGAAGCTGTATTTATCTTTTCTGAGTATAAATATGACCTGTCACTCCTCTGCTTAAAACTCTTTTGTCACTTCCCATAGCAAGCACAATGAAAACCACGCTCCGTTCCATGGCCGGTAAGATCCCATATGGATGGAATCCTGCCTGCATTTACAGCCCTGCCTCACTCTCCATGCTCCCTGTTCTCCAATCACACCAGCCTTCTCTCTCTGCTCAAGCAAAAGAGTCCTGCTTCCTCTTCTTTTTGGACGCTGGCTCTTTTGCACATATTAACTCAGTGGCAGAATTCTGGCTTCAAGGATTGAATTCTCATGAAAACTCCAGTAGAAAGAGAGGAATTATCTAGAACTATCGCAGTTATGGAGAAGGGTAAATCGACTCTATGAGAGGTTAGAACACATAGGTTGTGAACTAGGTTACAGCAACTGTGGCTGTTGGTAGCCAGGCCAAGGCAGCCAGTTTCAGGTGGGGTTTGTGCTGTATGTCCCACTGCTGGGGTTCTCCTAACCTCAAGGTGGTTTCTAGAAAACTCAAGGCAGCTGCCAAGCTTCCATCATGAAGCCAGAATGAATGACCAGAATTGACCCAAACTACAATGTGATGGAGAGAGATGACTTCTGTGTTGAGCCAAGGGCTAGAATCCTATTGATTGTTAAGAAAGGTATGACCTTATTTTATTTCTCAGGTTAAGGAAGTAGATTGTAGTTATAAATACATTTATAAATATGTGTCATTTTAATGAACCCATTTTCACCTACTACCGAGGATGATAGCTCACAACACACATTTTAAAAATTCTTGTTTAGACAAAGAAGCAAAAAGAAAGTTTGCAATTTCATTATGACACTTGAATTTCAAGTCAGAATGAACAGCCACGTCTAATTCCTGGGCTGCTCCTCGGAGGGTGGGTATAAATGTAACACCCTTCTGGCCGCAGTGTGCACTATTCACATATTACTGAAGTGCGATGCTGTGAGAAAATAACTAGCAGATGACATTGAGGAGTCCACTGTCAGCTGGTTTCCACAATGCAGCCCTCTTTCAGCAGTTAAATCAACCTATTTTTAGTTGTGTTTGGGATGAAGCCCAGAGCAGGACTGAACCGAGTCTACAACCTTCTGCTCGGTGTTTCTTGCCCTTAGTCATCATTTGAATGTTACAGACGTCATATGACTCAGAAAACACACACTTTTATTTTCTTCTACGGTATTGGTTCAGCTGATCTTCAGTCCTATATAATGCCAGGTGTGTTTTTTCCCTTTAAGAATTTGAAAAACCCTAAGATTTTTCTCTGTGTGTGTGTGTGTGTGTGTGTGTCCCTTGTAAGTCACTTGTGATGAAAAATGTCTGAGTCATGACAATATTTATTTCCCCATCCTCACCTCTCAAACGTGTGTGCCATCAGGTATGGATAAGGAGGGTAGCCTCCCCACCAGGCCCACCTCGTGGGCAATAGGGACGTCTATGCAGGATGGGCATGAGGTTCGGCTCCTCTGAGGCCTGGCTTTCTGTGGGGGCTGGAAGCTGCTTCCAGAAAAGAGAACCTGATGTGCCTGCTGCTGGTCTGGTTGGAGTCTGAACCTGCGCATTGGTGCAGGAGAGGGGTTGTGTCCTTGCATAGGTGGGATTCCCAACACCTCCGCCACAGCCTCTCCTGTCCCATCAGTCAGGCTCCTGCCCAGCTTGGGGAGAAGGTATAAGGTCATAGTGGTCCAGGAAAGAGAAGGGAGTAATTATAACCTTCCTTGAAGCTGGGGCTAACAAAGCCCAAGTGTGCATCCATGTGTAGCGTGGAGACTCCAACTGCTCCCGCTCCATTCCTGCCAATAGCATGTGCCTTTGTTCTGTGGGATTCCCAGCTGGAAATGGTGCAAGGCCTTCAGCTCTCCTTACTTTAACGGCTATGATTTAACAATCTGGGATGGAGTTATTAAGTATGATCACCACCTCCATCCCTCACCCCCCGTGCATAGCGAATAGTATGCACAGAATTTTAATCACTTTAGAAGTAATCTTAATTACTGACATAAGACAGGTTATTAGTAATTCTGGTATGTGTAAAATTCAAATTAATATGAAGAGTATTCCTCCCTGTACAAACTCTTGTGCTATGAAGCTGCTCATGGTATACATATTTGCTCTCTTTTTTTCTTTTAGAGCTGTGGCTGAAGACAGCTCTAGAAGTAAAGAATTCTTGATCTTTCTTCCCCCTCCCCCTGTGTATTTGTCATTCAAATATGGATATCTTTTTTGAAATATGGTTCATCTGCTATCAAAAAATAGAAGTTGAATCATTTACAGACTTTAATTTCTACCAATTTACACTGTTGATTTTCATGAGAATGCTGTGTTGGTGTCTCCTTACAGCCAGTCCAGGCGCAGTGAATGGTGATAGTCCCTGTCATCGGAATCAGGGCTGAGCTTACTTTGCCATCAGGGCACTACCTTTGAGTATTTCCTTGTCTGCACTTTGAAAGATAGATGTCAATGCTGGTGGCTATACAGTGATAAGAGGAGAGAGAGAGGAGAGAGGAGAGAGGAGAGAGGAGAGAGGAGAGAGGAGAGAGGAGAGAGAGAGAAGGCTAGGGGATGGGTGGTAGGTATAAGAAACTGTCAGGCTGCCAGGCCTTGCATGGGCCAGGAGCCATCTCTGCTGATATCGATTTCTGTGGCAACTATGTCTTTTTAGTTAAAAGTTATAGTTCTCATCTAATCAGCTGCAAGTGACTGGGATTGTGACCAATTTTTTTTTTTTTTTGGCAATTCATAGGATGTAAGCTCGTGACAGGAGATTCTTTTTAAAAAGTCTGCTTTGTTCATGGCTGCATCTCTGCTGCCTGCATCTCTCTGACTGGTGCGTAGCAGGCACCCAATAAATCACTTCTGAAGGTGTGAATGAGTGAGTGAATGAACTGGCATTCGAGGGGCAAGTTGAATACTAATACCCTGGGACTAATTCTTTTGTAGGCAGAGCACAAATTGACATAGGTCATTGTCTAATAAAATTTAATTTTAGGGTGCCATTTTCATAAACATGTTAAGAGCATTAACAGAAGTTTTGTATTGTTGAACTTATTTGTTCGAAATTGTCATTGCTTATTATATGCCAGGAAGAGTTTTAGGCGCTAAGGATCCCAAGATGAGAAAACTACATCTCAGCCCTCTTAGATTTACATTTTAGTACAGAAAGACAGGCAGCAAACCAACAAGCTAATTATTCCATGTCAAGTGCTGGCAAGTGCTATAAAGTAAAATGAAGAAAAGCCCTTTCTGAGGAGCATGTCCAGAGAGACCTGAAGAAAGAGTGGTCCAGGCAGAGACAGTACCAAGGCTTTACGGTAACCGACGCTCCGGGGACTCACAGGCTGAACAAGATGGCCAGGGAGGCGGGGAAAGGAGTGAGCAAAGCTAAGCACAGGGGCATGAGATCAGTGAGGTACCGGGGTGGGAGCAGACCGTTGCAGGCTTGGAATCCATGGTCAGGATGTTGCTTTTCCTTTGAGTGAGCTGGGGAGCCAGTGGAGGCTCTCTCAACGAATTGGTGCTAGAATCACCAAAAAGGGGGGGGAGGACCTTCTCCTTCACCTCTGTGGGCGATTGGCTAGTGGAGCCACCCCATCCCTATGTCCATAGTGTCTGCAGAATGGTCATAGGTACCCAGGACAATATCCTCATCAGAGCTGGCCCAACAGAGAGCTATAGGTAAGACAGACAACACTGCCTCATGCCTCCAGCAACCCAGCACACATTTATTTTTTTAACAAATTTAAACAATTTTTTTGTTATTCCAAATTCCATCATTAGTTTGATTTCTTGGGTATGTGTGTTAGCAAAGACTTGGATTTAAGAGGAGTTTGCATTTCAGGAGGTGAGAGATTGGGCAGTGGTGTGGATACACGTTATTTCATAAAATAAAGCTCTGAAATGGGTATAAGAAATTAGGTTTTTGGTCAACCTCTGGTAAACATCGGCACTTGACGTTGGGCAAATGATGTTATATCTTTAATAATTAGATTCGTCATCTTAAAATAAGCAGGATTTGGCTAGATGTATTCCCAAGAACTTTGCCAGTCAGTATCATAGGTAACTCGGGCTGCTATTAGACTGGTGGCTTCACTAATAGAAATTTGTTTCTCACGGGTCTAGAGGCTAGAAGTCCAGGATCAAGGTGCAGGTCATCTTGGTCCCTAGTGGTAATTCCTGGCTTGCTGACAGCCACCTTCTATGTCTGTTCCTGTGAGGGCACCGGCCCATCCTCAGGGCTCCACCCTTGTGTCCTAATTATCTCTCACTATCGTCTAATTGAGGCTTCCACACATGAATTTGGGAGACACAAGCATCCCATCCATAACAGCCAGCTTTAACATCTGACACTATGCCACATTCTTTCATTTTGCTGAAAGATTTCCAAGTTATATTTACCTATTGTACAATCTGTTTCACATGTAGGTCATCAAAAAGTTAGCTTGCACTGACAGTTAAAAACACACTGTGTGCACTTGCTTTGTGGACTTCTCAATTTTAGTTATGAAAAGCTATTTTGAGGTTGTAGTGAGCCTTGAGTTCTTCCATTTAAATACACTGTGTATTGATGCAATGCTTTTGAGAGTAGTTGAAGAAAGTTTTCATTGAAACAAGATAATTGACAGGTTTCAAAAAGAAACCTGGAATAGTAGGTTACTAATTCTAACACTTAATTAATTGCTGTAGGGCAATTGTCTTTCCACACTTGTCAAACATTTTCTTCTTCAGTAATTCTTCTCTGCAGCTGTAAGAAAAGAAGTGCAAAGTATGTCTCTTTGGGGGTCACCAGAGTCTTTGTCCGATATTATAAAACCCTGGTTCATAAACTGTTTGCTTCTTGTAAAATTTTCTGGTAGAAAAACATTTCAGTTAGTGAGATCAGAGTCTTAAATTCTTGTTTTAAAAGCTATTAGATGAGGAATAGTTGACTAACTCTTCTCATATTTCAAAGTCTGGATTCCATCCAGCAGAAACATATTTTGATGAGGGGAGATCTGTACACACTTATAAAGATGTAAAGAGTCTTCCTAACATTTCTGACAACATGCCTTATTCCAGATGTTATCCTGTAATTGTATTGTAGGCTGTTAAAGAAAAATTCTCTTTAAAGTATTAGAAATACCAAACAGTTGGAGAATAGCAGCTGTTGAAAGTTCGAGGCGTGTTTGTGTGGTGAAAGCTCAAGTATGGAATATTTTTCTTCTATTTAATCTCTTCATCCAAATACATCTATCTTTGCAAACTATCCACTGCCTTGTACATAATACAATGTTATGTATGGTGAATGGCAGTAATCAGCGTCTTGTTTCTTAGTGCACTGCTCAGCAAGTACGTAGGTCATTCTGTAAAACTTGCCGCATGGCACAAGTTTGAATCCTGGCTCTGCCACCTGCTTGCCTGATAACCCTTCTCTCTCTTGAACTTCTGTATGAAAAGGGAGCGATCATAGCCCCATGTCATAGGGCAGTTACGAGCATTACATTGGATAACAAGTTGTTATTAGATAATGCAATTTTAACAATAAATAAATATTTTTATTCGAGGCTTAGTACATTTTAGAGGAACCACAACTGAAAGACTCACCTCGCATCAGCTTGGAGTGTATACAGCCTGCAAATTCAGCCAAGATTCTCTAGTAAATTGGGTTTTTTTTCAGTTCCATAAAAATTTTCAGTTTTATGCAGTGGCTACTTGAGGGAGAGACTCTACCCTACTATTGAGGATAAGTTGTCTTGAAATGTGTTTAGCTCTGGCCTTGAAAAGGAAAAGGAAAATGGCAATAAAAAGTAACAATAGGAAGGGAGGCAATGCCTGGCTTCGTTTTCTGTCTCGGTGACCACGTTGCCTGTCGTACACGGAGCACACTGTAAGTAATTTTACACCTAAAGTCAAAGGGCTCCTTGTGTAGGGTCTCAGCGTGTCTAGTGTTACTTGTGTCAAAAGCAACTTAAGAAGTTAATAAATGAATGATTCTGACCATCCTCTATTTATATAACCAGTTCAGAGTGACAGAGTTGTAATGGAAAAAGCATTCCTTTTATAATCAAAGGACCTTATGTTTAAAGTCAGACTTCACTCCTCCACTGCTCTTGGGTCCTCATCTGTAAAATAAAAATGATAGGCTGCCCTAACCGGTTTGGCTCAGTGGATAGAGCATCGGCCTGCGGACTGAGGGGTCCCGGGTTCGATTCTGGTCAAGGGCATGTACCTTGGTTGCGGGCACATCCTCAGTAGGGAGTGTGCAGGAGGCAGCTGATCGATGTTTCTAATTCTCTATCCCTCTCCCCTCCTCTCTGTAAAAAATCAATAATATATATATATTTTTAAAAATGATAGGCTTCTCTCACAGATTCTCTGTTTTAATGTACTTCACTCCTAAGCAATACTGCCTGTATGTTAATTAAATACGAAACTAATCCGATTATTTGAGGTCAGCTTGATTCCAGTCTTAGTTTGGAGGAGCATCAAAACTCTAACAAACTTCTTTGAAGGTGTGGTCATTTGGGTGTTGGTCTGACCCAGGGTGTATTTCCACATGCCCAACAAAATATTTCTTCCATATATATGAGGATAGGAAATAGCTTAAGACTATTAGATTCCCTTATTTCAATTTTCTTTATATTTTAGAATTAAAAGTTAATGATCTTTTTTAAAATTGTTCAAAATTTAAATATTTAAAAGCCCAGAGTCTTTCAAATGTGTCATCATAATAATTTTTAAAATGCAATTTACAGTCATTCTCAAATTTGGGGATTAGATTGAAATTGAATTGAAACATTAAGTGATAAAAGATGAGTGAAATAAAATCATGGTTTTTTTGGTATAAATATCTTAATCTGGATTTTCCTCCCTCAGAGCTCCCCTCATTTTTCATTCTCCGATATGAGTATGGTATTCTCATCATTAAAAAGGGGAGGGAGGAAAATGGAAATGTTATCTCTTGCTTCAGATAAATTTATTTACCTAAATGAGACTGAATAACATCACATTTATTGCAAAAAGTCTGCCTGACTCAGGTGGCAGTGGCCTGGGGAGGACAGACAGTGGCCCTGGCTCCTGCAGGTTGTTTAACGTAACCTGTAGGATGACGTTTGGATGCAGGAAAGAGCTGGAACGTGGTTCCTGGGCAACACTGTACTCACGTGTTTAGACATCTCCCTCCGGCAAGATTAACGGGCACAGAGCAAATCCTAAGTAGAACTCCAAGTGAAAGTAGGACTCCAAGTGAAAGCTTGGCCTCTGATGCATATTGGTAGGAAGGAGCAAAATAACATTTTAGGGCATGAAGTGCAGTTTTAGAAGGATGTGAATGGGGCTGATTATACAGGATAGTGTGTTAAACTTCCCAGGTCCCTTTTATATAGGGTGAGAAAAAAAGTTTGAAGGAAGGTGGAATCAGTTAATAGAGGGCCTTTTACACCAGTCTAAAGAGTTAATATTTGACCCAAGGAGAATCAAGTAATGAGAATAAAGATGACTTTCAAGTGATGATACTTGATAGAAAGTATTTATATGACATGCAAATTATGGATGTGCACATATATGTGTATCTTGTTTACTTGTAAATATCCCTTGAAGAGAATAAAACAAATTTAATTCTGAAAAATGACTTCTAAGCTGTGCTTTTACAGGCTAAATATGGTATTTATTTCAAAAGTCTAATATTTCCCAGTCACTGCTACTATTTGGTTCCATAAAAACCCTCCTAATTATCGGAGAAAGCCAAATGTGATCTGAGCTTTCTTGGCAAAAGGATATTGACTTTCATTAAGACTGAATTGCAGCACAGACCTTTAAGCCTTTATCTGCATCTCATTAACTGGCATGTGATTTGGGAGAGTGGCTATTAATTATATAGAAGACGGGGAGTGACTAGAAAGGATCATTCAAAGGCAAACCGTGCTTAAAGCTGGCCGAGTCCTCAAGCATTATGCACTTCATCTGACAGGCATCAATTTGCCTGAGTGTTTGGAATCAGCTATCCTGGGGCTTTTAAAGGACACATTGAGAAGCAACACTAATGTCTAGTTTTTTTCATGGAATTTAATTTACCGCTAAGTCGTTTTTTTTTTTTACTTTGCATGACTGCTTGGTTGAAGTGGCAAGAAAGGAGAAAATATGATATAATAGGAATAAAGGAGCAAATATGATATAATAGGAATAAATCCAGTGAAGGTACAGGTCAGTTTCCTCTCCCTTCATCATCAACTATGATGGTGTACTCTTCTAAAATCCACTACAAATTAAAATAAAATGTTTCCTTAGTATAAAGATACCAAAAGAGGCAGTCCTCATACCTATTGCTAAGTGGTCAGCAAGTATATTGTGTCTTATTAAATATAGACTGTACTGGAAATCTACATTCATTTTATTTTTCTATTAAAGAGACATCTTCTCATAATATGTTTTTATACATCCACACTTAAAGATAGTTTAAAATGAATCTGCAGTAAACTCTATGTGAACTGTTTTCAGTTTGATCTGTGCTGCTAATGCTTTTGAAATTTAGCCATGTGCTCTCAAGTCTGGCCTCTTTAAAGTCAAACACTTCTATTTCTGTATGCTCAATTCATATTTCCAATATTCAAATGATCTGCCTTACTGTAATTTGGCAAACTTAAGCTAAGTAGTGAGTGCAAAATGCACTGTGCTACATTAAACTATTTTGATGGGTGGTCAAAACTTGGAACTTGTAACACTGACCTTGGGAAAAGCCAGGTAAGGATTTTCCAACTCTACTCGTGTGTGGATGGAGAGTTTAGTCATCTGATCTGAGCAGCTGGATACTCACCAGTTCTTTCGAGTTCAGGTAGAACTGTCTACAACTGACAAATCTTTCTCAGACTTGTCAGGAGCAAAAGCAAATGGGAACCAATAATTTTGACTGTAGAATTTTGTTAAATGGTAAGCATTCTGTGACAATAAGATCCCGGAACAAATAGGCGAATCTGTACTTAAACATTCTTGTTGAGGTGTTCATGAAGGGCAGTGTTTCCCAAAGGTCAGGCCAATGATTGTCCTCCTGCATCTGAAATGTATGTGTGGTTGTCAATGCAGATTTCTTGGCCCCACTTTAGACTTAATGAGTCAGAATCTCTAGAAGTGAAGACTGGGAATCTGCATTTAACTCACTCCTTGGGCATTTCTTAACCTCTGATTTTTGTTGCTATGAAAAGTGTTTATACTCAATGGCTATCACATCAGTTAGATCAATGTTGTTATGTATTTGTGTATATTTTACAGAATTACTATATCTTTCAAGAGAGGTGTCTAAGGGTCAGAGGAAGAAACTTGCTGCCATTATGATAGATCCTTTCCTATTTTTTTGTAAAATGATACTTCAAAAAATTTACTTTGCACTTGTATAAACACACACATGAGGTTAAAAGATAGCATAGCTAGGGTTAAATAAATTGGCACAAGTTTGGGACCAGATTCTGCAATCAGCATAAATACCACTTTATTTAAAGTAATTGATACTGCTTTCATTATCAAGGTAATGATTTACTCATTAATGTTTAATGCTTAAACATTACTTAATGTAATTAAATGGATCATGTTTTACGATGCATATTTTCTTCAACTAAGCATTAGATAATTGTAGTTAAGTCATTAAGTATACTGATTGCGTGCTAAACACATTTTCTTGCTCTTTATAGACATTTAACTTGAAATATGGTAGAACAACTATCAGTTTTTATTATTTTTAATATATATTTTTATTGATTTCAGATAGGAAGGGAGAGGGAGAGATAGAAATAGCAATGATAAGAGACAATCATTGATTGGCTGCTTCCTGCACGCCCTACAAGGGGATCCAGCCCATAACCCAGGCATGTGCCCTGACTGGAATCGAACTGTGACCTCCTACTTCATGGGCCCACACTCAACCACTGAGCCACATTGGCAGGGCAGCTATCAGTTATTTTTATTTGCCCAACTGAACTCAGGCCTGAATAGAAACTTTCTTGTAAAGTATTTAATTCATTTCTCTTTACACAAAGGACATGCAATTTCAAAGCACAGTGTAAGTGGATTTTCAAGATTCTTTGAAGTAGAAAATATATCTTCCTTCCCAATTTTAAATTCTTTTATCTTTTATTCAATGGTGGAATCAATTTGGTAAGGTATTCTTAAGTGCTATTTCTACAAGAGCTGAAGGTCAGCCAGGAATATAAGGTTGAGCACAATGTTCTACTTTAATTCATTAAGGCAGTTGCTTTCTGTTGAATCAAGGGTAAAAAAAGAACTCACAGCCAAAGGCTAGTGAAGCATTATGCACATATTTGTTTGTTGAGTAAATAAAATGAGTGCTGTGCCTCCTTCAGTTTCTCCAACTGCTCCAAGCTCTTTCCTGCCCTCGGGTTCTTGCCACAGACTGTGCCTCTGCTTGTAAAGAGGTCCCTCTGCTTTGCAAAGCTGCCTCCTTGGCATCCAAAGGCTCTCTTTTCAGATCAGCCTTGTTGGACTGTGATAGTTAATGTAGATCTCTACTTCAGCCTTTTGTTTGCTTCTTTCTTAAGGCTTATTACAACTTGTAATTGTCTTATTTGTCTGTTGACTCATTTCTTTTCTGTCTTTCCCACTGGGGTGTGAGCAACTTTTAATCAGAGAAAATATCTCTCTTACAAACATTTATATAACCAGGGCCTAGCAGAATGACTGGCACATAAGCGGTATTCAGTATACTAGTATACATCTGTTTGACTTCAGGGATGGATGGATGGATGGATGGATGGATGGATGGATGGACCGAAGGACAGACAGATGAATAATAAATGCTGTTAGGTTGAAATGTTTACAGTGAGACGCATCTTAAGTGGCGTGCTAACATTAAATGATGCTTGCATTTGATCAGTGGTAAGCCCCTCAGTAATTTTGTTATTGTTGTTAATCCTCACCCGAGGATATTTTCTCCCATTGATTTTTAAGAGAGAGCGGAAGGGAGGGGGAGAGGCAGAGAGAGAGAGACATCAACTGTTTGCCTCCCTCATGGGCCCGGACCCCTGGCGGGGATGAGCCTGAAACTGAGGTACATGCCCTTGACTGGAATCAAATCCATGGGCAGGCACTCTAAGCATTAGGGCCCTCAGAGTAATTTTATATTTATCTAAACCACCTAAGAGGAATTTGACTCATTGTATAGGAGCATTTTGTGGATTGTGTACTTTATTCACGCTGTTCTGTGTGACTTGGTTGACACCATAGATGTGATTTTCTCTGTATAAATGTGGACACACTTTTTCTCCCGTTTGTGAACAAAGCATGATGTGTGGATCTAATTTGATTAATAATGCCACTAGCTACTCAAGGTTGTAAAGCTATGCTGCCAGAAGCCATGCTGTGATTTGAATTTGGTAAATATCTAAACCTGGTGATGTATGGGATAGCATTAGGGGAAAAGTGAGTAGATATATGCAACTCTCAATTATTATGAAATGTCAATGTACTTGCTTCCATTGTGTCAGATAAATAGAAGTCATGACAGCTCTTTTCCATGAAGCTAGAAAATTAAGGTTCATTGCAATATGTACCTATAAAATGTCAACTTAGCACATTCTTTGGTTTCTGTTTAAAAATACACAAAACCTTGAGTGGGTGGCTCAATTGGTGGAGCATTCCATGCACCAAAGGGTTGTGAGTTCAATTCCCTGATCTGGTCCCACACCTAGTTTCGGGTTTGATTTACAGTCAGGGTGTGTATGGGAGGCAACCCATCAATGTTTCTCTCTCACATCGATATTTCTCTCTCTCTCTCTCTCTCTCTCTCTCTCTCTCTAAAAATCAATAAAAAGCAAAAATATGTGTATGCAAACATTTAGAAGAAAATGGAATATTTAAAATGCAAAGGGAATATACTGAACAGTGCTCTGGCTGGGTGATTCAGTTGGTTGAAGAGTTGTCCTGTACACCAAAAGGTTTTGGGTTTGATTCCTGGTCAGGGCACATGCCCAGGTCGCGATGTGTCTCTCTCCCTCTTTCTCTCTCTTTCTCTTTTTATCTCTCTTTTCCTCTCTCCCTTCCTCTCTCTCTAAAGTGAATAGACACATACCCTTAGGTGGAGATAAAAAAAAGATGTAAGCGACTGCATCTATTTTAATGTTAATAAGGTAGGAGACTGCATTTTAGATTTGGCATCATTTAACAGAGAAAAATAGTAGATATTTTATATATTACTTAATTAGTCAAATATAACAAGTTGTTTTAAGAAGATGCTGTTATAAAGATATGCAAAAATAATAAAAATATGGGATTGTTCCTAATTTTATTTTTATAGGCCAGTCATTTAGCTTTATAAATCTTCAGTCATCTATAATAATAAAAGCATAATATGTTAATTAGACCGGACAGCCGAACAACCTTCCGGATGAAGCCGGGGCTGCAAGGACTAAGCCCCTTGCACAAATTTCATGCATCGGGCCTCTAGTTGATTAATAAAAGACTAGCATCAGAATACTATGTATTGTAGGTTGAATTGTTGTTACATTACCAGACACTGAGCTAGGCAAGATTTTTACATATCTATATTCACAGCAGTTCTGCAAGGTAGTATTATTACCCGTTTTACAAATGAGAAAATTGTGGCTCACAGAAATTATTGGTCTAAAGCCATATTGCTAAAAAAAAAAAAACTGCTGACTCAAGTTTATCTGCTTTCAGTCCTCATTTTTTAAAGCTGCATCACATTGCTTCTAGAAAGGGAGCTTCAGCAATTTAAAATAATACTCAGAGACATTATTCATGCAGTTTAGCTTTCCTACTTAGTCAGTCAACAAACATTCATAAGAAGTGACGAGGCATGGCTGAGAATGGGGGAGAGTCTAAAATTATGCAGGAAATCAGTCTCCAAGGACGTTCGTTTTGTGAAGTGAGATCATCTCCAGTGACTGTAAACCTCCCCATGCGTGGGGTCTCCTGGGAATCCAGCTACGTCTCTTCATCTCTAGCTACTTAAAAAATGTGAAAGGGCTGCCTTCCCTAGAGCAACTCTCCGTGTGCCTTGTTTAACCAGCAGAGACTAAATAATTCTGGCAAGAGACAAATTTTCCCTTATGAATCAGGTTGGAATTGTGACTGAATTAAAGTAGGTATTTTGAACAAAAAGAACATTAGTGTTGCTTTCTACCTATGGAGTAAACAAATCTGAATTATTTAGATTGACGTAAGAAATTCATCACCAGTTTCTAAAAACATTCCAAATTGTCTCTAGACTACCACTCTGAACCCACACATTCAAAAGGCTATCTACCTCCTTATTCCCTGAATCTGCTGTGGTGGCTACTGACATGAATCCTTTGCTGTAGGCTTCTCTGTGCTTGGAGTGTTTTCGCTGCTTTGGCAAATCTGACTCGTAGTGCATGTCTGGCTCAAGACACCTTCCCTGGCAAGACATTCTCAATGGTTTCCATCCCTATTAATCATTCCTTCCCAGAACTCGGTTATTCCCTATTGTTCCACCATCCTTTGTTCCCTCCCCTTCTGTGTGCTCACTCATCTCTAGCCTCAATATGTGACTGCATTTTCAAATAGATTGCAAACATATCATACATTCATTTCTGATCGTTTGTTTTTGCAACACCCAACTGGGATGACAGCCACCACTGGCATTTAATACACATAGGCTCAATTAATAAACCCAGTTCCTGGCTCAAGGCTTGTAATTCCTAGGGACCAGCAACTGTAGTTATTTGATTCCTTTCAAGTTGAAACCTCATCAGAATAGGATTAATTCCTCAGCACTGAGTATTCCAGTAGGGAAAGGTTTGACCTGAAGTACCTACTTGCTATTATTGTCCATCCCCTATGAGGCAGAGGGCCAAAGGCACAACATTTCTAGTTACAAGGAATCTGCGATGAAAGAACTTGTACGTCTACTTGGTATGAGACTTCAGTTGGGTTGAAGGTTCCTGAGAACATAATTGTTTTACTTAAAAATGAGAACTCACATGCTGAAACCCATTAAAAGCTTATTGAACATAAAATGTGCACAGAACATCATCACGACAAACGTGTGAACTGTCATCTTGTTCCATTCAGCCGAATCGTCTTTCTGGCACTGTCATCAGGGGCTGTGTGCTTTTGTTTTTGTTTGGCCTTTAACTAGATAATAAAGCTTGAATGTGTCTATTTCCTGTAAGAACCCATTGTCAGGGTGCCATCTGTAAACTTGTATTTCCAAATTTTTTATGACCCGAGTAACAAAATTCACATGCAATGTACCAGAGACTAATACTTCTTTTTATTTCACCCAATCCCCAGCTTTAGGAGTTAGCTGAGTGGTGCATAGGGGGCGGGGAGGAGAGCTCTTCAGTATCTGAGGTGACTGTTCTGCTAACATGCACCTATGGTCTCTCTTCCCATTTGGTCTTTAGCCATCCATTGCCCAGGAGAGAGTGGTTGGGACTGAAATTCCTTCACTAGACCTTTCATTAAAAGGGGGAAAGTACTCCTAGGCTAATTTGTTTAATTTACAGCTAGTGTTTTAGTGCATGTTCATTTTGAAAAAACAACAACATATTAATAAGTTCTCATCTATACTGAGAACTTATTAATAGTTCTAGCTATACCAAAATGAAGCGCCCTAAGAAAATCTCATGGCTTAACAGACATCAGGGTTCTGGAAAGATAAAAGGATGAAAAATTAAGCAAGAGAGGGGACCACTTGAGGATACTGAACCCCTGTCCCTAGGACGTTTTCCTTTCCACTTTCTATTCCTAGTATCCAGGAGGTGGGGAACAAGCCCAGGTTAGTTCTCCAAACCTGTATTTGTACAGAAGTAGGCATCCCATTATTTTTTCATAAGGTAAAATTCTTCATGGTAGTAGCCCTTCTTAGCTAAGTAATAACTTTCATGTCTGTTTTGGGAGCCTTTTTGCGGGAAAGCTGCACCATGAAAACAGCGATTGGCCTATTTTTGCAGTCGTGTGTGTGTGTGTGTGTGTGTGTGTGTGTGTGTGTCTGGATGAATATGGGAAAATGCCCTGCAACCAGACACTGAAGAATATGTTCCCCACCCACCCATCATGCACTCAAAACCAGGCAAGAAAGAAGTAGGGAAACGCTCCTCTTTGTTCCTCTAGCAACATCCAGTTCTTACGTGTGCCATCCTGCTGCCTGTGTGCTGTAGTTGCCCGTGTCTTCCCATGGCCATCGTCTCTGTGTTATAGGCCTATCTTGCCTGCTCTGCCCTTTTCTCCCATCTGCTGCCCGGTCTCTTCTTACATGGTCTTTAGCCCACTGACTGGGTCTTGTGCTGGGTCACACATGCTTTCTGATCTCATGATGAGCCTTACGCATTCTGTTGCTCTCACACTGTCTTTGTAACTCTCTCACATGATGCTCCCTACTTCTGTATTCCCTTTGATGGTTCTTTTATTGAATTCCTCTCTCATGAGTTATCATTTAGCTATGGTGTTTATGAAACTTTTGTGTCATAGATCCTGCCTACCCCAGTCAGACCTTACCAGGAATTAGTCCTCTCAGCCATGATGGTTGATTGATATCATATTACTCAGTGCAAGATCATAGGCTTTCCAAAAAGAGCTCATTCCTGTTTTATTTGTCCTAATTTAATTATAATTTTTTGACAAAGTTTACCCTCTTCCACCTCCACCCACCCCCTCCCTAATTATACTTTTAATGAAGAATTTTAGAGAATCTAGAATCCTATTATAGTCCTAGCTTGGCTACCTCTAGCTGCGTTATTCAACTGAACTGAGCAAATGGTATTCCTGTACGACTAGCTATTTTCTGAATGTAAAACTCTGATTCCTGTTCAAATGAATATAAAATGTTTCTTTTTGAATAGCTGCTAAATTTTTGAGATCATTTCCAATGCAACTTAGTTTCTTCTAGATTTCAAAGTTGATCCGCCCCCTTCTAAAATCCCCTGCTGTTTGGTGTGACTTCGGTTAGACATTTTCAGCAGTCTGTGTTGTCATTTGGTAAAATCTATTTTCCTGGAGTTCTACAGGCAGTGCTTTGATTAAAGGCCTTGTAATCTCCTGGAAGAGTGATGAGGCGTGGCCTCACAGCCCATGCCCTCTCCGAATGATTGCTTCTACAGTAGTCTTTCTAAAACACGTCATTCTGGATAAGGCATTTTTATGCTTTTTTTCCCAATGTCTCCCTATTGACAAAGAACAGACTGCAAGATATGCCCCTGCTCACATTCTATGTAAAAATTACTGTACTGCCTCTCAAACCCAAAACTAGTTGTATTTTCTCTAAGAACCCATATGCTATTTCACAACGCCGTGACTGTTTACAAGCTGGATCCTCAGCCTGGAAGGCTTTTATTTTGTCTGCTTGGCAAATTCCTATCTGCCCCACATTCTTAATAGATTGACCACCCCTGAATTTTTTATAGTTGTCACAATAACTTATTAGCCCCAGTAGCTGGATATGAAATGTTAGAATTTCGTCCAATCTGTTTTGGAACAAATGGGATTTACTGGCACATAGCTTCTCTCTAGTCATCCTCAGCCAGAAGGGGGGATGCCTGTGAGCTGCTGGACCCTTATCCTGGTCTGGTTACACGCCTGCCGGGTCCTTGGTGAGAATCACGTACAAGGGATGGAATGTCCCAGTCTGAGTGCGCAGATTATCACCGCAGGAAGGAGACACTGACTGACCCTACGTGGACTGACCCTGGCTCGGGAAAGCCGGACCAGTCAGAGGAACAGTAGTTCCAACGGAAATGTTTCAAGTGTGTTTATGCTCATCCCTTCCTACCTTCCCGTGCTCTTGCTAGAGTTCCTGTTGCTCACCTTTAAAGTAGGATGTGAAAGCACCATGATTTTTAAAGTTATCTCTGGGGAAAGAAAGGTACCAGAATTAAGAATAAAAAGCAAAGGCCCCTGTGTCCTTATGGTGCTTCGGGGCTGTCACGGGTGATAGGTACTTGGTGCCCTTTCTAGCTGGCACAGCTGTGAGGGTCTCTGGGAATGGAAGGCTGAGCGCAGGTCTCCTTCCTGGGCGTGGTGGGCGGCACAGCCGACGGGCAAAGAAACCCAGCTGCTCTTACAGAGTTCAGGTCACCATAAAGTGCTCTTGGCTCTTTCTGTAGACAAGCTCTCCATTTGTAATTTGTACTGGAAAGTATGTTATTGATATCAAATACAGTGTGGAGAAGTAATGTTAGGCATGGTGATATTAAAATCTAGTAAGACTTTGGCTTTCATTGTTTCTGATGTAGTAGCAGCTGCTCAGAACTTTAATTTTCAAACTCTGTGTAATTATTACTTAAAAATCATTGTCATAATTTATAATCCAACCAAATGACTTCTCCTTGACCCTTCATTTCTAAAGGAAGTAGCAAGCGGAAGAATGTAAGCAAAGCATTGATTATAAGCTGAGTATTAAGATCTTTAGGGTTAAAGCAATATTTTAATACAGTGAATTACTAATTCATATGTATAAAGTTATTTCTTTGAAATTTATCTATGATGAAATATACTTTTTAAAAATATGCTTTTTTAAAATATACTATTTAAACATATTTTAAATAGAAAGCATTTTCTCTAATTTGATTATTTGATGAGTTCTTTCATTTACAGCTAGTGTTTTAGTGCATGTAAACTCAATTTACATGAGTTTACATTTGTAATGTATCAATTACAAATGATTTTGTAAGTCATTTTCGGTATACATTGTAGTATGCCATTCTGTGACTATGTGAATAATTTTCCTTTGAAACTTTCCATGTGTTCAGCATCATGAAACATCAATGTAATGAAGAAATTACTTCTAAATCATCTTTCCTATGAGATTTCTCTTCAGTGAAGATGACAGCATGATAGTTATTGTATGAAATCTGGGCTAGCATTATGTGCCACTCAGCATTCTAAGTATTTTGCAAAGGGTTGTTACATGGATGGCAGGCGTCAGTTTATGAGGTGGGCGCCATCATTTTCCCCTTTATGGCTGCGAGGAGACTGAAGTACGGAGAGGTGCAGTAACGCCCCCAGGTGAGTAAGTGGCCGCAATCAGAGGTGCATCCCAGCTGGTCTGACCCCAATTCTACACTCTGCTGGTGAGAGAGAGAGACACAGAGAGAGAGGGAGCGTGGGAGAGAAAGAGAGAGAGAGAGAGAGAGAGAGAGAAGAGAGAGAGAGAGAGAGAGAGAGAGAGAGAGAGAGAGAGAGAGAAGCTCTGATTGAAACCAGAGGCACAGCCTAGATCCATTTGCACAGCATCCCTGTAATCTGAACTAGACATTTGTCCAAACCCTTTGTTTTGTAAATTAAGACACGGCTGACTGCTGGTAGACAGACCAAGTGACTGCCCTGTGCCTCCCTCCCAGGGGGCACATATCAGTAGCCAGTTAGGAGTAGAACCTCTTTACTGAAAATCAAGTGTTGTTTCTGCTGCCCAAATTGCCATAAGGTTTAGTTAACACTTCAATGCAACTTCTGTGTGTTGGGCACAAGGCATTTATTAATTCAACATCTATCAAATGTCTTACCTAATATGCATCAGGGCCATCTCTTTCTCTACCTTAGAGGTGATTTAGACACTTATTAAGGCTATTTAGAGGCTTTTTAGAAGCTGAGTTCACTGGCTCAGGTGCCTGAAGCCATTACATTAACGCCCCTTGGTTTGAGCAATTGTGCACTCAGGGGACCTGTGTCAGAAATAAACAACTGGCTGGAGTTCCATCTTGTTTAGGAATACTGGCTGTTTTATTTGCTCTCTTTTTGATACAAGAGTTGGTTTGAAACTGTCCTGTCTTGGACACCTTCAGCTGTTGGAGATGAGCAGTGGAGGTCTCATGAGGAAGAAAGATGTGATCAGTTAGTTTGAAACTAGAATCAGTCTTTTATGAATTGGAAAGATCCATATTGAATACTATGCTGCGGTAAAAAAGGAGTTCTTACCATTTGCAACAGCATGGGTGGAAATGGAGAGCATTATGCTAAGTGAAATAAGCCAGTCAGAGAAAGATAAATATCACATGATCTCACTCATTTATGGAATATAATGAACAACATAAACTGATGAACAAAAACAGATCCAGAGACAGAGAAGCATTGATCAGACCGTCAAACCTCAGAGGGAAGGTAGGGGAGGGTGGGGCTAAGGGGAAGAGATCAACCAAAGGACTAATATGCAAGCATATAGGCCTAACCAATGGACACAGACAATAGGGAGGTGAGGGCATGAGTGGGGGGGATGGGGGGAAATGTGGGGATAAGGACACATATGTAATAACTTAATCAATAAATTTTTTTAAAAAAGATCCATATTGAATATTGTTAGAGGAATACAATTTCCAAAAAAGGTTAGGTCCCCAGATATCGTTTATTCAACCAACCCCTTTTTATAGCATTTGATTCAAATGATCCCCCCAAATGCACTATGTCTTTAGGTGAATGTCTATTATGGCAATCATCTGAGCATATGCACTGGGATGAGATATATGAAACCAGGGTGGGAATGGTTGCAGAGTTCAAATCACGATATAATTGCTCATTTATATTTTATAATTATAGCCTTTAATTTTTAAAAATGTTTTCCCCAATGTGCCTTAAATAGGTCAGAGGGAAGCACTATGCTCCATGTTACAAAAAATGGAGCCTGTAATCCTGAACATCTACAAATTTTTATTTTTGTATTATACTCTTACTAAGAGAAAATTATGTGTTAGAAATGAGTAAGACAATCCATAGAAATTTTAAATACCTTTAAGTCTAACCAATATCCTGACAGTATGTTCATATATGCTTTGATGATTTTTCTAAAGTGATTATATATTATCTTAGTTTATTTAAATGTTAAAGTAGTCATAATCTACCTGGAAAAAAGAAAAAAAAACACTGAGCATGATTTATAATTTACTTTTTATTTAATTTTTTTTTATTTTATTTTTTAATATATTTTATTGATTTTTTACAGAGAGGAAGGGAGAGAGAGAGAGAGAGAGAGAGTTAGAAACATCGATGAGAGAGAAACATCGACCAGCTGCCTCCTGCACATCTCCCACTGGGGATGTGCCCGCAACCCAGGTACATGCCCCTGACCGGAATCGAACCTGGGACCTTTCAGTCCGCAGGCCGACGCTCTATCCACTGAGCCAAACCGGTCTCGGCATAATTTACTTTTTAAACTTGAAATATGGTTAGCTCCTCAACTACAACTGTATTTATGTATTTATGTAGGTATCTACAAGTTCAGAGAAATATCCATTAGTATTATGCTGTCATTAGAAAAAGTTGTTACTTATTTAGTAGTGAGCAATATAAGCCAGAAATAAATCTAATGTGGGATAATATTATATTAAATATTTAAAATCATAAGTGAAGTTTAAAAATTGACTTAAAGTTTAGATATTTCTTATATATCATATACTCATTCACTGGATGATATCATGTGGTATTTTAACTTCTTAATTCATAACAGCTGGTTCAATTAGAGATAAAAGCTTGCCTTTTAATAGGATCTGAGTGCCATGTATATTTTTAATTTTACTGATGTAAGTATTATCTTTTAGTAATCTGGTCCCATAATTTAGTTTTTTATACAAATCTTTTTTAAGTTCCTTGTAAGGCACTATTCATTTAACTCATTTATGTGACAGGAATTCAGTCTTCCTTGATTCTTCTCTTCACATATTTCTATATTTAACTATATTCTGCTGATGAAAAAAACAACCCATCAATGAATGCTGCACTAACACAGTTGGCTTTGTTGTTTTTATCATTACAAATATTTTAAAACATAGGACAGATAAAGAATGTATTTCTGTCATCCTTTTATCACGTAGAAATGTGAACACATTCCTTTCATCATCTTTTCCACTTTGGAACAGAATAATGTCTTAAAAGCAGTTGTGTAATTTGATCAAAATTTGTATTTTAGATCATTAGCCCAATCTGTAGTTTTCTTCTGCACAATTCAGAACTTTGTTAAAAAGGGGGCAGGGGAAGAGCAGTTACTATTTTTAATGCTCTACCTTTTATTCACTCTTCCCAGTGTATTTTAGCAGCCTCATCAAAATCAATTGTAAATGAAACATTCCATTCCAGGCTTTAGAAAAATTATATTAATTTAAGTAAAGCAAAGTGTCAGAAGCAGTGCTCAGCTAGTCATACAATCACTAATATAATTAAATTTGATTAGAGCCCTGGCCAGTGTGGCTCAGTTGATTGAAGCGTCACCCGTGCACTGAGGGGTTCAGGTTAGATTCCCAGTCAGGGTGCATACTCAAGTTATGGTTTTGATCCCCTTTGGAGAACACAGGAGATGAAACCAATCGATGTTTCTCTTTCTCTCTCTCTTTCTCTTCCTTCCTCTCTAGAATCAATGAAAAGCATATCCTTGGGTGAGGATTAAAAAAAAAGAATTAAAAATTGATTAGAAGTGTATATACTCTTGATTTAAACATGAAGTTTATTTCACTTCTAAATGTTTTCTTATCTGATAGAAGTGAAAATGATACCTACTCCACAAAGCTGTTTTAAGAATTAAATGGCACAATATAGGTAAAGGGATTAACACAGTACCTGCACAATAAGTGCTCAATAAAATGGTAGCTTTTATGAAAGGTTAATGTACATTTCAGTTTTCTGGTTAGAATTTGCATTTTATTTTTTATCATTAAACTAACCAGTTTGTAACTTTCTATGTTATAGTGAAGCATAATTTTTTTTCAATAAAAATTGAACTTTTAAGGTATACTTTGAAAAAGACTATATTATATATCTACTGAGTTCAAAAGCATAATAAAATAGACATCTTTTGCATATTTTAAGTTGTACCTTTACCTCATTTCTCTTCTCTTCATTTATCAACCCTATAACTGGTTCCAGAATGGGAAGATGAAATCTCTAGACTTTTAGCGTCTAATTCAGGCAGTTTTGGTGCTGCGATAAATTGTAATTCTTTTAAATTTATACTCACAAGACAGTGTTATTAAATCTGCTTTCGTTTTTGCTTAGTATTCTTTATTCTCCTAGAACCATACTTGTCAATTAGAAATTATATAATACATTACTTTTAATGAAATAAAATAAGGTTATTTGCTCCATTTAACAATTTTTTCTACTGTATACACTTAGATTAAGCTTAAATATTCTTTGATCTCCGAGGAAAGTAAAATCTTTTTATTCTTTTCTGATGTGGGCTATGAATGAATCAGTTCAACACATATTTATTGAGCACCAACTGTATGCCAAGTGGGAGGGTGGATGCTAATGATAAAGCCATGAAAATTGCCTTCCGGATGCTCAGGCACTTACACATTCATTTCAATGTCATGTATTAAGTGTTAAGACCAATCCATGCATAACACACTAGGGGAATAGCAGCTAATCTAGCTTCCAGGAAATGAATTCAGCCCAAACAACTCTTCACAAGGTAGAATGATAATTATATTCAGAATTATATCTCTGAATTATCACCAAACCCTCAGTCATCAGTAAAGATTCACTTATGATCCTGATAGTTCCCTGCATATTAAGGAAAACATCCTAAAGCATTTTGGTAAAAAAAATTTAAGAAGTAGTAAACAAGGAGGGCTGTCTGCTTGATGATAACTACAAAGTTCATCAGAAACCTCATTCGTTAAGTATTACTTCCAATCAAGGATTCACACTTTATTTGATTGAGACTATATTTTAATTCTCCATATATTATAGATTTTTAAAAAAGAACCAGCATAATCAGTTTACTGTCATTTTATATATTTCAAAGGAATTTTTCTTATTAATGAGGTTTCTTTGATTAAAAACAGATTGAGCAAAGCTGGAAAATAGATGTCACGAAAAACTGCAGCAGTATTTCACCATTATTTTATAAGTATTTAAATTGCTAAAAAATTTGCTTTTACTAAAGGTACATTTTGTTTGCAAAGTATAGTAGTTATATGAGACCTTGACATTTAATGAAGTAAAAATAATAAAATAAAGAATACAGAAAGCATAAAGATTTCACCACTACCCTAGAATCTAACTTGTGATGGAAGAAATTATGTTCATCAGTCTATTCATAAAATTCTATGGACCATATGCAGGGAATTCAACATTATGTTACTAACAGAGCTATGAAATGTTTTATTCTAATACTAGAGGCCCGGTGCACAAAATTCATGTGACGGTACAGGGCCATCTTCCCCGGCTGCCCACAACTGGCCCGCCCCCTGCCGCCACCCACTCTTGGTTCCCCGTTTGCCATTGGGTGATCGGAGCCTGCTGGCTGGGGAAAGGGATCGAGAGGTGGTCAGTGTGCCTCATAGTGACTGGTCAAGTGGTCGTTCCATTGTTAGGGTCAATTTGCATATTACCCTTTTATTATATAGGATAGAGGCCTGGTGTATGGGTAGGGGCCTACCAGCCTATCCTGATGGGGGCCCCGGATCAGGAAGGGGGTCCCGCTGGGGGGTGGGGCCAGCCAGGCACGAGGCCGCCGTTGTTCTGGACTCTGGTCGTTCTGGTCATTCCGCTGTTTTGGTCACTGGGTTTTTTATTATATAGGATACTTTTTACTAATTAGATTTTAGGAAATTTTCTGTGTAATTAATAATAGTAGATATTTCTTAACTCATGATTTTGGCTTCTTTACAATATTTTTGGGATAGTCTCTGAATTAAAATATACTGGACTTGTAGCAAAGATATGTATCAATCATGTTTAAAGAAATGACTTCTCAAGGGAAATAATGATCTCATTCACAGATATTAGAGAGTTGGTGCTATTCTGTGGCTTGGTTTTAGTTCCTCTAAAAAAGAAGACTGTCATGTTAAATAATACTTTTTTTCTGTCTTGGTTATATGTATAACATGACATATTTGTATTATGCATTATTTGAGTATACATTGTTCTTAAATGATAACTGGCCAGTAGGAAAATGAAATTTATAATTACCAGTTAAAATTTTTAGGTAGCTGGAATTATGCATATAGGAACCAAAGAGTGAAACGAAATAAATTTATAGAGATACAGTGTCGCTTGGACCCAGGGCTAAAAACAAGTTACTGTCCTTATCTAGGGAAATTTACTCCCCTGACAATGGCATATGTATTGTTCCCTGAAGTTGGATGAGTAATAGCACCAGAGCCATTTGACATTAAGTGCAGATCTCTTAGATTATTTTCATCCTGTTTAACCATTCAGAAGGCGAGTCCACAGGATGAAGCTATGTTTGATAAAAGCCACACCTTGATCATTCATCTAAAAAGTTATCATTATTTTCCCTTTCCTTCCTGACAAGATGCCTTTTGAGAAGCAGACCTGTTTATGAATATTGTTAAAGAATCAGGCAGTGGTAAGGATAGCCATGAAGCCCCACTGGCTTTCATAGTGTTTTCTAGAAATATTCTTGTCTGTGATTGGTGATAGTCATTGTTGGTCTCCACCATTTCCGAGCACAGGAATCCATGCATTTTTAGAAAGCAGAACGGCCGCCTTTTCTCTGTGTCTTGCACTTTGTCTCCTGTGTCCTCAGAATGCATACGACTTCACTATATAAATAATGGAATGTCTACTGACTCTAATGGTGTGGAGCAAAAAAATATCTCTTCCTTTACTTTCCCAAGTCATAACTTTCACTTGAAAAAATTTCTTTTCTGCCCTGGCTGGTTTGGCTTAGTGGATAGAGCATTGACCTGCGGACTGACGGGTCCCGGGTTCGATTCCGGTCAAGGGCATGTACCTTGGTTGCGGGCACATCCCCAGTGGGAGGTGTGCAGGAGGCAGCTGATCAATGTTTCTCTCTCATTGATGTTTCTAACTCTCTATCCCTCTCCCCTCCTCTCTGTAAAAAATCAATAAAATATATTTAAAAAAAAAAAATTTCTTTTCTGACAAGAGGAAAAAGATTAAGTGTCAGCATTTTAAGAACATGTGTAAAAATTCCTAAGGAAAAATATATAGCCAATGGGGCGGTCTAGCATATAAAGCCAGATTGAAAAGTAATATCTATAGGAAGGAATCTTCTTACAGCTCAGTAGCACAAATAATAAAACTTTTTTACTTCTCTTTGTGTCTTAATTTGGAAGGAAATAAATACAAATTTATTATATTTTTTCATTGTTCTTTAAAATCCAGAGCAGGGCTTTTTATTTTACTTTATTTATTACTAGAGGTCCGATGCATGAAACTCATGCAAGGGGCTCGGCCCTCGCAGCTGTGGTGGCTTGCCTTGGCCCTCGCAGCCCCGGCTTCATCTGGAAGGTCATCAGAAGGATGTCTGGAAGGTTGTTCGGCAGTCTAATCTAATTAGCATATTATGTTTTTATTACTATAGATTGTTTTTTTCTTATCAGACTTTTTTGTGTTAGTAACTTTGAATCCAGACAGTAAAATCCAGAGTGATGTCATCACATCTATACAGCAGCACTGAGTCTTCAAACCTGAGCGTTTCTTCTGTCCAGTGATGTGAATTTTTCTTTTTCTCTGGGATGATGTTTTAAAATGGTGGGTGAGAGTAGTCAGGGTCTCTAAACTGTGTTTTTCATTCTCCTACTTCCACAACTCTAGTCCTCTGTGCATTTTGCTTTTTCGTAAGATAAGAAGGCACCTTCTTTGTCTGCATAACTGGATTGGGGGGTGAGTGTAAGGAAGTCTGACTTGGAGAATTGGTCAGATGGTGATTTCATTTGCAGAGATGGGGAGTACAAAAGGAGGATGCGTTTGGAAAGGAAGGAGGGTTCTGGGAAGACAGCATGAAACATTTGTCAGCAGAAACATGCTGTGCACAGAGCACCAGAGTATTGTGGGTAGGAAGGCTTCCCCTACCCTCCACCCAGGACCCAGCCATTGGCACATCCACAGCCCAAGCAGGGCTTTTTATTTACAACCAGTTTAAGTAAAATTATGATAAACTTTAAGGATGACTAGTCAGGATTTTTTAAAATCAGTTTTGTTTGTTCACTGCTGTATTTCCAGTACCTAGAACAAAGCCTAGCACATAGTAGGCACTCAATAAATAGTACTGAATAAATGCATTATTTATATTCTGTAAGCACTACCACTTGCATTAATTGTAACTAGATCACTGGGCTAATCAAGTCACAGATGGGGCCTTTGGAGCTACTGACTTTTCAAGAGAGAATTATAATTATATTATTTTAACTATTTTTTCCAGGTTTTAGAAAAAGTGTGTGTGTGTGTGTGTATTTTTCTGGAAGTATATAAATCCATCAGAACTTAAAGAAGGGGAGCACTCTGTACTGGCTTCATCAGAGAGGCCCATTAGCCCTCCTGGAAGGACAGCTTGGAACATTTCGCCTCCAGATGAAGGAGGTGCACATTAAAGATTTTGAAATTCAATAAAACCTACTTGAAATGATTGGCAATTCTGATACTTTCTAACAAGTTGGCCTTAAAGCTTCGCCTTTTAGAAGCAAAACAAAAAAAGTATATCATTGAAAAAAGAAAGCATCAAGATTAATTATTTCAAGTAGATTTTATTGGATTTCAGTACACATAGCATGACTCCAAAGGATACTACTATATGTTTTATATATAATTACTTTTATGAAAAATGTATTACTGTTGAATACTTAAAGAACGATTGTTAATTTCACAACTAGCAAACTATTTCTTAAATAAAGTGCTCCAGGTTAACAGGAATAAAAACACTGGCAGCCAGTTTTTTGCAGAAACTGTCTAATTCTTCTCTGTCACATCAGGTTTTATAAAATTGATGTTACAATAAAAAATTAAGATGGAGGTGGGCAAAAGGGGAAATGGGGACATATGCAATAGTGTCAACAATAAAAAGAAAGTTAAAATAGATATAGATTCAACAACAAAAAGAAATGTTGAATAGCGTTCTTTTTTTAGTTCCTTTCTATTAAATTAGCTTGACAGGCAATGGCTAAGAACAAAGGCTTGGAAATAGAGTGCCTTGTTCCAGCTCTGCCACTTGCTAACTTTGTGACATTGGGCAAATTGCTTACTTAACCTCTTGGTGCCTCAGTTTATTATCTATAAAATGGGAATAATTACAGTGTCAATCTCATAGGGTTGCTTGTGATTTAATGATTTAATATAGGTAGAGTGCCTAGAACAGCGTTCAGCAAACTTTTTCTGCAAAGGGACAGATAGTAAATAAATATGACTTTGCAAGTCATATGGTCCCTGTGCAACTATTCAACTCTATTGTTGTGCTGTACATGCAACATAGATAATCCATGAATGAATAAATGTCGTGTGTTCCAGTAAAAATATTTTTACCAAAACTTAGAGTCCAGGAGTCATAGTTTGCTGACCCTTTTCTAAAATATTGCTTAATATATAATCAAGTTTCAAAATGATTGGATATTTTATTCCATTTTTTGAAGTGTATATCATGGACATATAGAATTTTCCAATATATATATAAACACATAGCATATTTGAAAGTCTAATTTTATTTTATTTTTTTAAATATATTTTACTGACCTTCCACAGAGAAGAAGGGGGAGGGATAGAGAGCCAGAAACATCGATGAGAGAGAAACATCGATCAGGGGCCTCCTGCACGCCCCCCAGTGGGGACGTGCCCACAACCAAGGCACATGCCCCCGACCGGAACCGAACCCGGGACCCCTGAGTCCACAGGCCGACGCTCTATCCACTGAGCCAAACCGGTTCGGCTGAAAGTCTAATTTTAAATAAATATACAAGATGATTAAAATATGAAAGTGTCTGAGAATTTCTGGTAGGAAATTCTCAAATTAATCAAGGGAAATGATTCAAAATATATTTAAAAGAATATTAATGGAATTGGCTTAGAGACTCCCAATATTTGGTTTAAGTGGAGAAACTAGGATGCAGCAGGAATAGAGGCTAATGGTCTGAATGTGTGTGCACATGTGCGTGTGTGTACGTGTGTATGTGTGTGTGTGTGTGTGTGTGTGTGTGTCCTGTTTTCTGGTTCTTTGGCCTTTCCACCAGCCAGTGTTAAATAAGATTGAATTCAGAAAGTATGTTTACCTCTTGACTACACAGAAATTGAATATGAAGCAATGAGCATATTTGAAGATGGCTGGGTAATATATTATTAACTCAAACCTTTTATTTTATAGACTTTAACTTCACTGTCTAGATGTAATTGACTTAATGCCAGAAATATCCCAGTCTCATATAATAGTATAATAGCAATAAAGGTAAACAATACATAAGGCATTGAGTTCTGATCAACTAGCTTTGAGTTTTTTAAAAAGTTAAGTCTTGCTCAGCGGTGTGGCTCAGAGGTTGGGCATCAACCTATGAACCAGGGCCTGCTTGTGGGCTCGATCCCCAGTGTGGGGCATGCAGGAGGCAGCCCATGGATGATTCTCTCTCATCAGCGATGTTTCTATCTCTCGCTCCCTCTTTCTTCCACTCTGAAATCAGTAAAAATATATTTTACAAAAAGTTAAGTCTTAACCATTTTCTACCCTAATCATTGTTATTGTTGATTCTGTTCTGTTAAATCATGAAAGTCATATTCTGTAAGTGCTGTAAGTGGAAAGGAGCCATGGATGATGCGATAAAAACAGCATGGGCAATCTACCCCTGCAGTTCTGTAGAAAGCGCACTGTGGGGAGCGCCCTCTCCCTGTTTAGATGCCTGAACAGATGCCTCCTATCGTACAACCTACTCTTTGTTACTGCATTTAAGTCTGTCCAAGAAGTACTGGAAACAGACAGTCAAGGATGAAAGAGAAACTTTTAATTAGTTAAAGTTGTTCTGTAGCTTTCCTTTGATGTTTCCTTTTCTGGACACTCCTTGAGCAACTCAGACCAGCCGTGCAGCCCTGTCAGGCAGCGGCTGAAATGGAAGCCCGGCGAGCATTGAGCATTCTCTTCCAGAATGTTACACACTTTTTCTAAGCACACACTCTTCACCTTTCAGTCTCAACAACAAAAACGTACATTAAAATCTGACTAGAGTTCAATAGTACATTACCTTGGCTTCCCAACTAAATCATTTCCGTGAGTAAGCCAAATGGTTTTTTAAAACAGTAATTAATTTTATACAAACTTTTAAATTAGAAACCAGAAGTCACTAAGTTGCTATTTTTAATGACAAAAAGGCACTGAAGTAAACTACAAATAAAACGTAAGATAAAAAATGGAGGGAAATGGCATTCTTTGATACTTAAGGATTTTGTCTTCAGTTCTTGAACACATTCCTTAGTCTTTAGATTCTTAACTGGGATATTTTTCTATCTTACTGCTAAGGTCCTGATGTCTGTGATTGGCAGTTTGTAAGCAAAGGAGATGGTTTGTGACCAGCAGCACTGTCCCATCAGTGTTTTATGGCTGGAGAAACGATTTGTAATTGCTGTCACCTTTTGTGTCTTTGGCTTTTAAATCTCTCATCTGTCTAAACGTTTTGCTCAAAAGAACCAAGCCATTTCTAATTGCAGCATGATGGTTTATTTCAGGCAGTTTCCCAGTAAATCCCCAGCCATGCCATGTTGAATCCAATTGTGCCCTGAAGCAGTAGGTTCCAATTCTCACACATATGCATCATTATTACTGTAATAGATACAATGATAATAAAGTTTTGTTCAGTATATTTGAGTGTTTGTGTGAATGTTTTATTTTGAATAACGAACGTCTGTTCATTGTGTTGGCATTCAAAACACTGTTCTCAATGGTTTATAAATATTGTCCCACCTCTAAGAAGTGGGAGCTATGATATGCTGTTTCGGATGAGAAAACGGAGCTCTGAGAGTTTAAGTGGCTTGCTCAGGTTTACCTGGCAGTACATGTCGGAATCAGGATTCTAGTTCAAGTCGTTCATTCTGACCTAGCGCTGTTTATTCTCTATATCATTTAAGAATGATCTGGTTCCAAAGCATCTGTGTACATTAAAAAAAGTAGTTCATGTTCTCAGAGGTTGCATTTTTTCCTTTTGGACAATGAATGTGCTCTAAGAGACTTCCAACTGCATTCAATATCCCCTTCTCAGGGCCACAGTTTACACATTGGAAAACCCTGGACTTCTGTGTTTGGGCATTTGTCTTCTTTTTTTATTTTTACTTTTATCTCTTCCCTTCTTCATTTCTTTCCCTTTCTCTGTCTTCTCCCAAGCCTCTCTTTCCCCTTTCTTTCTCTCATCTATAGAACATGGAACTTAGAACCAAATAGACCTAATATTAAAGACTGGTTCTTATCTTTTATTTTGAGAAAGTTACTGACCTTCCCATCTTAAAAAAAGGGATAGGGATAGCCCTGGAGGACATGGCTCAGTGGTTGGAGCTTAGGCCTGTGCACCAAGGGGTCGCTGGTTTGATTCCCTGGCAAAGGCATGTACTCGGTTGTTTGTTTGGGCCTGGTCTGGTTTGGAGCACATGCAGGAGGCAACTAATTGATGCATCTCTCTCCCATCGATGTTTCTCTCTCCTCTCCTCTCTCTGTCACCATCATCCTGGGTGAGGATTAACAAAAAGGGGGGGGGGGTTTAATATTACCCTTGTTAGAGTAATTTCCATTTAAATGACTTTGCATCTGGAAAGTGCCTAACCACAGTAGCTGTTGTTATTATTATTGAAATTTGTTATTATTGCCCATATTATTACTTTAGGTCACATTGGAGCCTCAAGGCTGAATGTCATTTATACATTCAGCCCATGCAGCCCAATTGCTTTGTTATCTCTTTTGAGCTGATGGAATAGTTTGCTTATAGGTCTTTTGAAAAACTGTTATTTCATACACCATCTGTGAATGTCCTAACAAACTGCATAGGAAACCTAGTGGAACATGTGGCATTTTTGCCTCTTGGAACCCTAGAGTTACTGATGTGTGGATGTATTTATTTTACATCTTCCTACAACATTTTAAAATGTTGTAGAACTTAATGCCTGCAATAGTTTCTATCTTCCAACCAATATATTGGATTTCTTGATTTGGTTTCTTAGTTGATTATTAGAAAGACCTTGTTTTACTTATTTATTTAAAGACCTTTATTTATTTAATCCTCACCCAAGGACATGTTTTTTATTGGTTTTTAGAGAGAGAAAAAGGGAGAGGGAGAGAAGGAGAGAGAGAGAGAGAGAGAGAGAGAGAGAGAGAGAGAGAGAGAGAGGAGAGAGAGAGAGGAGAGAGAGGAGAGAGAGAGAGAGAGAGAGGAGAGAGAGAGAGAAACATTGATTGGTTGCCCCTGTAAGCATACTGACCAGGGGTCAAACCCAAAACTGGGTATGTGCCCTGACTGGGAATCAAACCTGCAACCCCTTCAGTTCATAGGATGATGCTCCAACCAACTGAACCACACTAGCCAGGGCAAAAAACCTTGTTTTAAAAATGCACAGCCAAGTTCTGTCTTAATGAATATCATGATCAAGTTTTTGAGGAAGAGGACTTCTAAACCAGACTGGATGTTTCAAAGAATTTCTTATTATCTTAGTAGTAATGCTAAGGTCTACCATCCCGAACACACACACACACACACACACACACACACACACACACTGACATCATTCTTTTATCTCTTCTATATAGCATTTATCATATCTGTAACAAACTTGTTTGTGATGTGTCTTGCCCACCATACAAAAAACACACAACAAAAATAGAGATATTATGACTTGTTTTCAATATCCCTAGTGCAAGGCCCTGAATTTATATGAGTTTTTTGAACAAATGAATGAAACTATGTAAAGTGCCAATGTCTAGCTCATAACTATGCCTTTCATGTTTGTTAGTTTCTTTCTTCTCCTTGAATCATCTTTACATAAATTTCTGATAATTGAAGTCTACATTTCTCAGATGACTCAAAGCATGTTTTAAAACTTCCAGCTCTTCTGTTTCATTCTAGAGGATGTGATATTGAATGGGTGAAAGAAAATCAGACTAGTTTACTGTCTGCACTTACTTTGTCAAAATCAATATATATGACCAAAAGAGAACAGCCACCTCATCTTCTCTCAGATCACAAAGTTCAATCAGCAGTGCTACCCATTGTTTAATCTGACTTTTCTTAAGCTAGTTGCTAATTTATTTAGAGAAAAAGCTACCCATGCATAGTTTTAAGAAATTAGTTGTATAATGATATTGAAGTGTCCTTTGCACCTCAGACCCCTTGACTACATGCTCAGAAATAATCATTTATTTAATTGTAGTAATTTAGCAGTAAAATATTCAGCAACATTTTACTCTATGCTAGCATCTATGTGTGGGTATATACCTAAATGAATATTATATTCACTGTTATAACCCCTTGGTTATTTCTACCTACTTAAATGTATGTATTTTTACAATCTGAGAGGACTGGCTGAAAAAGGTGAAGGGATTGAGAAGTACAAATTGGTAGTTACAAAACAGTCACAGGGATGTACAGGACAGCATAGGGAATATAGTCAATATATAACTATGTTTGGTGCCAGGTGGGTACTTAAATTATCAGGGGGAATCATGTAAATTATATTATTGTCTAACCATACTGTACATCTGAAAGTAATCTAAAATAATATTAAATGTACACTTTAATTCAAAAATAAAATTTAAAAAATAAATAAAAGTATCTATTTTTAAAATCTTTCTGTATTAGTGAGTGAGGATCTGTTTTTTAAAAACAACTGCATAGTGTTTCATTGTGTAGATATAATTCCATTTATTGGATCATTAGTCTATTAATGAGCACTAAGATAATTTTCAGCCTTTTAATATTTAAAAACAATGCTACAATAAATGTTACTGTAAGTACTTTTTATATACACATTTAAAATATCTATAGGATGAATTCTTTAAGTAAAATGGTGGGTCAAAGGGTTTGTGCTCTCTAAGTGATAATAGATCTTGCCAAATTTTGCTCTAAGTCTGTTGCCACAATTTATACTCCTATTGAGAGTCTTTGAAATGCCTATTCTGCCAGTTACTCGCCAATATTGTTTATGATCAATCTTTTTTAATTTATTAATCTAATTAGTGAAAAAGAAAGCGTCCCTTTAAAGAAATTTTTATTGATTTTTAGAGAAAGAGGAAGGCTGAAGGAGAACATTCATCGGCTGCCTCCTGCACACCCCCTAACAGGGACTGAGCCTGCAACCCACGCATGTGGGCCTGACTGAAAATCTACTGGCAACCTTTTGGTGCAGCGGGCGATGCCCAATTGAGCCACACCAGCCAGAGCTAAAGGGTCCTTCTAAAGCTGTTTTTACTTGCACTTTTTATTATGTAAAAGGCTCAAGATCTTTTTATTCCCCTGAAATCCATTTATATTTCTTTTTTGTTGTTGCTCATTTTGCTTTTGTATTTCTTGTTTTTCTTACTGATTTGTAGGAACACTTCATTCAATAAAGAAACTGATTCTTTGCCATAAGTGGCAAAATTATTTTTTCAGTTTGTTGTTTGGCCTTTTTAAAAACTTAACCATATGCTTCATGCAGATTTTTTCTTTTTTCAAAAAAATTGTTGACAATATTACAGATGATTTTTAAAAATGCATAGTTATTCATCTTTTCTAAGGCTTCTGCCCTGATGCCCCATTCTAAATAATCTCTCAGGGCACCTGTTAATAACACTTAGCACAATATAATTCCATCAATGTGTAGTTATTCATCTAATTTCTGTGTTGCTCACTCGACTGTAAACTCCATAAGGTCAGACGCGTTCTGTCTGTAACTCCCTGTGATAAGCCCAGCATGGGACGTGGCACTTGCCCGTTACGAACAGCTTTGGAGGGAATAAGTGATTTGACATAATTCATTCTCCGTAAATATATATTTATTCAGAGTGTGTGTTTATCACAGGCTTAAGTCCTATTGGCATATGCATATATCTTTAAAAACATGATCCTCAATCCAGTCCATATCAGTACCAGTCATTGAAGACTTTGTTTGAATTAATTTCATATCTGCCCCAAGAACTGCTTATCTTTGCAAGGCTTGACTTATTTGGTTGTCATTTCTCTCTTACATATCATCCTCTTCATTCAGGAAGCTATAATTCCTCGCTTGCCAAGGAACTTGTGATGAATTTCAGCATTATGTCTCAGACACAGCTAACTTTGAACAGTGAAGAAAGTATTTTTTTCATAAAGATGATCACTATATTTAAAGAACTCGTGACATTTTAAAAGAATAGACACAGTTTTTGAAGATAATGATTAGGAATAACATATATTTTACCTATTGTTGCTTTTTATGAGAGAAAAGGGTATGCTAAGTATGCTTTTCCATCTCTTCATTTAAAAGCATCTTATATTTTGGTGTAAAATTTTGACAGGTAACACTATAAAAATAACAGTATGGGTAACAGTACAAATAACAAGATAGATAGAATGAGGTTGCATAATTTTTATCCAACTGTCAAGAATGGAGGAGTTAATAACAGAATCATCTCTGATTTCAAATTCCAAGGCAACCCAAATTTATACTTTATTTAAAAATCTACATCATCTCTGTAAGCTTACTAGTAAAAGATCTTTCTAATATGGATTTATATTCTGACATATTGTGTCTACTACCTCTTAATTGTATATCTGTTATGTTTTTGCTCTCTATCTCTATCTCTGTCTCTATCTCTTTCTCTCTTCATCTATAAAACAGTTTCTTTACAGGTTCTAGTCAAAGCCCAGGTACACTTCCTGGGTTCTTTCTTGTGTGTGTGTCAGGGATTTAGGCAAAGATCTCCACCTCTCAGTCCTCGAGTTCCTTGGAAGTTGAATTCATTCTCACAGGAAAGAAAAGATTATTTGAGAAACAGTCATGATTCAAAGGTTTTAGAATATGGGTCTCTCAGGATTTTTTTTTAATTCTCCTTTTTTCCCTTTTTAAGACAATTGAGTAAGTAGGTCACTGAAGAAATTACCAGATGGTGGAGGTGTTGGCAATAACACATTAGGCATTGTCATTTTGTTCCTGTGGCAGGGATTGGTGCCAGGTTCCAGGGAAGAGCCTGGGATGGGAACCAAGATAAGCAGGACCACACTGAGAATGTCTTAGCCTCCCCGCCCCTTTATTCCACGGGAATAGCACTAGTGAGCTTTCTCTGAGAATTTGCGTACTGCTGCTTCTAGTAGGGGGAGCCTGTGCATTTGCTATTCTTCACGGTTGTTTCATGAAAATGAATAGCATATTATTTTTGAAAGATCCTTATGCTCATAAAAATCGGCATTCCTTATGCTGAACATGCCCTCACCAACAGTTTCCTGTATTTCTAGGTTAGGGGAATACAAAAGTCTGAATTCCTGCAATTGACATTCAGAGATTTAACCCACAAACATAATCTCCTGTAAACCAAAGAGGTAGAAAAAGTAACTAAAACGGTTCATTAAAATTCTGCCTGGTTTCCTTTAGGTTAGTGACATGTAAGCCAATACTTACATTTACATTTCAGTTACTCTCTATGCCCTTGGTCTATTCTTTTAAGTCCATGACTTTAACAATAGAAGATGACATTCTGTTGCCTGTATATGAAGGTGGTACAAGGTGGCTTCTTTCTATTATCTTTTATGAGAACCACCTGGATCTCTGCCTTAACTATGTAGCATACACAGACACGAAATAGGCTTTCTGGGGAACATGTACATAGCCAAGGATCAGCAAGAGAAGAGAAGACTGGGTGCCTCTCTTCCAGAGAGAAATGTCTCATGGCTAGGGGCCTTCTAGACCCTGCTGTCAGAGGCTGATACACAGGCTGATGGGTGCCAACAGCCTGGATTTAGGATTTCAGCTGTTTAAGAGCCCAGCTGGCCTCAGGACCCCTGGGATATTACAGTTCCTTCAGTGGGTAGATGAGGTCATGGAAAACTGAGCCTAGATGGCCCCTCCTGTCAGGAGAGAGAGGATCCCCCATCCCACTTAGTTTATTATCTAGGAAATATGTGCCCAGCGTCATTTTCAGACAATCCTGATCCTTGTGCCAGATAAATGAGCCACTGGGAGCAGATTAGAGACATACATTTCAATAATTGCAACCTGACACTTGTGTTAAGTGTATTTTCCTTTATCCTTTTTTATTTTTTTGGTGGAGCTTATTATTTTAATTCACATAGCCACACTTCCAACCTAATAAATGCTTTCCCTTTTTGTTTTTGTATTCCTGTTTCTATTGGCCTCATTTTTAAATTTCCTGTGTCTTTCCAAGTTTCCTTGTGTTGCTTTGCACAGGAATATTATCAGGAGTTCTCAGGTAATTTTTTTACTCAAACAGATTTGTTCTAAGCTGTCCTTCAACGACTGAAGATCGGCTATAGGAATCATCAGATATTTTGTCCTGTACTTCAGTGTTGCAGATAGATTATTTACTGCTAATTAAATTGTTGTCTCAAATAGCAGGATTATTCTTTCTGAATAGTGTTCAGAATTTATTTATGGCTGAACAATATTCCATTTTATATACTACACCAGATTTTCTTTATTCACTCATTTACCAATGGACACTTAGGTTGTTTCCATGTCTTGGCTATTGTGAATGATGCTGCAGTGAACATGGGAATACAGATATGTCTTTGAGATCCTGTTTTTATTTCCTTTGGATATAAACCCAGAAGTGGAACAGCTGGATCATATGGCAGTTCTGAGTGTGTCTTTTTTATTTTGAGGAAGTTCCATGCTGTTTTCCATAGTGGCTACACCAATTTATATTTTCTTTTTTTTAAAAAAAATCCTTATTGTTGAAAGTATTACAGATGTCTCCTCTTTTCCCCATTGGCCCCTTCTAGCCCACCCCTGCCTCCCACCCCAGGCCTTCACCACACTATTATGTGTGTCCATGGGTTATGCATATATGCACACAAGCTCTTTGGTCAATTTATATTTTCACCAACAATGCACAAGGGTTTCCTTTTCTCCACTTCCTCACCAGATTTTTAAAAATCTGTTGTCTTTTTTATTATGATAATTCTAACAGGTGTGAGGTGAGATCTCATTGTGGTTTTGATTTGCATTTCTCTGATAATTAGTGATGTTGAATACCTTTTCGTGTACCTGTTGGCTATGTGTATGTTTTCTTTGGAAAAACATCTTTGTAGATCTTCTGCCCAATTTTTAATTGCATTTTTTGTTTTTCTGCTATTGAGTTGTGTGTGGTTTTTATTTTTTATATTAGCCCTTCATCAGATATATGAGTTCTCCCATTCTGTAGGTTTTCTTTTTATTTTGTTGATGGTTTCCTTTGCTGTGCAGAACCTGTATAGTTTGATGTAGTGCCACATATTTATTTGTTGTTGTTAGCTTTGCGTTTGGTGTCAAATCCAAAAAATTATTGCCAAGACCTATGTCAAAGAGTAGTCCCTGCTGGGCCGGTGTTGCTCAGTGGTTGAGCATTGACCAGGAGATCACAGTTCATTCCAGGTCAGGGCACATGCCTGGATTGTGGGCTAGATCTCCAGTAGGGTGTGTAAAGGAGGCAGCCAATCAATGATTCTCTCTCACCACAAAATCTTTTCCCTCTTGGGGCTTAAAAAAAAAGAGTATTCTCTATCTTTTTTCTAGGAGTTTTACAGAACAGACTTAAATTTTAGTCTTTAATCCATTTTGAGTTGCCTTTTGTGTGTGGTGTACGATACGGGTTCAGTTTCATTCTTTTGCATGTGACGGTCTAGTTTTCCAGTTAATAGAGGAGACTGGGAAGGGGGTGCTGTAGAGGGAGGATCATCAAGAGATCCATCACAACTCAACACCTTTTATTAAACCTTTAGAATTGTCCTAAATATCTCATATAACATGGATGTTTATTTACTTAAAGACTGATTTGATGGGATTGCCCTTTTTTGTTTTTGTTTTTCAAGAACTTCACTTATTTGAGATCTCTACCTGGAATGCGTTTTGAAGCACGTGAAGCCATTGGTAAATTGAATATTCCCTGGATTTATGCAGTCCTTAAGCTTGCTTTAATTTATTCACTGTAACTCCTGAAATGCTAAAATGTCAGAAAGAATTTGTCTCTTGTTTGTTTTGGATTATTTGTATAGTGACCTTTCAACCCACTTTTATTACATTAAACTATATTTTTTCTTATCTAAATTACACAACATGAAGATTTTGAGTGACAAATAATGAGTAGTGCAGTATCTTTAATTGAACAGGCTTATATTTTGCAATGGTTAAGATTTTTATATATTTTAATGTCAGTGATATAGTTCTGTTACCGGCAATGTCCACCCTCAGTTCTTGAGATTGGCAAAGAAAGAATTCAGAGCCAAGAACTCTAGCACAAGAGGAAGTTTATTTAACATGCAAAGTATGCTCAGAGAGAATATTCGAGTGGGCTGCTCACAGAGCTGCCTTGGCCTTTTAGAAAGGAAGTCACAAAAGCAGAAGAAGTGAGCCAGGTGGGCTGCGTGGACTCGGAAACAAGTTACAGAGGCAAAAGAAGGGTTCTTAGAGCTTAGGAGAAAGAAAGAAAAGATATATGCCTGAAGAAGGAAGGGGCAGGAGAGAGAGAGAGAGAGAGAGAGAGAGAGAGAGAGAGAAGACTGGGTCCTTTGTCCTAAGGGTTTTTATCTATTTTCTAAAGGCAGGAATTTTAGGGAGCCTTCAGGGGAGGATCTCAATAGAATATTCATCTGCTTTCCAGGTGTGTCCTTTAATAAACTAATTCATCATACTGACCACATAGAGTCAAGGTCATAATCTCTCCTGATTGGTTAGCGCTAGGGTAGGGGGTCACTGGTCATTGTATCTGGTTCTGATGTCAGCCATGGCGTCTCTTCCTCTGGTTTTGCTGCTTTTCTGGGCCTGCAGCTGAAACACAACTGAGGCCTAGATATTATCTCTAGTTTGACCAAAACTCTGTTTCTGTGGCCAACAAACTCGAAGCTTTGTTCCTAAGATTTTTTGATGCTGATCAGAACCTCATTGTTCCGAGGGCCTAATGCTTAAGGGAGTGGTGGTGCAAGGGAGGAGGCAGGTGAGTCAGGGTGCCGGATGAGGCCAGTTTGAATCAGCATCCTGTCTCAGTTTCCCCATTCCACTTGCCAAGAAGTTTTCCTAACTTCTTACTATCCTGCCTTGGTTCTGTTTACTTTGAAAATTTTAAATTCTTAACAGTGAAAATGCAAATTATAATGTTCAAGGAAAGCAAAGGCTCTAAAATGTCGAGGTATAGCAATCACCTTGAGGATTAATTAGGCATTTGGCACCATCCATTAAGGGCTTTTGAGTTAATAGAGGAGATTGGGAAGGAGGTCCTGTAGAGGGAGGATGATCAAGAAATCCATCATAACTCAAGATGGGCCACTGTGTAGGTGGTATTAGTGGGAGTCTGAAGATAGTTGAGTCTTTTAGGAGGCAACTGTAACTCTCCATCATGATACACACAGGATGAAGTCAATGGAAAGACACTAATATAAGCCAGATTTACATAGTTTTTACTTCCAGTTTCTTTATGGTGCTTTGAAGTCCTTTGAGGAAAGGTTAGTTCTGGCAGTTTGTTTGTGTTTTATTTCAATGGTAGGCAGGTGTGGAGGTTTGAATGTGTAAAGTCTGTGTTTAGGATGACACCTGCTTCCAGATATTCTGGAGCTTAGTAGCCGCAGCTCACTTAGATTCTTGCTGCTGGAGTTTCCCCACTCTGAACTTGATCCACTAGCAAGCTGGTCTCTCCATTGCCGCAGGCTTTGTTGAGTGATTACCATTCCTACTGCCTCTCCAGTAGGTCTTGTACTGCCTGCCAGGCACTGGGGGGAAATTTGTAATCTCAATGGCAGTGGAAAGCAATGAAAGGGAAAAAGTTACTTGGCTGAACTGATCTCCTGAGACGTCCTTATTATCCTATCTTCTCCAATAAGGAAGTTTGTCAGGCTTTTAAAAAGTCCCTTTTCAAGGAAATCTCACTCCATCTTCCTTTCAACACTCTGAAGTCATGTTCAAAAAATCTTCTATGGACAATCATTTGTGGTAGAATATAAAGCTCTCTAAAACATAGCTTTGGAACACATTTAAATAAGACAAAATGAAGCTGTGATATTAAGTGCATTTAACAAAAGAGCTTCATAAAGTAACCAAACCAAGCTTTGTTTCCACTTGCTTTTCATGGTATCACAGATGTGAAAACCAGCTCCAACCCTGTTCAAACCTCTTGGACCAGGAAGCTTTCTCAGGAGAATGGATGTGAAGGACATGTGATTCCTTTGTGGTTGCTACTCTGCTCCCTGTAAGTGACCTGGGGGTCACAGCTGGGGTCCCACTGCCTGGTAATCTTCTGTGGTAGATTGAAGAGGTACATACGCCATTAGGTTCTTTTATTTTTTATTTATTTAATTTTTATTTATTGAATTTTTGTTGTTCTACTTATTTATGTAAATCATTGATTGATTCTTGCATGTGCCATGGCCGGGAACCAAACCATGACCTCCTGGTGCGTAGTTCAATGCTCAACCACTGAGCCACATCGGCCGGGCAATCTTATTTTCTTAAATCTCTAAATTTATCATCTTCTCTTTATTCTTGTCTTCCCATTTGGCTCCCCTCCTCCATAGTTCAGATATTCACCCCTTCCATCCTAGATTATTGCAATTTCCACCTAATTAATCTGTGTCCAGACTAGCTGGTCCTTATACACACTTACCCCACAGAATAGCAACCTGGTTCATATTTCCCTGGTAGGACTCCTTTTGGTTTTTGCAACTAAAACTACAGAGGATGTTTTCACTTGATCTTTATATTGCAAAATTTTATACATCTTTAATTTAGCAAAAATGCATCAGTTTGAATGCCCACTAAAGGTCTCTGTACCTTTGATATCTCTAGTACTTTGGCAGGCCATGTGACTCTTCACCAAGCTCTTTGGTTTAGCAATCATATTGTTCCACTTGGAAATAATAGTTTGTAGATATTTTAGATATGATTTAGAAAAACATTAGGGATTTGGTTGACTTATTGCACATTATAATTCCTTTCATTTAAAATAATGGAAAATAAGCTCCAATTAGCATTATGCTGAAGAACATCAGAGCATCTTAGTTTCATGGGTTACCGATGTTAAGAATGGGATTCATATACTTTCTCCACACAGTTTTCTTAGAGATCTTACTAAAATATCAACTTGACCCTCCCATTTATTAGATTAAAATGTTTTCTGGCTCCCCCACATCCTTTGTAAAGGATGTGTAAACTCTCCCTTGCTTGGAGAAAGACCTGAGTTCTTCCCCATGACTTTTCATACTGCCTTCCTGACAGTCTTTCTCCACCCAGGACCACGTGCATCTAAATCACACACACACACACACACACACACACACACACACACACACACACGTCTCCAGCCTACTTCTGGGAATAAGGCCTAGGAACCTGTTCCCCTCCCCCAAGCTCATAAACCTGGAAGCTGCTGACCTTCACCTAAGCAACAGCTATATTTGGCTGGTGAGATTGCTTGCACCATTCCCCTGGGAGGCCTATTGCTCTTTCCCCGTTCCCCACTCGAAGTATAGCAAGATGCTTCAGATCTGTGCTCAGATGTGTCCTTGTCTAACTTCTTCTCATACCATAGTATTTTCAGTTACTTACATGTTTTTTCTTCTCAACTCTATTGCATACTTTCAAGAGGAGCCAAATTTCATTCAGTGTTGTGTCCCAAATAGTGATAATACTTAACTAGCAATATTGAAATTTTTATTACTATTATTTTCAGTCATGATTGAATTTCTGTTCTATCCACATCAATGCAATCTGATTTTCTCTTCGTATCCTGTTAAATATGGGAAGAGAATAGGAGGAAAAAAATTTGCTTTTCTTCTCAGTTTCCATGGAAATGGAGCCTTCGTGTGTTTAAGCAGGAAAGAATGCTGACAGAAACCTGAAAACAACCTGTTTTTCCTCTCTCTCACCACCTTCCCTACACACACACACACACACACACACACACACACACATACATAACAAACATAGACCACAAAAGTTTATTCCATCAACTCTTGTCAAAACTAGAATAAATTTGAATACTTTTTTCTGCCTCAGTTAATTTCTATTACCTAGTGGTGTTTTCCTTATAAAAAAGTAAACACTGTCTAAATACAGGTGTATGATAACTATTTAGGAAATGAGAAAACAGCACTTGCGTCACATTTTCAAAATATACTACAACTCACAGGGTTATGAAGACTTTACTTCTTGAATAATTGGTGTTTCGATAACATTAGAAAGTAGATAGTTTATATCCTTATTGTCTTGCCAATACCCATTTTATATAATTCTGTGCCATCTGTTGGAATCTTTCATATAACTTGTCAGACACATGGAGTATGGAGGTAGCTAACTGCATTATTTTTTACTGGTATGAATGAATTAGATCATTTGTTGGAAAGAGTAGATTAAATTTCTTCCATCCTCTGAAAAGCTGAATTTGCTTTTGGAAATACCGCACCCCATGGCGGTTGGATTGATTTGACAATTTGACTTATAGTATTAATGTAGAAAATAATTTAGTTCTATACCAATGAGATTAGTGAATACCTATTCCACCTATACCAGCTAATAATACCATGGCTATTATTAACCTTGTGTTTGTGAGTCACACGATCTGCAGTATATTTACATTCTCGGCATAGATTAGCATTATCTGTAATCTTAATACATGGTCATGACTGCGAATTGTGCTAATAACTCTTTTGGTTTTCATGTCTACACTTGCGTTTGCATTGCTGCTGTTAATACCACCACCGATGGTAATATTCTACAGCTTGCATTTGACCCTAGCAAAAGTGACAATTATAGAAAAGTCTTTGAGAGTAGTACCAATTTTATTTATTCTCTCTGTCAGTGACATCTTATCATTTTTGACACCCAGTCAAGTATAATTTATAATTCTTTCTTTTAAATGCATTTTGAACAGTGAAATGACAAATGTAATGGAAAACGCCCTGGCAGGGTAGCACATAAAATATGCAGCCAGTATAAATGCTTCTTCTGGGTTCTACTTGTTCCCCCTGTGTACTGCTCCAGCGCTGTTCCCATCCTTCCTTGGGACAGGTGGCTGAAGGCACTGGCAGCTGCTCTTGCTCCATTTAGGGCTCTCTCCTCACCTGTCCCGTAATTGTGCAATTCCCACCCCCAGGGGGGTCTGCATTCTTTCCACGGAGGAATAACATATCTCCAAGCCCCACCCCCTCCAGCTTTTCTAGCAGAGATAGAATCCACTTTAACTGGGTTTGATAAGATTTCAAAATGGCAGTAGTTCATCTAAATCTTTTCTATATGAAAGCCCATTGCATTGGTGTCTATTTGTTTAGCCTTTCCTTAATTAATATAAGGGAAAAAATTAGACAAAACTTTGAGGCAGTGTCCATACAAAATTTGCGGTCTGAGGTAGGCTCATTATGACAGGTATCTACCATTGCTTTGTAAATGACTATGTATAAACTTAAGTGAGTAATAGGGGAATTCAAAAGATAATTGATATTTTGACCATGGAAATGGCCTTCCAAACCCCGTTCCAATCCTTTCTGCAAAAGGAAATGTATGAGACCTCAGGAGGAATTAACTGGGCAAGTTAATGATGTTGACAAAAATTAAAAAGTGTTTTACAGAATGAAGACATCTTTTCACATTTACCATTTCATTTAATCCTTTGAAAGGGGCCATGAAATGGGCTGGGCAGCTGTTATTTTGATTCTAATTTTACAATTAATCCCCTGAATTTCAGAGTTCCAGGATCAAAGCTGAGTGTGGTATCACTGAGATTGAATTCTGTTTTATGTCTCTACAGCCATGAAGTGATTCAGGAAATGTTTGATGAGTGATTAATCTATGGCCTAGAACAGGTTGTAGAGTGTAAAATAAAACAGTTCTTCCCCTGAGAAGAACTTTGATAAACACACATTTTCCCCGCTGTGTAATACTCATTTCCAGTGACATAGCGGCGACCTTTAGGATTAGTGCTCTGAGCATCTCCTGGTTTGCTGGCCCCTTAACTTGTCTTCATTAGAAAAATAATAACAGAAGGGTCCTAATTTGGATTTGGTGGAGCAATCAGCGAAGCCCTCTCTAAAGAAGTAGCCTGTAGGTTGAGACCTAGTGAAATTAGCTATGTGAAGAATGCAGTGAAGGGTGTTCTAGTTAAAAGATGCAACAGGCCCTGGCCAGGTAGCCCATTGGTTAGAGCATCATTTTGATAGAACAAGGTTCCAAGTTCGATACCCAGTCAGGGCACATACAAGAATCACCCAATGAATGCTTAAATGAGTGGAACAACAAATCGATGTTTCTCTCTCTCCCTTTCTCTCTAAAATCAATCAATCAATAAAAAGACACAACACACACAAGGTGCTGTCCTGGGAACCCACCTCGGAAATGTGGCCAATGTGACCAGAGTGAGAAGTAGTAAAGAGGGAGACTCAGACCAGCTGGAGAGCCAACAGGAGCCAGACCATGTGGGCTCTTGGTGGGTCACCAAAAAGATTTGTCTTTTAACAAAAGCTGAGGAATTATTTAAATGAGAAAAGTGATGTCATCTGATTTATGATCACATTGGTCACCATGTTGTGAATGGATGGAAGGGCCAAGAAGGAGTGGGAGAGATCAGTGTCACTAACAAGCAGCACCTTGTAGGTGTTGTGGTGAGAAATGGAGGCAGCTCCAGGACCAGGAGTGGGAGGAAGAGGAGATGTGAATGGATGTGAAGGAAATCTCATGGGGCCATGTTGCCTCGAACCAAGGAGGGTTACTACTTACTCATCATTGATGTCCCCCACTCTGTGGTCTAGCCTTCCTTCCCCTGAAATTTCTGCATTACTGTGGATTCCTCAGCAGTTTCCTATAGCATCCATAGGTAGGACTTACTGTTTATCCATAGTAACTCCTTTTAATCACCATCCAACATTTTAGAAAATACCACATTTTACTTCAGAAGGTATTAAAATGTGAGTGATGAAATGATTAAAATATAAACTGTTTTCATTATAATTAAATACTAAAGTAAAAAAAGATAATCCTTTTTGAAAGAAATTGCCTGCTGAAAACACTGGTAAGCAGGATTTCTTTCAATAGAATTCATTGCTTTACATCAGGAAAATACATTATTATGGACTATCAGGTGGTATTTATAAATAGCAGTGATATATTTAGTGGTATTGATGTAAGTGGATTTATGCCTTGTAATTTCTGAGCCTAATTTGCCAATTTGTATTCTTACAGGGAAATCATATTTAGTAACTATAGTTCCGAGTTAATTCTCAGAAAATGGGATTTTGCTGCCTTTAAAATTGTATGTCACTTTTCTGGGTACTTATATTCAGTTGTGTTTTAAAAATTAAGTTCTTATAAACAAATTATATTCAAAACTGGCCTTCCTTCTGAAAGTCAGGCAGATTAGTCTATTTAAATTTGAATTAAATAACAACATATAGTGAGCCAAATGTTTGTAACATTTTATTCTATTATCACATTTAAAAAAATACTGGCTAGAGGAACCAACATGGCGGCAGGCAGGATTGGCGTGAGGGTGAGAGTGTGAGTGGGTGAGCATGTGTGAGGGAGAGTGTGTGTGGGTGCAGCTGTACAAAAGAAGGATCTATCGCCCTTTGAGACAGCGCGGAGATAATTACACTAAGCAAAATAAGCCAGAGAAAGACAAATATCACATGATCTCACTCACATGTGGAATCTAAGGAACATAATAAACTGGGGATTAAAATAAACCAGAGGCATGGACACATGGAATAGGCTGACATGAATCTCAGGAGCAGGAAGAGATTAACCAGAGAATTTATATGCATATGTGCATTGCCCATGGACACCCACAATGGGATGGTGAAGGCCTGGGGCAGGGTGGGAACCAGGTGGGGGGAGCAAGGGGGAAAAAAGAGGGATATTTTTGTAATGCTCTCAACAATAAAGATGAAAAAAAATACTGGCTAGTTCATTTTTTAATAATTTGTACGAAGCCCTGACTGGTTTGGCTCAGTGGATGGAGCGCCGGCCTGCGGACTGAAGGGTCCCGGGTTCGATTCCGGTCAAGGGCATGTACCTTGGTTGTGGGTACATCCCCAGTGGGGGGTGTGCGGGAGGCAGCTGATCGATGTTTCTCTCTCATCGATGTTTCTAACTCTCTATCCCTCTCCCTTCCACTCTGTGAGTAAAAAATCAATAAAATATATTTAAAATAATAATAATTTGTACGAAGACGAAGAAAACATTTTTTCCCCAA
>NW_005871049.1:577066-598733 GCF_000147115.1 Myotis lucifugus | reverse complement strand
TCAACCTTTTTAGTTCTCTAGCACCTTGGTACTTCCTGAGACATGGGGGGGAGGGGGGAAGGTGTTATACTGGCTTTAATAAACTCTGCTTTACATGGCACTTAGCAAATTTTATGAGTATAATGAATCTATAGCAGATAAAGAATCTACTGTCTCATTTGACAGCTAGAAAAGCCCACCCTAGGCAACTTTGGGAAAGGAAAATCGGTAGTAGGAAGAAGAGTTGTTGCTTTGCTGGTTGTTAGCTGGTCTTTCCAATCATTGCGATATTGGCTGGGTGAGCTTCTGAACCTCTGAGCATTTCTTTTATCTGTAAAGTGAACGTGATAATAGGATTACTGTGAGGACTAAATAAAATAAGGCATGCAACAAAATACCAGATGCATAGTAATTTTTGTGTGGGATTTTATTTAATACACTAGAGGCCCGATGCATGAAATTCGTGCAAGGGGCTTGGCCCTCGCAGCCGCGGTGGCCTACCTCGGCCCTCGCAGCCCAGCTTCGTCTGGAAGGTCGTCTGGAAGGATGTCCGGAAGGTCATTCGGCTGTCCAGTCTAATTAGCACATTACGCTTTTATTAGTATAGATTGTTTCAGACCTTCCAGAACTCCCAAGAACATTGCCTCTTCTTGCCATCAGAGAGAAAATTAGCATTGCTTGCCACTGTGCACACAGAGAAAGTGTTGGCTCCCCTGACCAGCCCCAGCCCCACCTCTATCTTTCCCTCAGAAATGAGGATGAACATCTCATTTTTAACATGCCCAACCATAATACTGTTGTATAGCTGAACAACATAAGAAGTAGTGGATTAACCCGCTTTATAATCTTGGATATTCTGAATGAAAGTTACTGCAGATTATAAATGTTTACATCTGTCCTCTTCTTAAGTCCCCACCCCCCTAAGTTAGTTTTTTTTATTTTTCGTTTCTCATTATTTTTCTATTTCCTTTCAGGAGAACCTCTCATTTATTCTCTAGGTGGGTCTATATTTTTTATTATTTTGTATACTTTAACATTACCTTGAATTTTCTCTTTTAATTTATCGTTATCATCACTGATATTCTGTTCTAATGAATTAAAAAGAGAATCTTTAAATGTCATACTTATGTGACAATTAGACAGTTTTGTACAGTGCAGGTTTAAAAGAGTATTTTTAAGACTTTCACTTTTAAGAGCAGTTTAATGTTTTTAGCAAAATTGAGGTGGGGGGGCGTACAGAGATTTTCCATATAACCCCTTCCCCAACATGTGCTCAGCCTCCCATGATCAGCATCCCGCACCAGAGTGGTACATTTGTTATAATTGATAAACCTGTACTGATACAACACTAACCCAAATCCATAGTTTGCATTAGGCCTCACTATTGATATTGCACAATCTGTGGATTTGGATAAATATATAATGGCATGTATCCATGGATAAAGTGCCATACAAAGTACTTTCACTGCCCTAAAAATCCTCTATCCTCTGTGCTTTCTTGCCTGTTATTCATCCCACCTCACCGTCCCCATACCTTGGCAACCACTGATCTTTATACTGTCTCCATAGTTTGTATGAAAATTTTTAAAAATTGATATGTATTTTTTTCTAGCAATGGATGTAGTATGATTTAACCTTCCTTGAATAGTTATTTTTATTGTTAAAACTCCATTTCAGAGTTAATTTCCCCAAAGGAGGCTGTGTCATAACTCTGATATAATTGCTGGTGCTTAGGTCAAAAATAGAAACATTCTTATAGCACTGTTAATTATTTTATATTCTAAAAATAACCTGTTAATTCAATAGTGGTTTTTAAATACTGTTTTACAAAGTATTGTATTAGTGGTAATTTGACATTATTAATTCCAAAGTCCACGTTTGAAATGATTAAACTCTTATCTGAGACATGATCTCACCGCGCCGTTGGGTGGGCTCTTTACTGAGTCTTGCACAGTGACTGGGGACTCATCTCAGTGTTACCCTCTAGCGCTCCATTCTGAGAGTGCTTCTGAGTCCAGTCTCTCTGGCTTCTGAACCTTCCTGTGAAGATGTGAAGATGGTCTGCACATAAGACTCATTTGCATACTATCCCATTGTGCAAATAAATGTACCACAGCTTTTTAATCCACTCACCTACTGATGGGCACTTGGGCTATTTCCACATCTTAGCTATTGCAAATGAACATAGGGGTGCGTATATTCTTTCTGTTTGGTGTTTTGGGAGTCTTAGGATATATTCCCAGAAGTGGGATTGCTTGAGGAAACACCATACTGTTTTCCACAGTGGCTGCACCAGTCTGCATTCCCACCAGCAGTGTACTAGGGTTCCCTTTTCTCCACATCTTCACCAGCACTTGTTGTTTGTTGATTTGTTGATGGTAGCCACTCTGACAGGTGTGAGGTGATATCTGATTGTAGTTTTAATATTCTTTGATGATCAGTGACATTGAACATTTTTTCATATGTCTACTGGCCATCTGTATATCCTCTTTGGAGATGTGTCAGGTCCTTTGTCCATTTTTAAATTGGATTATTTGTCTTCCTGATGTTGAGTTGTATGAGTTTTTTGTATATTTTGGAAATTAACCTCTTATTAGATGTGTCATTGGCAATTATGTTATCCCATACAATGGGCTTCCTTTTCTTTCTTTTGCTGTGCAGAAACTTTTAGTTTGATGTCGTCCCATTTGTTTATTTTTCCCTTGGTTTCTCTTGCCCTAGGAGACGCATTGGTGAAAATACTGCTACGTGAGATGTCTGAGAATTTACTGCCTATGTTTTCTTCTAGGATTTTCATGGTTTCACGGCTTACATTTAAGTCATTTATCCATTTTGAGTTTGTTTTTGTGTACAGTGTAAGTTGGTGGTCTAATTTCATTTTTTTTGCATGTACCTGTCCAATCTTCTTAACACCATTTATTGAAGAGGCTGTCTTGACTCCATTGAATGCTCTTGCCTCCTTTGTCAAATATTAATTGACTTTATGCATCTGTAAAATGAAGGAGCTCTTACCCTTTGTGACAGCATGGGTGGACCTGGAGATTATTATGCTAAGCAAAATAAGCCAGTTATAGAAAGACAGCTATCACATGATCTCACTTATATGTGGAATCTAATATATAAAATAAACTGACAAACAAAATAGGCATAGATGCATGGAACAGACTAACAGATATCAGAAGGGAGGAAAGTGGAGGGACGGGAAGAGATGAATCAAAGAACATATATGCATATATGCATAACCCATGGACCCAGACCTAGGTTGGGGGAGGGGTTGAGTGGAGGGGGTGTAAATGGGGGGGGGAGTAGAGGACATATGTAATACTGTCAATAATAAAAAAGAAGACTCATTAGCATATTTGTTTCTTTAAAAACATTTTGCTACAAGAAAAATGAAAGGAGGTTTTTGCTTAATTGTATTACAGAAGCAAAGCAGGGAATAGGTTTTACTTTCTTAATTTTAATAGCTAGAATATAGCAGAAGAATAGGCATGTTCTGTGAGAATGAAATCCCAGGTCTTTATTTTTCTTTGAAAAAAATAATTCTTATTGGTTTACTATCCAAAGCCATGTTGCCACATAGAAGGCAGGTAATATATATAAAGAAGACGTGGACTCCAATCCTATGGGTGTTTGGATGGGTCCTTAACTTCTGCACCTTTACTGACACAAGAAGCGGTTGAAGGTCTGTTCAAGGACTGATATTATTAGACTCTAATTGTTTTTATTAATCCAATAAGTACATGTTTGCTATTTCATTCTTTAATGGGCTTTATGCAAATTTGAATTATGTAAATTTGAGATAGTATAATATAGAATATTATTGTCCCACTGTGTGGATCTCATCTTTAATGGATTTTATGCAAATTTAAATTATGTAAATTTGAAATGGTATAATATGCAGTATAATTATCTCACTGTGTGGAACAATACACACAGCGTATTAAAAATTAGATAATTTTAATAGAGTACAACCACGAATTAACTTTTACTTCTCAAAGAATTGCAATATTTCAATGATGGGTGATTATTTGTATACACTATGATATTCCATGTGGCAACATTGCTTCGGATAGTAAACCAATACAACTGCCATTGATCATCAGGATTCATACCAGTTACACAAGTTTTCAATTGGTTGAGTTCTGCAGAGGTACATATCTTATATAAAATGTGAATGCCATGCAGATTTTTCTATAAACTATTTTTAATACCCTGCATGGTTGGACAAAAGTTAACTTATTTATTCAACAATGTACCTTAATTATATATGCCCAATTCAAACATTTTGATATTTCACAGAGGAATAGTAGAAACTCAGGAGGAAAAAATGATGTCCAGCTCAGATGTAACTTGATAAATTTGAGACTTGATAAATCAGAGTGTGTAGGCATTCAATGAAACATTAAGTCAATTCCAAGTACAAGCAAACTTGCATTTCATTTACGGTTGACTGTTCTTCCTCTACTACTTCCTGTCCATAAATCCAACCATGTAATTACATGTCGATGGCTTTGGAATGTATCTGTTGTATCTTTCTGTAGTATGTTCTTCTCCCTGTAGCTATAGTAATTTGCAAATTACTTTTTGTTACGTATTAGAAATGTGTCACAACTTTACCATAAGGGTGTGTTTCCCTCCTAAAATAGTTATTGTTTGGGCGATAGTATTTATAGCACCAAGATTATATGTATTATATATCTAATAATGTAATAATATTTTGTTAGACTGTCTTTACTTGTGTAATAATGTTAAAATGGAAACTTTGGCTGATCTTGCCTACGGGTCCCTCAGAGAGCACTTTGCTATGACTCAACACCTCCCATTTTCAAAATGAGAAGAGTGTGAGATACCGTCTCCTATCCTAAGCCTGGTGACAGTCTTTAAGGAGATTTATTGGAGAGAACTCCACTGTACATTCTGATCACTCACCTTCCAAGGAATGCTGCCCACTTTGCCTCAGGTTGAGAGGGGATTTAAAGGGACTGCTCTGAGGGCATAAAATAAGGCTGCTGAAGTTTAGAGATATAGTGGGCAACTGTCTAAAACATGCCTGAGGCCCTAACCGGTTTGGCTCAGTGGATAGAGCGTCGGCCTGCGGACTGAAGGGTCCCAGGATCGATTCCGGTCAAGGGCATGTACCTTGGTTGCAGGCACATCCTCAGTAGGGGGTGTGCAGGGGGCAGCTGATCGATGTTTCTCTCTCATCGATGTTTCTAACTCTCTATCCCTCTCCCCTCCTCTCTGTAAAAAATCAATAAAATATATTTTTAAAAAATTAAAACATGCCTGAGGAAGCAAAGTTGAACACAAATGAAAGAGAGGTGGGTGCTGTGGGATAAACCTGTACTCCCGATGTTTGTTGAAGCTTTTCAAGATGAATCTCAAACAAGTCCTGTCACAGGAGTCAATCCACAGACTCCAGAAAGCAGACCCTTAGATAGAAGTGCTAATGCAAATGGTTCGCTGCAGAGTTAACACCTGTGAGGGGACAAGGGGAGAGGCTGGATTGATTGGACCAGGGGAGCCATCAGTCATCCATGCAGCCCTGGCAAAGTCGCTGCCAGCCCAACAGGGAGCTTTGAGGAGTGCACTTTAGAAGAGTCTCATGTTGGATGGAAATAGCCAGTCCCTGGACCAGAGTCTTGCTCAGTCATGGGCGGGGTCACCCTGAGAAGACGATGCCCGTGGCTGAAAAGCTGAGGCAGACCAATGAAGCTAACAGATGGACGCTGTTAGCTCACCACACACTCCTCACAGGTGGCATCCAGTGCTTTCTTGGGGGGAAGCTGGGTAGGGCATCTCCATTAGTAACAAATCCCCTAGCATTTCTGTTTATGCTCATAAAAGTCCTTTGTGTACCTTTAGTCATTAAACAATCCCATTTAAGTAATTAAAAAATTTTAATCTAGAGTAATAATCCAAAATTCTGAATTTTCCCCCACATTATTCTTCTCCCTCTTACCCTAGCACGCATTTGACTCCTTCCTTTCCTCCCTTTGCTCTTCAACTCTTCTTTCTTATACTTGCCTGAGGTAGTTTGTCACCCTTCCCAGAGTTTAGACCCAGAGAGCACAGGCATTAGTGGAAAGAGGACATACTGTTGAGGTCCCCCTGACCCACAGATGTGCAATTACTGATTCTTTCTCATGAAACTTTATCTTGTGATAAAGTGGAATTTTATTGAATGATGGAAGAATTATATGCTTTTGATGTATTTTCATTAACTATAATAACCACCACGGCTCCAGCAGACACTACTAAGCACTTTATTTGCAAACTCTATCAAATTGTAACCCTTACACTACTCCTTATAGATGAGGCATGAACCCCACTGGTAAGTGGAGGGGCTGGAATCTGGATGTTTGAGGATCCCAGAGTTTTTGTTCCTAGGCTGCCCAAAGGTAGGGTAGGGTTTAAATGTTTTTTACATTATTATTTTGTATTTTGTATTTTTATCCCATAAAACTTTTTTCTTTTTTATTGAATTTATTGGGATTGCACTGGTTAACAAAATTATACAGGTTTCAGGTGCACAGTTCTACAACACATCATCTGTACACTGTTTGTTCACCACCCCAAGTCAAGTCTCCGTCCATCACCATTTAATCCCTGTCATCTCCTCCACCCCTCCACCCCTCCACCCCTCCACCACTCCCCCTGTAATCACCACACTGTTGTTCATGTCCAGGAGGTTTTTTTTCTCCTCTTAAAACTTTTGAGTTTTATTATATTTATCAATTACTGGTCTTACTATTAGTATAGATCAAGTGAGTAAATATGATTATCTCAGAACAAATTCAAGAAATCCAACTTGCAATTCCTTGCATGTTTGGAAGGCAGTTTTAAATGTAAAAATGTATTTATTGCTTTAGAAAAATACATTTTACAACAAGGTCTCCCAGATGCCTGTTTGCAGATTGTTTTGGTGTTTATCACTTGAATAGAACATGCATTAATTGTGGCTAGTTTTAGCTTCTATGTTATAGAATAATGCAGATATTGAGATCTGTTTTTGCTTTGTTTGCTATTATTATTTACAAAAACATAAATGACATGGAAGCAAATTTTACTTCCTTTTACAGTGAATATTCTGATAGGTTTTAGCGTTCTTAATCTTGGATGATTCTGCTATGGGAGACTGTCATTATTAGCTTCCTAAGTTATTCAGAATTCATCTCTTCCATATTTATAAGAGGTACAACTTTACATTTTTGAAAGAATGGTTCAGTTCCCCAAATAGAAATCTGAGTGCTGACAATTTTAGCAACATTTTATTATGAGCATTTGTCACATTCTCATCATTGACATTTAATCGGTTTCCTTTCAGAACCAGGAAAGTATCCATTCAACAGATATGTATGGTGTAGGCATAGTTCTAGGGGCTGTGGATCAAAGTGTATACAAAACAGACAAAGCTCTTCATTTCACTGAGCTCATATTCTAGAAAACTGAGATAGCAATTAAAAATAAGCAAGAAAAGCATTTAGCCTACCTCCTGGTAGTAAGTGCTATCATGAAAAATGAAGCTGAATGTCAGGACAGAGTATGCTGATGGGGTGAGAATGAACAGTGTGTTGCAATTTTAAATTGGGAAGTTGTCACTGAGAAAATAACATTTGAGGAAAGACTTGATGGAGGTCAGGAAATGAGTCAGACAAATATCGAGAGAATGAACATTGGACACAGGGAGAACATTAAGTGCAATCTCTTGAAGCAGGAACTTGCTTGTTACGTTAAAGAAGGAGCAGGGAGGTCACTATGGTTAGTAGCTAATATGGAGTGGACAGAGGTGTGCACAGAGAAGACGAGGATAGAGAAGTCCTAGGGACATAGTAGTTAAGGTCTTGTAAGTCTTTGTAGGAACTTTATGCTGAGTGAGATGGGAATGTATAGAAGTATTTTGATCATAGGAATGATAGTGGTCTGACTTTCATTTTAACATATATTGAAAATATATTATATCAAAGCAAATGAAGAAGCAGAGAGATTAGGTAGGAGGCTGTGGCAATAATCCAACTGAGAGATGATCATGGTGACCTGAATCAGCCACAGTAGTGGAGGAGACAGGGGAGAAGAGACAATTTTCTGGATGTGTTGAGGATAGAGCTAATTGGATTTCCTGATCGACAGTGGGAATGAATGACACAACCAGAGTTGTTCAGCTTGCCTCAAGACTTTCGGTTGAGCAACCAAAAGATGGAGTTATTTACACAGGATGGAGTTATTTACAAAAGATGGAGTTATTTACAGAGTACGTGGATATTTACAATCCAATTATAATCATGTATGCACTTAGTGTTTACTAGTCATATTGCTAGACAGGAGAAAGAAAAACAAACTAACTTGGCTATAGTTAAAGTAAAGCAATATGAGGCCTGTAAATGACCTCAGGCTGTACGTAATGCTGAGAAAGAGAGTAGAAATGAGTGACTCGTCACATATGCCTCATGATCCAGGAAGCAGAAAATGAGCCAGAATTCTGATAGAGCAGATCTTCAGTCACTCTGAAAACAAATGCTTTTGGCTAAATTTCTTTTCATTTAAATACAAATGATACCTTAAAATCTGTATAGCTAATTGCTATGACATTGAAATTAAGAACAAGGTATGTGGTTGGTCAGAAGACTGGCATGACCCAGGTGATTCTAGAGCACCTTCCCAAGGCTGGCCATTCACTTAGCTGTTTATTTAGTGTTGCTTAGGACGTAGTTCATGAGCATCACTGAATTTAAAAGCTGCACATGCCAACATGTACTCACTCTGCTCCATACTGGCCAGTGGAGAGAGCAGCTTTGGTACCAGATGTACTGGCTGTTTACCACAATGTAGGAAGATGTTTTTAACAACTCAGTGTTGTCCCACACTCTAATGCAACATGGCAATAATTCATGCACCCTTCTCTTGCACTAGCTCCAGGACTTGATGGAGAATTAAATAATAAACATGAAACATACACTCTTCAGGGAATATACTGAGCAAAAACAGCCTTCCCAGACCCTCAGTAATTGTAGCTTCTGTATCTTTTTATTTTGTCTACTTGAGATTACAAAATTTAAAATTTGTGTGCATTCTTAAATTATCTAGATACCATTTTCCTACTATATTTCTTTCATTTCTGTTTACATATCATAACTTACCCAGGTCACCACATTTAAAAACTATCTAACATGCTGTCATATTGCTTTTGAAATAGGTACTTTCTCCTTTGTTCTTTATGACATATTAGCTGTTTTGGTATATTTTTTCTAGTTTCATTGAGCTATAATTGAGATATATATATATATATATATATATATATATATATATAAAAGCCAAGCGACTGGAACGCCGGAACAACCGGTCTCTATGATATGCACTGCGGTGTCCAACTAGCCCGATCAGAGCCCCAATTGACTCCCCCGCCAACCTCCTGCAGCCCCTCCCCACAGCCAACTTCCCACAGGGGCTCCCCAGATCAGTGGCTAACCTCCCACAGCCCCTCCCCTGCCAGCCGGCCTGATTGGCCCCCATCAGGGCAGGCCAGCCAGACCCCACCCATGCACAAGTTCGTGCACCGGACCTCTAGTATACTGGTATATATAAAATTGTATAAGCTAAGTTGTACAGCATAATTATTTGATATATGTATATCAAATATGTATGTCTATGGTATATTGCAAAATGATTACTACAGTAAGTTTACATAATATCCATCACCTCACAGTCATAATTTTTTTCCTTGTGATGAGAACTTTTAATATCTACTCTCTAAGCCACTTTCAAATATATAATACAGTATTGTTAACTATAGTCTCCGTGCTCTGCATTTAATCCCCACCTTGAACTTATAAGAAGTTTATACCTTTTGATTACTTTTACCCATTTCCTCCACCTGCCACCATCCTCTCTGGCAGCCACCAATCTGTTCTCTGTTCCTATGAGTTAGGTCTTTTAGATTCTGCATGTAAGTCAGAGCATATAGCATTTGTCTTTCTCTGTCTGACTTACTTCACTTAAAGTAATGTGCTCACAGTTCATTCATGTTATCACAAATGACAAAATGTCCTTCTTTTTATGAATGAACTAGAGGCCCGATGCACAAAATTCGTGCAAGAGTAGACCTTCCTTCCCCTGGCTGCTGGCACTGGCTTCCCTCGCAGCCCCGGCTTCTTCCGGTCTAATTAGCATATTATGCTTTTATTATTATAGATAATATCATCTTATATGTCCAATCATCTACTGACACTTAGATTGTTTCTGTATTTGGGCTATTGTAAATATGATGCAATGAAGATGGGAGTGTAGATATCTCTTCAAGATCCTGATTTCATTTCCTTTAGATGTAAACCCAGAAGTGGGATTACTGGAGCAGATGGAAGTTCTAGTTTTTGAGGAACTGCCATACAGTTTTCCATCGTGGCTCCAGCTTGCATTTCCAACAACAGTGTACAAGGACTCCCTTTTCTCCACATCCTCACCAACACTTGTTATCTCTTTTCTTTTTGATAATAGTCATTCTAACAGGTTTGAGGTGACATCTTTCTGTGGTTTTGATTTGTATTTCTCTGATGGTAAGTGATGTTGAGCACCTTTTCATGTACCTGTTGACCATATGAATATCTTCTTTGGAAAAATGTCCATTTAATTAGATAGGTTTTGGTGGGTGTTTTTTTTGTTTGTTTGTTTGTTTTGCTGTTGAGTTGTCTGAGTTCCTTACATATTTTGGATAATAACCCCTTATCATATACATAATTTGCAAATATTTTCTTCCATTCATAGGTTGTCTTTTAATTTTGTTGATGGTTTCCTTTGCTCTGCAGAATTAATATTGTTAAAATGACAATACTGCAAAAAGCCACTTATAGATTCAATGCAAGCCCTATGAAGATTCCGATGGCATTTTTAAAGGAGTAGAAAAAACAATCCTAAAATTAAATGTGGTCACAAAAGACCCCAAATAGCCAAAGAAATCCTGGGAAAGAACAGAGCAAGAGGCATTACACTTTCTGATTTTAAGATCCATTATAAAGCTGTAGTAATCGAAACAGTATGGTACTACTATAAAAACAGACATGTAGACCAGTGATTTTCAACTGGAGTGCCACAAAAAAAATTTAAAACCAATACCTGACTATTTAGTCAGGGGCATTGACCTTTTCCCCTTATTGTCAAATAAAAAAAAAATGACAACAGCCAAGAATACTGAATGCAGAAAAGAGAGTCACTTCGCTCAGTGGTGCTGGGAAAATTGGATATTCACATGCAAAAGGATGAAACTAGACCCATATCTTACATGACTAACAAAAATTAACTCGAAATGGATTAAAGACTTAAATGTAAGACCTGAAATAAAAACAACACTTAAAGCACAAGCAACAAAAGCAAAAATAAGCAGATGCTCTCTTTTGTAAACATGACGTTATCTTGTTTGTTGCTTAAAATCATGTTCCTTGTTAAACTGCCAAAGGATTGCTGAAAAAAGTTGAAAACAATGTGAGGAGGCTGTTAAGAACTCAGACCTTGGATCCTACACTCCTCCCACCTCACCTGCTTCTGCCAGGGAAGGTGCAGAATCTGAGTTGTGTTGTGCCCACAGGGCAGAGGCTGGTAGATTTGGTGAAATCAAAAGAAAAAGGCAAATTAGAAACATTATTTAAACATAAAACAGCGAAAGGCTCAATTTCTTTAAAAAAATTTTTTTTAAAGCTTTTAAATCAGCAAGAAAGACAGAAGGTAATAGACCAATGCTGCCTTGTAACTTTCCAAAGAGATAACTAAAAAGACGCGCCTTTTTCACTATCACTGAATTCTGGGGAGAGGAGGCAAGGCAGTTGCATGTTCTTTGCCCTAGCAATTCCACTTTTATGATATTACACACAATAAAACCTTAATAGTGGCTATCTTTAAAAAATGAGCTAGAGAAGGGACTTTTCCTTTCTCACTTCATAATCTCCTATTTTGTTTGAATTCTTTATTACCAACATGATTCATTCTCATTATTTAATTTTTTTTAATGAAAAGGGAAAGGTGATCATTCCCGAAAGTGCCCAGCACAGTGCTGGGTTCATAGTAGGCAGCAGTCAGTATCCCAGAGCCTGACCCACTGGGAGAGAGAACCTGCCCCTTGGGGCTTAAGTAGTTAAGTGGTTCGGATTCTACCCGCAGGTAAGGCAGCCATTTGATCATGCTTAAAGAAAAGAATGTAGATTGTTTTTTAATCCAAGGGTCATTAGTATTGGTAATGAGATATTTATTTGTAGAATCATTTATCCTCTTGGCCCTTAATTTGTGGTGCTTATTTAACTTAAAACATGGCTGTGAGAGGATGTAAGTGAGATAAATATTATTAACCTGAGCTTGGATCTTTCATTAGCTTCTGTGATATGTAGTGCTGCTGACCTAAAATGATACCTGTTGCCATAGGTTAATTCCTGCTGCAGAGGGAGTTGCTGAAATTTACATTTGCTGTATTTACCTGTAGAAAATCACGTTAGATACTTCTGCCTAGGAAAAGGGCAGAGTATTAATATCATGTAATTATTCTTTCCTTTCCTCTCCAGAACATTTGTCCCTGAACAGAATTCAGTGAGAGTGAAAAAGGCACGTCTTTTTAGTTATCTCCTTGGAAAGTTACAAGGCAGTATTGGTCTATTACCTTCTAGTAATAATATAGCCAATTGTCAATAAACTTGAAAGTATACCGAATTTACAGGATGACTATACTATCCTTGGTCATAATTATGACTTAAAAATGGCTTGACAAGCTTTCTGTTATATATGATTATGAATTTGTATTTAACCAAAAAGAGCAAATAATGTAGAGATTTTGCATGCATAGATTCATAGTCTGCATGCAGAGATTGGGAAAGACTGAAATACTTCAAAACCTTAGTGATGCTGTAAAATCAGCTCATTCTTTTGTGGGGACTACCTCTTCTCCACAGTTAATTGTTAGGCCATTTGTTCCTTTGCCAAATGACCCCGTCCCTCTACATCTGCCACAGAGACAGTGAACCTGCTGCAGGCTGAGCAGGGCATGTTGATCTGCACTGTGCTATTCGGTATGTGCCCCATTACTGTGGTCAAGAGTGAACGTTTCTTTTTAAGTAGAATGATAAGGAACGTTATTAGGAAAGGAGAGGCAGGCAAAGTGACTTGATTATCTCTACTTCCCAGTCTTTTCTGCTTTTCCACCTACTACACTTTTTCAAAGAAACAGAAGCACCAGTGAAAGAAATGCCAACTCTTTTGACGAATGTTTTTACAACATAACGATTCATAAAAAGTATTAGAGATAGAAGAAAAAACATTGAAAATTTGAGAGTTTAGAGTTATAATATTTTCAAAATGCTGTTCTGGTTTTGATTTACCTTTAACGATTCACCAAGAACAAGATTTTCTTTATAGGACATTAGAGTTACTTAGAGTATCTGCCAGGATAGAATTCTAGTAACAGGACAGTTCATAGAATAAAAATAGATGCTAGATTGATGTGTGTGGGTGTGTGTGAGGAGGGTATGGGGGAGGATGACAGCTTTGTAATTGTTTTCATAATATTCCTGAAGTTATTTTGTTGAGTGCTGAAAAATTGTACAGGATTGTTTCATGTACTGGAATTTTGTTGCAGTCATTGTCTGGGATTTGGAATTTTTCCTCTTGGTACAAACATTTTTTTCCCTAAACAGCAGTTGTGGCAAGGGGATGTGACCTGTAAGAACTTTTCAGGTGTCCCAATCTCTTTATGATACTTAATTATCCAGGGTTCTCCTTTGAAATGTTAGTCTAAGTTGTTTACATTTTGACACTGACACTGGCTAAGGTGAAATGAATCCATTTCATTCATGTGAAAAGTGAAGTGTGATTATAAACCTTTAGTCTGGATTTTCATGCTCTGTAGACTGCACCACTGATTATTGCTAAGTACATACTTGGGAGCCCAGGCACCTGAGCTCTCATCCAGGCCTTTAGATGTCTTTCCATTGAATCTGAGATAAAGCTGCTTTCAAAATAAATTGAATTTTCACCTCCCAATCAACGGCCATTTTCATGGAAATATTGAGTGATTATCTTGCATTTAGAGGGTACCCTGTGAAATCAAGTCACAGGGAAGCTCTCTTTGTCCCACTGTCAGGATTAGATTGTCATCAGCCTCCAGAGTACCAATTTCTGTATTGTGTAACAAGATAGTCATTCCAGAGTTTGCTCCCCAAATTGTTCAGACATGCAATCTTATGCATTTGAGACTATGAAAAGGTTAGCATTGTGAAAACTGCCTTTCTTTGCCCATATTCAATTTTGAGGAGATGGGAAAGTCTCAGACCAGCAGAGAATTTACCCAGTGATTTATGATAAATCCTTTATGGCCCTAATATTTTCAGTATAATAGCATGGAAAGCTGTAAATCATATTGTGCAGCTATGATGATGGAAATTAGAAAGGCAAATAATTTGAAACTTCATAGGCACTCAAAATGAGCAAATGGTTAGGTTTCAGGAAAGGTGATTCTTACATCAAACACCTAAATGAGCAATTTTCAACCCCTGCTGACAGTATTTCTTGAGGAAAAAGAAAAAGTGGTTCTTTCAAGGCTCTTCCTATGTGTGTACTCCATACAGATCGCTTTGGGGGGGCACCTATATGATTAAATACACAAAGTGGTCATTTTATATTCAGAAGAGAAATAATATTTAGTAAAATCATGCAGAGAAATTGTTTGGCTATTTCTTTAACAGAAGCAAATTAGTACTGATGAACAGATACAGTGCTAAGGAAGATCCTAGCTGTCTCAGCTGTTGGGGTGTGGCTCAGATCCCCACCTGTGCTCTCTGTGAGTCCTTCAGGAAGCTTCTCTAAGTTTTGACTGCTAACAGCTCAACCTGTCTCCAACAGGAGTTGAATTGTCTTACCACCCCCCCCACACACACCCCCACACCCCACCCCCCACCCCCAACAGAGGTAGGCTTCCCTTCCCCACACAATGGCCAAATAATAAGAGGATATAGGAGGTGGACCCTTAGGCCACGCTGAGCTTAGCTCCTTCTGCTCTATCTGCTTATCTCGCTCCCTTTTCCTCAAAAGTGCTCCCTAATAAGACATCTGCACCTAACACAAGATAAGCTGAAATTAGACTTCAGAAATGCTACATTTCTTTAAGTAGACTATTGCATTACTACTATCAAATGTAAGAGATGCCAGAAGTGACTAGAAAGGCTTTTGTGACTTAAGCTCTGGTCATTGTAATAAACTGGAGAATAATAATAATAAATTAAAATTTTTTAGTAAACTTATAAAATAATAAAAATTGTGTTTTCATCAAAAATATATCCTAATTCTGTAAAGATGAGGTTCAATGAAAGAGAAAGGCACAGATCGTGACTTTAAAATACTGATGTAGGGTCATTAAATTTTTCTCTTTTGATACATTTTTTTAAAATTTTGCTTATTTTGAAAGTTATAAAATAATACTTAATATAGACATAAATAAATAATGCATGATGGAGATTAAATGCATAATCATTGTGTTCTAAATTTTAAGAAATGTAAAAGTATTTCTTACATCTTTTAGGGATGCCTGTGTCTTTATAAATTATACGTTGGGAAGAGCACAAAAAGGGTAATAGTGGTAGAAGTGATGAAAGCTTTCTAAGAAATTTTAAGGAAGCTTGGAATTAAGAATCAACAATCTCCTCTGTTACCAGATATCATTACTACCTTCTAGATTTTAATTTGCATATAAATGTATTGTAAATGCATCTAACTAATAGGCATTTCCCCTCAGACAGTAATTATTCAGGCAAATCTTTAATTAGATGAAGGCAAAATAAATATTCATACACTCTATTTTGAATTATTACAATTTTAAAATTCTCATCGTAGTATCAATTATATTTGTCTCCTGGTTTTAACCAGTCAAGTTCATCATTTTGTTTGATCAGCATCCTGCACATATGAGACAGGTTTTCAATATTTACTTCTTTTTTTTATATATATAGTGTTTGTGTCCTATGTTTGGTAAAGGTTCTCTATGAGATTTTGTTTTGAATTTTTAAAATCAATTACTTGCTTATCACGTAGGGAAATATATAATAGTTAACCGATTGCCGGACAGAGTTATGGGCAAAGTGGTGCATCGCTGTGTTTAATTTCCCTCATTCTTCAGATAGCAAATGAACATGAACTCATTATTCTGTTTCTTGTGTGGAGTGCCCTAGAGGAATTTTTGCTTGTCACAAAGGCGCATATTACCTAACCCTCATTAGTAGAAACAAAAAATATGTTCAGAAAAGTAGTTTGATTTTTTTGCTTCCTCAGCAGGCTCATGATAGCAACTTACAGAATTCAACATCAAGAACTGGCATCGCCAACTTTGATCATTGGGAGTTAAGTAACTGACCTCAGGTAGTTTATCCTAAAATCATGAAAGTTACGTAAAACTATTGCTGACCTAGTAAACAAGCTGAGATTTTTCTCAATCTTGACAGAGGTTTTATCTGAACAAGCAGCCCTCTTGTCTTCAAGACTTCCTCCGCTAACTAGGTCAGAAATGCAAAAATCTCCCATGTTAGAGTTGACTTTTTGTTTGCTTGGTGTGTTTTTAGTTAGTTTTGTTTGTTCTGCTAAATTGGAACCTTATTGTTAAAAGTTCAGATTATGTTCAAATAGGAAATCACCTATTTTGCTATACTATAATTTATAACACCAGGTTGATGATCTATCAAATCTTTTCCTGAATATAAATTTTTTACTTTTTAAAAAATGTTGAAAGTATTAAAAATGTCCCCATTTTTCCCCCATTGATCCCTTCTAGCCCACTCCCCTCCCCCCAGCCCCAGGCTTCACTTACTAGTATAAAGGGATAAGGGATAAAAGGAGGGTTTGCATGGATTCGGATGTCTGGACAGGAGAGGACCTAGATTTGGAGATAAGTAGCAGGCTACTTGAGCTATTTTCCCTATTTCACAATCTTGCCTGCATAGTTTTGGTTGCGTTATTTGTCTAGGCAGACAGGAATACTGCATACACCGTCCCTAAATCAAGTGTTAGAGCATGACCCATCTACAGTGCTAAATGAGGGGCATGGACAGTATAATTATCCTTTGCAGTACTACTGCACATGGATTTGCCTTCTAATTTGGAAGCAAGTCACACATAATGGTGGTTATTCACTTATTGTCATATAGCAGAACTAGTTTAAGAAATCCTTGGGAAAGCACCTGATCTATATACAAGTTTTATGATATTTATCATTTTGCTCAAGATCAAGGAAGCAGTCTTTAAAACTTATTTACTGAAAAATGTTGGCTTCTGGACTTAATTACAGTTTAGTTCTGGATTTAAGATCAGTGTATTGTTATGTTGAAAAACACCATTTCACCATGCAAGGCCTCTAATGTCAGCTCTGTGGTTCTGTAACAAATGAGTGTTCACAAATGAAGACTTTGAACAGGAATTTGGTGTGTTCTCATACATTTCTTCATTCATTTTGTTCTTTAAGCAAATATTTATTGAGTGTATACTCAATGTTCTTCACTGTGCTAAGTGCTGGGAACGTTGAGGTAAATGGAAGAGCAGATTTCCACCTTTAGGAAACTTAAGGCCTCATGGGGGAGTCAGATAAACAGGAAAACAGACAAGTGTACATCTTGAAAATGCAGTGAAGGGAGCTAATGATGTGATGTGATAGAAAGTAATGAGAGGAGGCTACTTTAAGTAAATTATCTAATAAGGAACCTGCCATGACAAGGGGTGATGGTCCCCATATTTGAGGGAAGGCAAGAAGGTCAGGCTCGCTGGTGCCCCACCAAGCAATACTGAGAGTGTTGGAGCTGAAGCCAAAGGGTAGAGAGTGCCCACATCTCACACGGTCTTATAGACAAATGTGAGAGTTTTATTGTAAGAAGTTACAATACTCCCGTATGAATAACTTTTTTTAAAAAAAAAGCAGGGAAGCTATGTAATCTAATTACCATCTTTAAGAGACCGCTCGGGCTTTCTCTGGAGAATTAGAAGAGGGGGACGAAAGAAGAAGCTAGACCAGTTAGACTACCAAGATGCTTGCAGATGAGGGTGTCAGCAGTAAGAAGAAATAAAAATTGATGGCTTACTGATAAATTTGAGAGGCAGAACTAGTAAGACTTGCTGATTGAGGAAAAGGAAAAGGAATAATCAAGGCTATCTTTATTTTTTTTATTATTTCAGTGAACTGAGTGAATGGTGATGTTATTTATTGAGGTGGTGGAGATTAGGGAGACTAGACTGGGGAGGCAGTATCAAGGTGGGAATCAGGACTTAGATTTGGCCATGCTGACATTGAAATTCATGTTAGAGATGTCAAGTACAAAGCTGAATTGAGTCTATAGCTTAGAGAGTTGGAAGTACATATCTTCAAAAAAAAAAAAATATATATATATATATTTTCACCAGTGTTTACAGGTGGCAATTAAGGGCTCAGGGTTGTAAGTTTATTGTAAGAAGGCAACATAAATTGAGAAAACCTGAAATGACTCTATTAATGAATTTCATTGTTTGGAGGTCAAGTAAAGAAAAAGAACAAAAAAAATAGGATCAAGGAGTCACCAAGAAAATAGGATAAAAACCAGTAGAGTGTAGTATTATGAGACCAGTAGAATAGATTGTTTCAGGAAGGCTAGAGAAGGTCAGCTAAGTCAGCTTTTGCTAAAAAAAAATTAGGCTAGAGACATCATTGAATTTAGCAACATGGGGGTTTGTAGGTGAGAAGTTTCTGAAGCATGGTAGACAGACATCTGATTGGACATCTGATTGGATTCTATGATTGGTAGGAGAAAAAAGAGGACAGGAAGAAAGTGAAATCTTTTGCTTTATAACAGGGAGAAGAAAAATGGTTGCTAGAGAGAATATGAGGTTAAAAGATATATATGTTTTTTAAAGATATAAAATTCTTAACCATGTTTTCACACACTGATTACAATGACCTAATAGAAAGGAAGAATTCATGATACAAGGCAAAGATAATATCTTGCAAGAGCGAAATCCCAGAGGAGACAAGAGGAGGTGGGATCCAGAGCACAAGGGGAGAAATTGGCCTTTAGTAAATAAGGAACGCCTCCTCCATGGTGACAGGAGGGAAGACAGAGAGGATGGGTTCATGTGCAGGCCGATTTGTAGATTCAATGATGGGAAGATGGGGGAATCCTCGTGTGGTAACTTCTATTTTCTCAATAATGTAAAAAGTATAATTATTAGGTAAGAATGAGTAGGGGAAGGAATTGGGACAGTTCAGCGGAGAATAAAATGTGTTAAATAATCATCTCGGAGACTAGGAAATTGAGCTTATTAGGAAGCATAAAAGAATTTCCTGACAGTTTTGAGTGCCATGTGCTGTTTGTTTTTGTGAATCTAATGTGGAACCAGTCAGCCCACTGTTGGATCTCTTCCAGCAACATTAGATGCTCAAACACAGATGCAGATAATGGCAGAAAATTGTGTTGAAATTGGGTGAGGATTTTTCTATGGTGGCCAAGACACTGGAGACATTTACAAGGCATTGACTGTAATGATGAACCCTGGAATTAAAGCCAGGTAAGGAAATAAGGGAAGCTAAGAGGATGGTGATGGGCAGTGAAAAAGTGGAAGGGTCGTTGAAAAACATTATGAACTTGCATTTATGAATTATGTATTTGAGTAAATGAAAAGGATAAGAGGATGTAGTCAGAGGGAGATACCTATACACAAGAGGAAGGAGCTCAATTTTTCCAGGTGAAAACTAGGACTGCGGCATTATTATGGGAATAGGAGGTTGAGGAGGGGAATAGGAAAAGTTTATTGGAGGTGATTACGTCAAGGCATACAGACATCAGAGTACTGGAGGGTCATTTACAGGATATTGATGTCACTCAGAAGGATGACAGAGAAGATACCAATGCTGTCAATGAATGACCTGAGTTCGATAAATGACCCTAGCGAGACGATTTGATGGATGATGCATTTGTGTGGCATAAGGGATTCAGGTTTTTAATGGGACTAAAAGAATTGCAAGTGGGAAAATACGTAAAGAACTCTCATTTCAACTTGGCACCAAGGCACATGGATAGATCATAAAAGAAAGTTAAAAAGCACTCACTAAGGAGGGCTGGTTAAAAAAAAAAGAAAACCATTCAAATCTCAGGGTACATTCAAATCTGGGTATGGAAAATGAAGGAAATATTTAAAGAAGAGCATGCGTTTAGCCAGCATAGATGTGGGGTGTGAGAGGACACGTTGAAGTGTTTAGAAGGGCGTAGAGTAGTGAAGAACTAGAAAATGTGCAAGTAACAAACTGGGGATGCAAGCGAGTGATAATGAGGGATATGATTGTGAGGTTTGCTTTTTGCTGGTGCCCGGGGATGTGGGTAAGATGCAATTAGTCCCGAGAGCATCAGAGTGAAAGGAAGATGGGTCAGTTCCGTGTGCCTGAAAATGCATCTGCTATAGAAGCTTTGGTGTTCTCCATGGGAACATATGGTGATGCCAAGGCCTTGGAACTACTGCTCTGGCTAAGGATGTGGAAGCCTTGTGCATTCCTCCTTTGATTTGCCTCAGTCTGGGTCCTGCAAAATCTGTTGACTCTTCTGAGATAGAAAATGTGTCACTCTTATGTCAGTAAATAGAAACACCCTGTGTATCCTCAGGGTGGATAAAGATTCCCAACCCTGCCAGGGTGTGTGTGCCTCAAACCTGACCGCTGCGGAAGATTCTCAGTGCTCGGTGGCAGGGCAAGGAGTGAAGGGAATGAACGTTCATTGAGTATCTAGCTGCACCAGGCTTTTGTCAACCTTGTCTTATTTATTGTGACTTCAGTGTACTTTTCTGCCCATTTGGTAAGCAACAGTCTCAATTCTATTGAGGGCTATAAAGCCGGAGAGTGGGAAACAAGTATAATGACTCATGTCTTTAAAATTACCTCGTTAAAGGGAAGAAAGCACAGGCTTAGGGAGGCCACTTTATTATTATCACATTACATTTAAGTAGAAATGATATGACATTTGGAACTTAGATCTCTTGCTTTCCCATCTTTTTGAATGTTAGAAAGCTGTGTAGCATAGAAATGAAGGTGAGCTGCTTTATCCATGACAAAAATTAAACTGGTTAATAATGACATACCATGTATGTTAGGCTGTTCTTTTAGTGTATGCTAAAATACATGGTTGAAGTTTGAGGAGATGCTGAGAGGGATGTCCTCGTGGAAACAACAACAACAACAACACCTAGCTAGTAAATAAGGAGTTTCAAAGCTTGACATTTTCACCATGACCTTAAACTTGTAGGCTAATAGAGTTGACCTTGTGATTATCCCAAATATCTGTTGAACAACTAAGCTGACTGAAGCTGTACCTGCAGACACAGTATTAAATAATACATATTTCCTGACTTGAATGAATTTACCATCTAGTAAAAGATGCAATCAATTGACAATTACAATACTCGAACCATTTACATTGGAAGAATAGGGAACCTAAACTTGGGGAAGGGTGTCAGGGCGGACCTCTCAAATGAATGAAGATCTGAGCATCAATAAATAATTTTCACAGAGATCTCTGCATGAAAGCAAAATTTCAGTTTTTTAAATTTACTGTTAAAAGGTCTGTCTAGAAAATCAGACTTTTTGTGCATATATTCCATAAATACAATAAAAAAACTCAAATTTTAAAAATATATTTGAGAAGTTGTTAAGATCTGGTTCTACAAA
>NW_005871049.1:573315-576966 GCF_000147115.1 Myotis lucifugus | reverse complement strand
GAGTTCTGAGTGTGGATTTCTACATCAGACAGGGGCTCTCATCCACACCGATCTTATAAATACACCCTGACCAATTACAAGTTAAATGCCACATTATAGGGAAAAAGTGATTTCCAACGTATTTGAGATGGCAATACCTTGGCCACCTGCAAACCATCATGTTGTCTTATTCATCATCTAGGTGTTTTCTGTATCAGGAAATATACAGAATATAACAGGAAAATTCCTGTTGGGTACAATTTACTAGCTGAGACAAAGTTAGAAAAAACTTCTTACCTAATATATTCTAAAAAGCCTCAAAAGCAATGTACTGAATTCTCACTAATGTCATTCATTGTAGCAGTAATATTAATTTCATCTGGACTGCAGAAACCAGGAAATAAAGACCAGTACTTTACATTTTCATCACTTGTTTCTTTTTCCATTATCTAATTAGATCAATTAGAATGATGCCATTGCATTGCATATGCGTATATGTTTTAACTACTTTTATAAATTCAATTTTTATTATAACATTTTACTTTCTGTAGTTATTGAACAGAGTATATTGTCAGGTGTTTTTTATAATTTTGTTTTGCTTTAACTTGCAAATCTTAGTAGTATCCATTCTTTTTGTTTCTTTTGTAAGTAAAAGTAAGTATAACCTTATCTCTTTTGCAAATGTGTGGCTTTAAAAAGAAGGAAATTAAGAAAAAAATATAAAGGAAAAAATTAAAGTGAAATATATAGCTACTCCCTGAAATATACTCCCACTCCCCCATGAATATTTTTATGTACTTTATAATTTCTTGTCCTTATTTTATCTTACAGTTTGTAATTTTCAATGTGTGTGTCTGAAAAATGACCACTCTGTGCATGATTATTTCAGCAGATGCCATTCTTGTCTTTTTGTGTCCCCTCAAATGTATGGAGCACAGGTTGAGGTAATGGTGGAAGTGGGTGGACAGAGCCAGGTCTTTGAAGGTCTATGAAGGTTCCTGTCTTCAGTTAGGAACCACACCAAGTTCAGATATAGGCACATTACCCTGGCACATTTCTCCTTCCTCCCTCCCTCCCTCCCTCCCTTCCTCCCTCCCTCCCTTCCTCTCTCCCTCACTCCCTCCCTACTTTCTTTGTTTTCCTTCCATGCTTTCTTCTACTACTCAATTTTTCTTTTTCTTCTTCTTTGCTCTTGTTGTTTACCTATTCTATAAGTTCTCTTTTCCCATCTTCTTCCACTTGTGAATGAGATGATGAGGATAGATGCTAAAATATGACTTGTACGTGAAACCCACTTTTCAGCCCTAGTTTTTCCCCTTTCCCATAGTTGCAGGAAAAGAGATGGGATAGCACCTACATAATTTACAACATTTATAATGTGGCCCACATCATTAGATAGGTTTATACATCCCAAACTCTCATTTTAGAACGGGATGTAGCGTTTCTAAGTAAAAGATCAAGTATGGTATTCATTTGCCCAGAGTTGAGAGCTTTGGTTTTCATGGTTGGGAAGAAATTATCACTCCAAGAACATATTTTATAAAATTTTCTCATGAACAGCAACTGGAGTTTCTCTTTCCGTCAGCTGGGAACATGCTTACGTCTTACAAGGCTTCTCTTATGAAAGAAAATAATTTGTTAAAGCTGTGTCCCCTCACTCTTTGCCTACAGATAGCGGGCCCAGACCTTGAACAAGAACAAGAAATCATTCTCAGATGTTCCCTTAAATGTTGTCCTAAGCCAAAGGCCACCATGTAGCAGCTCATCAACATCAGGAAGTCTAACCAGACTTCTGGGGAAAACCTTCAAGATGTTGTATTTGAAGCTGAATATATATATATTTTTTAGTTGAAAGAGAAGCTATCAAAATACTCTAGTCACAGGATAAGCGTGAGGATAAACCCCACTAGGATGTGCTTTGTAAACATGGTGATAAAATGCTGTTTGATGAACTCATTAATTAGTGCATAATGGAGTGTTTCTCTTCCCCAGCCAGCGATCAATCAATGATAAAACGTTTCCTACATATCTTCCCATGTCCTTAATTGAGATTGTCAGTAACTGTGCCTCTTCTTAGCAGTTCACAGATGGGAGGAAATAAAGTTATTCTGTTCTGTGAAGTCAGCTAAGCGAGTTAACAAACTGGTCATCGTGTTGCTCTCTTGGTTGGACAGCAGAATTCCTCTATGGTTTGTATTTATTTGATGCCTTGTCAGGGGAGTTTAAAGTAGACCCTGTATCTGAAGACTGTTTCTTCAACCCTTCAAAGGCACCTAGAAGAACGCTTGGTGGCTATGATGTGTAAGCGGTGTCTTCCTAATATTTGAACATAAGAACCAAAGTATTACTCCTAAGCCTCTTGGTATTGTAGGACTTTGTTGAACTATTCCACACAGACAACTCTAGCAGGGTCCTGCTTAAGTGCTGCTCTTCCAACTTGTGCTTTCCCTCCCCGTGTTATATAAATGCTGTCAGTTGTATGTCAATTGTCTTCTATTATTTCTTGTTAAAGATTTTGTGAGACTAATTCAAATTAGCTTCCATTTGTTATATTTTCCTGTTTGAAAAATAATTTAAATTTTATTTGTGGTATCTTCAAACAATACATTATAGTTAAAAGTGGGCATTTTTAAATGATACCATCTGCCAAATAGAGGGAAGCATAGTGCTATGTTACATAACGAATATCAATTTATTGTTATGTTGTGAAATCTTGATCTAACCATCTGCTTTGTTGAAATACCAGCAATTTCTAAAAAATAATTTTAATGAATATTATGTAATAGCTAGCAGCATATATAATTTTACCCTTTATGAAAATTTAGTAAACACTGACATTTAGGAACAAAAAATATGTTTTAGCCCTGGCTGGCTCAGTTGGTGGGAGCGTCGTCCCGTACACCAAAAGGTTGGGTTCCATTATCAAGGTTCAATCCCCAGTTAGGACGTTTGTGGGAGGCAGCTGATCGATGTCTCTCTCTGACATCACTGTTTCTCTCTTTCTTCTCTCCTCTCCTCTCTGAAAATCAACAAAAACATATTCTCAGGTGAGGATTAAAACTATGTTTTAAAACTGGAATCCTGATAAAATGAAATAAATGTGGGCACTCGAATCACACATAGTTGGAATGAGATTCTCCGTAACAGCCTGTCTTCACTGTAAGGAGAATGAGAATTGGACTTGGCCTGTTAAGTAGACGCATTTTCTTTCTTTTTTTTTTTTTTTCGCTAAAAGTATTACAAAGGGTATTACATAAGTGTCCTTTTTTCCCCCCCACCCTTGACAAGCCCCTGCCCTCCCTTACCCCCCAGTGTCTTATGTCCATTAGTTATGGTTATATGGATGCATACAAGTCCTTCGGTTGATCTCTTATTCCCCTCCCTCCTGTCCCCCAACCCTCCCTGGCCTTCCCACTGCAGTCCGACAATCGGTTTGAGGCAGCTCTGCCACTGTATTTATTATTGTTCAAAAGTTTGTAATGGTCTTAATTATCCATGAAAGAGTGAGATCATGTGGGATTTTTCCTTCATTGACTGGCTTGTTTCACTTAGCATAATGCTCTCCAGTTCCATCCATGCTGTTGCAAATGGGTAAGAGTTCTTTCTTTTTTACAGCAGCATAGTATTCCATCGTGTAGATGTAACACAGTTTTCTAATCCATTCATCTACTG
>NW_005871049.1:553123-572261 GCF_000147115.1 Myotis lucifugus | reverse complement strand
GAAAATCAATGAAACCAAGAGCTGGTCTTTGAAAGGATAAACAAGATTGACAAACCCCTAGCCAGGCTCACCAAGAAGCAAAGAGAGAGGTCCCAAATAAACCAAATCAGAAATGATAGAGGCGAAATAACAACAGACCCCACAGAAATACAAATGATTGTTAAACAATACTATGGACAACTCTACTCCAACAAACTAGACAACCTGGAGGAAATGGACAAATTCCTAGAAAAATACAACATTCCAAAACTCAGTCAGGAAGAATCTAAAAACCTCAATAGGCCAATAACTATGGAAGAAATTGAAGCAGTCATCAGAAAGCTTCCAGCAAACAAAAGCCCAGGGCCAGACGGCTTCACAGGGGAGTTTTACCAAACATTCAAGGAAGAACTAAAACCTACCCTCCTCAGACTACTACAAAAAATTCAAGAGGAAGGAACACTTCCAAGCTCATTCTATGAAGCCAGCATCACCCTAATACCAAAACCAGGTAAAGACATCACAATGAAAGAGAATTACAGGCCAATATCCCTCATGAACATAGTAGACGCATTTTCAATACTGACAAACCCATATAGGCAAGCAAGACTCATTAAGTCTTGGGCAAACCAACTGGTAGTACTGTCACCAAACTCAGCTGACAAATGAATTCACCACAATCTATTTGTCTTTTTTCACTGTAGCATTACTGCAATAGCTACTTGTGCCCATCAATAAGGTGATAGTAGCATTATGTGATACACATAATCTTTGGACTACTAATGCAGCTATTACAAAGCATGTGGTATATTTATATGTACTATAGAAAGATAATCTATTCTTACACAGAAAATGTAAGTTTTAGAGTACTATAAAATATGATCTTGTTTTTGTTAACAAAATTAAAACATATTCATATTTACAAGTAAATTTTAAGTAAAAGATTTGGAACACTGCATAGTAACTTCTTAACAGTGATACCTCTGTGGAGATGAGATGAGTGAATGGGGGTGGCAGTGGCGGTGGGTGCTGCAGGGAGGCAGGCCTCATATTATATTCTTTGCAATTCTTTTAAGTTGGATTTGTTTTTAGGGTAAATATATATTCATATGATGCTTCTATAAGTAACTAAAGTAAAAGAAACATAATTGAAAAATCACCAAAAACAGTAATTTAATTATAAAAAAGAAACTAAAGTTCTTTAATTATAAAAAATTAAAGTTCTCTTTAGAGACTATGCATCTATCTATAGGATTCTATTACGTTTTGATGCTTTGTAGCCTGCTTTACTTTTCTAATCCCATTTCTTAATGAATCCACTGATTGGGAGCCAATGGTAGCCCACAGTGCTCACACTGTAACCAAATTATGACATACCAGAGAAGAAGACCCACACCAGAAGTATGTAATTAATATTACCCAAAAGAATGATCTAGAAAGCTATCATAAATAGGATGTCATAAATACCTTCAGGGAGGGACAGAGACATTTTCTGTGAGGAGGGCAAGCTTGACTACCTAGAGGGATAAGGCAGAATCGGGCATTTGAAGAAAGGGGGAAGCATCTGGGCAAAGACAGAGGTAACATTTAAGGCCTATTCAGGGGACAGAGATGAAAATGAAATGCAAAACCGATGAGGTATTTTGGAGAATACTTCACCCCAATGTGGGGATGTAGTTCCCACAGACAGTGGGGGGTTACGTAGTGAACCAGATACCTTCTCCATCTACTACGTCTTTAACTCTTACATGGTAGCCATTGTAGAGATTTTCCTTTTGGAGCTATCATTAATAAAAATATTATCAAGAAATATTTTGTGGCAGAGCTTTGTTCCCATGGCACTACTCACACCAGTTCACCACCAATAGTAACAATTTTTATTTTATGGATTCCTCTGCTCTGAGAAATATAAGCAGAAATTCTAATCAAAACAAAAACAGAGATTTCTGCCCAATCAAGAAGTGCTGAATGAAATCTTGGGGATTTTTTTTTCAGGCTCTTCTAGTGGAGCCTATGTCTTTAGTCTTGGATTTCTATGCTTTAATACCACTTAAATGGTATAATCAGCTGCTATCTACAGGCTTTGATTGCTCCTTTCTACCCCTATTTTGAAAATGGAAAAGCTGAAGCACTTACATTTTCTCAAAGCTACCTAAGACTGAGTAAAATGGACTCGAGTCAATAAACACGTAACATTAAGTACTAGAAAAGGCTCCAATTCTAGAAAAAAAAAATGCCTAGAAGAGACAAGTTGAAAGCCATGATACGTAATAAAAAAAATTTGATAACTATGAAAGACAGTGAAGAAGAGGTGAAGTGGACAGCAATCCCATGATTAACTGCTGAGTTGGTAGTATAATGACAAACATTATAAGTTCAGAGGAAGGTGATATCTGTCCAATTTTCCCAACACCATTTATTGAAGAGACTGTCTTGACTCCATTGTATGCTCTTGCCTCCTTTGTCAAATATTAATTGAACATAATGGCTTAGGTTGATTTCTGGGTTCTCTGTTCTGTTTCATTGGTCTATATGTCTGTTCTTGTGCCAGTACCAGGCAGTTTCGAGAACAGTGGCTTTGTAATACAGCTTGCTATCTGATATTGAGATCCCTCCTACTTTGTTCTTCTTTCTCAGGATTGCTGCAGCTATTCGGGGTCTTTTTTTTATTCCAGATGAATTTTTGGAGAGTTCGTTCTAGGTCTGTGAAATATGCCGTTAGTATTTTAATGGGGATTGCATTAAATCTATATATTGCTTTGGGTAGTATGGACATTTTAATGATGTTGATTCTACCAATCCATGAACATGGTATGTTCTTCCATCTGTTTATGTCTGATTAAAAAAGCAGCACACGTGGGTGCCGGACCAGCCCATTCCGCACCTCTGTGCCTCCTACCAGTCTCAGTGTGCTTTCTGCCTTACTTCTCTAGTAGTAGACCTTCCATTTGATGTGGTTGTGGGAGGTGGTGAGTACAGGCATTTACCTACACCACCATCTTCAAATCTCTCTCAGCTCACCTATTAAGATTTAAATGTCAATGATCATTTTTGTCATTTATCTGGAAACTAATTGATTCTTTCTTATGGATGTTAGAGCCTCTTATTTCCCTGATGATATTAATTATACTTGATCTAAATTCTTGAGCGGTTTAGTCTGTTTTTCATGACATTGGCTATCCTCAAATATCTGTGTGCTCACCCTTGTGATTGAGATTCCCTGTTAGCTCAAGAAAAAGTCTAGTGAAGTAGTCAAGAGTGTGAGGTCCAGAGAGCCCCACGGCCTGGGATGTGATTAGAGACTTCACATTTCTATGTGTCATTTTCCACATCTATAAATTAAAGACAATTAGAGCCCCCAACCGATAGGGTTTTTGTGAGATTTAAATGATTAAGATATGCAAAGCTTTTGGAAGGCAATCTAGCATACACTCCATCCCTACCACTCAGTAAGCATTAAGTTTTAATGTTATGAGAACAATGAAGTATTTAGTATTAATAAATACCAGCTGTTAATATTGTGTGACTACTGAAACATTTTATTGTAGCCAGACTCATGGCCGTGCTGCTGGGGGAAGCATACCGGTAGTTTGTTTTCTAGATGTGGGGGCTTTCTGCTCTTACTAAATGTGATCAGCCACCTGTGGCATTGACTGTTCCAAAGGGGCAAGTAGGGTCTGGAGATGTGGTTGGGAGAGCATGTTATCTCTTCCTCACCCCGAGTGCGTGTGCAGAGGCAAAGGACTACCCCGCCACTCCAATCAAGTATTGGGCGTGTCACTTGTGGGTCTGTCTATTCTGAGATTTGTAGGGATTTATGACAAGAAAATGAAGTGCAGCCTGTGTTCTGACCCTCATCTTGAGCAGATTCTCAATGATTATTTCAAATGTAAGTTGCATAATACTGTTTGAAAAACCATTCTGTAATTTTGACATGCCCTCCTCTCTCCCAGTAGGTCTTAGTATTTGCCCCTTGTCAAAATGGTCATTTTTAACTATGGATATGACAGTCTGCAAAAGTGTTATAAAGATAAGACCGTGGTTTCCATTCTATAGTTTATAATACGTGGCTGTAGTGTCTAAATATATTTGTTATTGTCACAGAGTATAGATTTTTCCTTGTGAGCTGAAGTTTTCACTTCTTAGTGTTGGATTTGGAAAGAAGAGCTGGGAACAACTGGGAAACATCTTGAGTCCTTGGCTTTTGTGTGTGTGTGTATGGTGATGAAATATTAGAAGAGACATGGGAGTTTCTTCAGCTGTTACTTAGAAGAGCTGTCTTACCTATTTATTGGACTCAAATAATGTCTTAGGGCAGAAAATGAGAAGGCACAAGTATCCTAGCAGTAGCCCTATGTTCCCTCCACGTTCCAAAGGATAGTTTGAATATGACATTAGTAGCACAGCAGCGGCAGCAGCCAGAAGCACTGTGGTGGGAGTGGACTCAATTTTCCAAGCTGGGTGCCAGTGGGGCCTGGGCATTTTAAAGAGATGATGTATTCAGTGCTTGAGCTCATTCACGGTGATGGTAGCAGCACTTTCATCCCTTCCCTGCAGAGCTGTCATTGTGGCAACCGGTCATCTACACCAAGAAATGACATATGAGAAAAATGATGCCAGTAGAATGATTTGGAAGGATGATGAGAATTGATGTTGATTTTCTTTCTTTCTTTGAGCTCAAGAGTTCATGTTACCTAGAATTTGGTGCTTATTAATACTTTCCCTGGTAGAAGAAAGTCTCTAATGCCCTATCTAAGGATTTGGTTTATGTGACATGCCTTGAAAACCTCATACTGTAATTTCTTTCCTCTGAACATCTTAACTTCTCTGAGTTGGATGTAATTCATTGACCCAGAAAGTATCTGATGGCATTGATTTGGCACTTAAACAAACTCTCTGACTCAGCTGGTTAAAGAAAGTTCTGGGTCATCAGAAATGAAACTTAGAAAAAACAACAACTAAAAAACTTGAGCAATTCATCTGACAGCTTAGTGTTCAGTTTGATTTAACATATGCTGCCCTCTTGTTAGCATTTCATTTAATGTGGTTCCATCTTTAGGCTATTTTTCTTTCTTTTGCTTAAAGAGCTTTGATAGAGTTGGGCTGTAGCACTGTGCAAGGGAAAAAAAAGGAAATTTCAAAATTTTCTTTGGAAGAAACAAAAGGAACTTCAAAAGGAGCCAAAGATTAATCTTCATTGATCTCAGTATAAGAGCAAAGGATAAATGGAAGGTTGACTTTCATAGTTGATCTGTTTGTTTTACAGCTGGTTTTTACTTAAATAAAAAAGAAACTAACTCTACATGCCTATCACATTCTCCTAAAGTGAGTATCAGCCTTTCTTTATAACAAGCATTATTATATTGAGTAGTATAGCTTAGTGATTTGGATCAAGGGTAAAATCCTGGTTTAAATTCTACCAGCTATGGTCTAGGACAAGATTCTTAACTGCTCTGTGTCCCAATGCCCTCATATATAAACTAGGAACAATAGTTATATCTGCTTGATAGAATTGTTCAGAGAATCATATGAGTCAATACACAAAAAACACATAGAATAATGCCTGCTACATGCAAACACTATGTACTAGTATGTGTTTGCTAATATTTCCTTTAAAGGAAACCACCTGAAATTATGGGGAGGCTTAAGTCTTAGACTGTATAAAATGATATGATTTCTGAAACTATTTTAAAAAATATTATGAGCTTATGACATTATATGTCATAATTACTATTAAATAACATCCACAGTTACTGTCAGGTAATTAAACAATAATTGTTGTTACTGGTATCATTGTTTCCTTTAGGTAACTCCTTATAAAAAAAAATACAGAAAATGTGCCGTTTTTGAAAGAAAAATGTTATAAATAATCCCATAAATTAATATTTGTCATTGATAGCATAGCTCAATAAATCATTACTATTTATAGCTTTTTATTCATTTTCAGAGCTGATGGCAAAAAATTACATTAAATTTTTGCATTTGTTGATTAACAATGCCTTTTTTTGTAAGTATAAAAAGACTAATAATGGAATCATCTATAGTTCTTGGCTTGTTTTCTCTTTGTATCTTCTTCAGTGTTAAATCTGTTGATGGAAATATTCATATAAAAATGTTTATTCAACCTCTCAAATTTAACATACTTTAAACTTGAGTTTTTATCACATATGTTTACTGCCCTCTTTTCTTATCCTCTCCCACAGCCTTCCCCTTGTGGCTACATCAGCATGTCACACACAGCACCTCTGCTCAACTTCTTCTCAGATGTACCCTTATTTTTCTAATCACATGATCCCAAAGATTTGGTCAGATTTTATTTATAGTTTTCCTTCATTTCATTCACTCAGCAGGCAACTAAAGATAAAAATCATATGATCTTATCAACAGATACAGAAAACATTTGATAAGTTACATCATCAATTTATGAATAAAACACTCAATAAAATTGGTATGGGAGGAAAGTAACTCAACATAATAAAGGTCATATAGACAGACCCTCAGCCAATATCATACTCAGTGGTGAAAAACTGAAAGCTTTTCCTCTAAAATCAGGAACAAAACAAGGATGGCCATTCTCATTACTCTTATTCAACATAGTTCTGGAAGTACTACACAGAGCAATCAGAGAAGAGAAAGGAATAAAAGACATCCAAATTGGGAAGGAAGATGGAAAAGTGTCACTTTTTGCATATCACATGATTCTGCATATCGAAAACTGTGAAGACAACAAAAAAACTATTAGAATAACCAAATACAGTAAAGTTGCAGGATACAAAATCAATGTACCAAAATAATCTACTGCTTTCCTGTATACTAACAATGAAACTGCAGAAAAATAAATGAAAAAAAATTATTTTGCAATTGCAACCAAAAAATAAAATACCTAGGAATAAACTTAACAAAGGATGTGAAAGACCTATATACTGAAAACTACAAAGCATTATTAAAAGAGACTGGAAAAAAACACAACAAAATGAAAGATATTTCGTGTTCATGGATTGGAAGAATCAACATACCAGGTAGTAAAATGGCCATATTACCTAAAGCAATATACAAATTTAATGCAATCTCCATCAAAACCCCAATGTCATTTTTTTAAAAGAAACAGAAAAAAAAATAAGTAGATTTGTATAGAACTATAAAAGATCCTAAATAGCCAAAGAAATCCTGAGAAAAAAGAACATAGCCAGTGGTATCATACTATCTGACTTCAAATTATACTACAAGGTTATGGTAATCAAAATAGCATGGTATTGGCAGAAAAGCAGACATATGGATTAATGGAACAGAATGGAGAGCCCAGAAATAAAACCATGTGTATGTGGCAGATAATTTTCGATAAAGAAGCCAAAACCACACAATGGAAAAAAGAAAGCCTTTTTAATAAATGGTGCTGGGAAAATTGGAAAGCCACATGCAAAAGAATGAAACTAGATTACAGTTTGTCCCCATGTAGAAAAATTAATTCAAAATGGCTCAAAGACATAAGTATAAGATCTGAAACAAATTACATAGAAAAAATATAGGTACTGAACTTATGGACCTTGGTCATAAAGAACATTTCATGAATTATGGGAATTAAAGGCAAAAATAAATAAATGTGACCCTATCTAACTAAAAAGCTTCTGCACATCACCTGGCTGAAGTGGCTCAGTGGTTGAGCTTCAACCTATGAAGCAGGAGGTCACAGTTTGATTCCCAGTCAGGGCACATGCCCGGGTTGTGGGCTCAGAGGCAGTCAACCAATGATTCTCTCTCATCATTGATGTTTCTATCGCTCTCGCCCCCTCTCCCTTCCTCTCTGAAATCAATAAAGATATATTTTTTAAAAAGCTTCTGCACGCAAAAGAAACCAACAATAAAACAAAAGGGCAACTGACCAAATGAGAGATGATATTTGCAAAGAACAGCTCTGACAAAGGTTTAATATCCAAAATATATAAAGAACTCATAAAACTCAACACCAAACAAAAAATCCAATTAAAAACTGGGCAGAGGATCAGAACAGACACCTCTCCCAAGAAGACACATAAATGGCCAACAGATATGTGAAAAGATGTTCAACTTTACTAGGTATTAGGGAAATGCAAATCAAAACTACAATGAGATACCACCTCACACCTGTTAAAATGACTGTTATCAACAAGACAAGAATTACAAGTGTTGGAGAGGTTGTGGAAAAACGAGAACTCTCATTCACTGCTGGTGGGAATGTAGACTGATATAGCCACTATGGAAATCAGTGTGACGGCTCCTCAAAAAATTACCATATGACCCAGCAATCCTTCTCCTTCATATATAACTGAAAAACTCAAAAACATGTATTCGCAAAGATGTATGTGTCCCTATGTTCATTGCAGCATTATTCATAGTGGCCAAGACATGGAGACAACCAAAGTGTCCTACAATAGAGTATTGCATGAAGACCATGTGATACATATATACAATGGAATATTACTCAGCTGGAAGAAAAGACAACATACTGCCATTTGTGATAACATGGGTAGACCTTGAGAACATCATGCTAAGTGAAATAAGTCAGTCATGAAAAGTTAAGCATATTTCACTCATGTGGGATATAAAACTGAAACTCATGGGCACAGACAACAGTGTGGTGGTTATCAGAGGGAAGGGGTTGGAGGGTGGGGTTGAGGGGGTAGAGGAGGCCTAATATATGGTCATGGAAGATGGTTTGACTTGGGGTGGTGGACTCAGAATACAACATACAGATCACATATCATAGAAATGTACACTTGAAACATATATGATCCTATTAATCAATGTTACCCCAATAAATTTATTTAAAATATAAAATAAAATGAAAGATAAGAAATAAATCTATAAATTTTCTAGAATAAAAAAAGAAAGAGGAATTGTGGGAGGCTTGTCAAATTAACACAGAGATGTGCTAACGAAGGCAGAACACTATTGTCTTGGCATTTGAGCTGGAGACCATTTTACATTTAAAATATTTTCATCATTAACATATTAGCAATTATTTTTAGCTACCCATACTCTGTCAACAACATGCCAGGTGTTTTATACATATTATTTCCTGTCCCCACAGCAGATGTATCTCATAGGTATAGGTCCATTTTACATGGAGAAATTGAGGTTAAGGAATTTGCACACAATTATCCAGTAGCTGAGCCATGACTAGAGGTGAGGTCTATTTATTGCTCCAATTCTTCATCAGCCATCCGTTTTGGGTTTGGAATAAAGGAGGCGGTTTGAAATGGTCTTGACTTGCTCTAGGCATGTTTCAGGAGCAAACCTACTTCTATGACACATGTTAAGAATTTAGAAAACAGTTCAAATAATTTTACTTTATTTGGGAAACAGATGAAAGTCTTGTCTGCTACTCATTGCCTTCACATTTTACACAGTGAACATATGATGTTTAAGTCTGCAGATGCCTTAATCTTCCTCTAGAATTAAATCTGACAGGGTTCCCCAGGGCAAGGGCTGCTCCCAGAATTCTTCCGAATAACTTTCAGGGTCTAGAAAGTTAAGTCCAACCAAAGTCATTCACCGTGAGAACAGAAAAGGCTGGAAAGGTTACCAAATAATCATGGAGCATGAGAAACACTGTTTTCTTTCCCTTCTTTGGATGCGCCTTTGTGTTAAGTTTAAGGAGGTGCCTCTCTGAGTAGCTGCCTGGAGGAATATTTTTTATTTTGAACAGTCAGGGGTCCATGTCTTCTACTTTGCATACATCCGTTGGCAGGTTTCTTTTTCTTCTTTTCTTTACTTTGTGTGCAATGTTCCCCTGCCTATGCGGTAAATGGAACTTGCTTTCTGGAACTCATTCATCTGGAAGAAGTCCATTATTTTGCTACTACTGAGTCAACAGATGCAAATGCCTCAGAACAATTGAATTTATTTCAAAATCGGTTGCTTTTTGTGATGCTTGTTTGGGTTTGCCTTTAATATGTAAACTTGGTGTTTGTTATTTTGGAAGAATAAATTCACTTTGAAGGAAGATGGGCATTGTTGCTGGCCAACAAATTTGACATTTAGAACTAACTGGCTTGCAAAGTACTCCCTTAGCAATGTTTGAAAACTCATTGAAGAATTTGTAGTAGCTCTCAGCTCTCTGTCTCATGCTTATAAAAGCAAAGCAAACAGGCAAAATAAAAATAAAAAAGCCAGGAAGGACAGCGGCCCTTCTTCTGTTCCTTTCCGAAGACAATTCTGATGACAGGGATTTTGTTTTATTTTTAAATATATTTACTGATTTCAGAGAGGCAGGGAGAGGAAGAGAGAAATAGAAACAATAATAATGAGAAAGAATCATTAATTGGCTGCCTCCTGCACACCCCACACTGGGGATTGAGCCCACAACCCAGTCATGTGCCCAGACCGGGAATCCAACCGTGACCTCCTGTTCATAGGTCGACGCTCAACTACGGAGCCACACCGGCCGGGCTGATTGCAGGGATTTTAAAGCTCTTCATGTAAAATGAGGTAGCTGCTTGTGTGGAGCTTACTGAGGTCCACCCTGCATGTGGCTCTTCCCTGGGACAGCTTTTGTTCTTGGGTGCCTCTGAGAAACGGGTAGAGATCACAGAGGACCTAAGACTGTCCCTAAAAGAAAAGCTGGTTAAGTGTAAGATACCTCAGCTATGGCTTCTGTTTCACCACAGTATAAAAAGATCAGAGAAAGATGAACTTCTCGTTTGGCATTTGATCCAATTTGTTAATATGTTCCTAAATTTATGGCCTAGCATCATCATTTAGTCACAGCTATTCATCGGCGCCTGCAGTTTGGTGAGATTCCAGCTTAGTAAACTGAAATGTCTGGTTCACACAGGGTACCCTCCCTTGTCACATTGGTTCAGGGCCCGTATTGTCCTAATTCTAAACAGTTTTCTTGTTCATGCTGCTTTATATTATACTAAGATCTCCCCAATGTGCTTTCAGTTGTGTTGCACTAATTAATTCATTGTTCCCAAACACATACTGGCTTCTACCATGGAAAATAAACCAAAAATTGGACATACCGTGTCCTGAAACTACCAACACAAAAAGTCAGGAATTTTTGCCCTCACTTCTCCATACTTCCTCAAACCCGCTTTTTCTGATACTTCTGTTGGAGGTTCTGCTAATCATCACTTCCTTTTAAATATCCCTATTCATGATTTTCTGTCTTTTATCGTATCCTAGAGCAGTGGTGGGAAAAGTCCAACCCTCGGGCCTGATAAGTCCTGTGAAATCATTTGGTCTGGCCCTGCCAAGGCATTAGGGGTGAGTTCATTAAATGTTTGATCAAATATAGCAGGCTCAGTTTTAAGTTGATAATTTGTATGGCCCGAGAGTGAAGTTACAAATATCCAAATGGCCCTCTGCAGCAAAAAGGTTCCCCACCCCTGTAGAGGATACAGAGGTGCTTATTGAGTTCTATTCCTATCGATTTCACACACAGCTATGCTAGGTGTTATTCCGGAATGCTCTGCCTATAATCTTGTGTTACCCCCCAAATGATAGCACGTGATGGGGCCACAGAAACTGCTTGGCCAACCTTCCTCCTTTTGAATAAAAAGAGAACTAAGGAGCATGAGAGCTAAGAGACTTGTCCAAAGGTCCACAACTGAGTAGAGATGAAGTTTGAACTCAGGACCCCTTACTGCAAGCCCCATGTTATTTCCATACTGTTGTGGAGCCACAGGTTTTGGGAGAGTGGTCTCCAAAACAAAATGGAACTTGACTGTTAGGGACAGTAGGGCTTGACTGCCACAAAAAGAATGTGAGGAAAAACCCAAGCACAGCTTCCCCACAACTCTAATATTCCCTTCCACCCTTTACCTCCCTGGGTAAGATTTACTTAGTCTACTCGTTCATTTTTATGATTTGTATTTAACTTGCGTAAGCAATTTGACATTTTTAGGTGGTTTTCAGTATATAATCTAATTTTTCCATGAAGAAAATAAAGTCCTCTTCTTCAGACCAGGAAAAGGCCTAAAATGCAGGCTGCCCGGTGAGCACACAGCACCCCCCAGTTCTGACCCTGCTTAGCACATGTTCAGAACTAGGGTCTGTCATAGGCTCATGGTGACTGCTTCACTGAGGGTGTTGTTTAGTCCTAGACTGGACTTCTGCCAGCCAGGCCTGCCACTAGGTTTCTTTCCAGTGACCTGATAATATCAGAAATGTGTTGCATAATAGTGCTTTAGAATTTGGCGAGGTAACACTTCAGTGTCCCATCCTGCCTATATTTCATTTTTATTATTTTAAAATATATTTTGTTCCCTAGCCAGTTTGCTCAGTGGATAGAGTGTCAGCCCTCGGACTGAAGGGTCCTGGGTTCTATTCTGGTCAAGGGCATTTGCCTCGATTGCAGACTCAATCACTTGGGGCTCAAGTGGGAAGCCACCAATCAATGTCACTCTCTCACATGGATGTTTCTCTCTCGCTGTCTCTCCCCCTCCCTTCCACTCTCTCTAAAAATCAGTGGGAAAATATCCTTTGGGTGAGGATTAACCAATAAAACAAAACACATCCTATATAATAAAAGGCTAATATGCAAATAGACCGAACACCGGAACTGGTCACTATGACTACCAGGGGGTGTGTGTGGAACATGGTGGGCATTGGCCGCGGCGGGATGGTAGAGCAGGTGAGCAGGGACACCAGACCAAGGCGGGGTGCCAGTTGCTGTCATTGGGGCGAGCCTCTGGTGGTTACTGAAAATTCTTTGCTCCCACACACCGCAGTCCCTCCCGGCACTCACACCTACTGCCAGTGCTGGCCCAGCTCGCACCCGCTGCCGGTGCCCAGTGCAAGTCCTGAACACTCGGCACCATCAGCGGGAGCTAATGGCGGCTGCTGGCCACAATCACCCCTGAGGGCTTCTCCACCTCCCCCTGCTCCTGAGGGGTGATTGGGGCAGCAGCCACTGCTTGCACCCACTGCTGGCGCCGGCCCCAATTGCTCCGCACCATCAGCAGGTGTGAGCGGAGCTGGGCGCCATCAGCACATGGGAGTGGTGACAGTGGGAGTGGCGGCAGTGGAAGCAGGGCTGTGGGCAGATAGGGGGTGGGGAGGGCGTGGTGGGAGGGGCCAGGCAGAGGTGTGGAGGATGGGCCAAGACCTGCCCCTGTTCCTACCACAACCTTGTGGCCCACAGTTCCTTTCAAGGTGCACGAATTCATGCACTGGGCCCCTAGTATATATGCATATTGTACAACACAAGTTGTAGTGACTTTGGGTGGGAGTTGGTTATTTACTAAAGTAATCACATTATAGTTTGCTAAAACTCACAAGGAGGAATGCTAACAACAGCAAAATAGTCCCCTTCCTAAAGTCTCCTTTAATTCCACTAGGCAAATAGTTCTGTTTCCATTAAGTTTCACAATCATTTAGTATCCTATAAACTTCTCTATGAATATACCATTTTCTGTGTTTTATTATTTATGTCTCTGTAGTTCTCTTTTGTATTATAGTTTGCATGGAGAGGCTATTTATAAAATTGGCATATCTTACACAAACTTAATAGAATGGTTTGCATGCAGTGGATACTTAGATATTGTCTAATTGGATGACTCTTTGAGATAAAATTTTATTCTCTCCCCCAACTTCTCAAATAGCTGCAAAATAAAGCATGAATTTGGAATATTTATATTAAACAGACTTTTGGGGGTAGAAATGTTTATTTAGAAGAGTTGAAGTTGTTCATAGGATATAAATTGGAGGGATATGGGAAGGAAATGAATGCCTTTGAGTAACTAGATGAAATAATTGTTATTCTTAGGTGTCAAATCTTTAGATTGGAGCTCCCCCTCAACCCTGTTATCTTCCATACAAAACCAAACAAACAAAAAATTGTGACACTAATTTAAACCAAATGTATTATTTTAAAGTGTCATTTTGCTATGTGACTATTTTCTGCTTGATCCATCTATATTTTTAAAGACATGCCTTCCAATTAAAGAGATCATTTCAGGGGTATAACAGGACATCCTCTTTCTTGAATTTTTTTTTATAACATCTTTCCCCATATTTGATTCTTTTGGCTTTTCTTTTCACGCCTCCTAGCTAAATTGGCCATCCACAAGTTCTTGCTGTCTCTTCTCTAAACCATTCATTGGTTCCCATTTTCTTTTCTTTTTTAAAAAAAATACGGTTTTATTGGGTTTTTTTTTAGAGAAAGAGGAATGATGAACGAGAAACCAATGAGAGAGAAACAAACACCAATCCGCTGCCTCTTGCACACCTCCCACGGGGATCGAGCCCACAACCCCGGCATGTGTCCTGACCGGGAATGGAACCAGTGACCTCTTGGTGCTGGGATGACACCCCACTGAGCCACACTGGGCTGGTTCCCATTTTCTTAATTTTGATACTATAAATACCATCCAATCTCAGGATGTGCGCCATGTGGCTCTTTGGGGAAAGGGCATTTCAGACAGAGGGAAAAGTCAGTGCAATAAGGTCCTGACTTGTGCCTGGATAACTCTAAGGATAACAAGAAGTTGAGAATGGTTGGTAGGCAGTAAGCCAGGAGAGTAGTAGAGGATGGTGTGTTGACAATACCATCGTGGAGCAGTGCAGGAAGCAGGAATCCTTTCATCCACGGAGGACACATGATGGCTTGGGTTAGGATGGCAGCAGTACGAGTGGGAGTGGTAAGAAGTGTTTAGGTGCTGGGTGTGTTTTAGAGTCAACAGGATTTGCTGTTGAAGTGGATGCGGGGATGTTGAGAGAAAGATAAGAGTCAGAGATGACCTCACATATTTTGACCTGAGAACTTGAGGTGGTAAGAATAATGTGGAAAGCATTTGTTTCTCCCAACTTATTCAACCGTGCATGTGGAGAGTTGAATGTATTTACAGATATGTTTTCAAAAACTGAATGAGTGAGCAGGTGAGTGGCAATAGTTGAGGGTGTAGATTATTATAAAGATTACAATAAAATACCATGGATTTTAAGCTAAATAAGGAAGGAAGGAAGGAAGGAAGGAAGGGCATTAGTTAAAATAATGATTAGATTAATCAACTGTTGATTCTAGAGGGGTTGAATAGTTGTGGTGACACTAAAAGAGTGAGTTGGAATAATGATAGAAGCTAGTCGTCATAGGATGGGTTATTGGAAATTGAGATTATTGGTTGCATTTATTGGAAGATAGAGAGTATGGCTTATGAGAGAAGGGGTGAGGTAAAGTAGTGATGAATTTTTATATTATTAGAGGTAAGAGGTTAAGGATTTGAGAAGCCAAAGTATTGGAAGGTTAGTTTTTGTGGATGTTGACATGATAAAGAATTATGACAGTAGTGAAGACACTTAGAGGAACCAGGGGCTAAATTTGTCAAGAATTGAGGAACAATGGTCCAGGGTTGCCATAGTTGACTGTGACAAGGAGGGATAGTAGGTATAATTTGATGATGGAAAATTCAAAACTGGGTGTTTTGTGGAGGAGAGAAGGGAAATATGTGCAGTGGCGGTTAAGAGACCTACTGAATTTCTCTACTTGATGGTGCTGAGTTTTTAGGAGAGAAGGTTCCAGGGAAAGTGAAGCCCTCATGGCAGAGAGGGTTAGAGCAAGGAGGGTAGAGCAAGAAGGTGAAAAGAATGTTCAGGTAGAGAATATGAATGATTATGGTGCTGGCATATCTGTGTCTCTTTTTACTCAATTTTGATATCAGAGGCGTAGACTACATTTTATTCATCTTTGGATTTCAAGCATCTATCACAATAAAGCATGGTTGAATGATTTCATGTTATATTGGTTGCCAAAAATATCTAGAACTTTTTAGAAAATATACCTGAGCTGTCGTTTAGGCCTGTGAAAGTTTAATGCTTGTCAGACTATAAATAACTGTCCCATTGAATAACAATACTTGGCACATAAATGTCCAGGCAAACTATCAGCATATATTGTGTGTCACTGTTTAATATTTAATTGCCAGCACCTCTTCTCACCCCTTCTTCAATGTGCCCTATTTTCATGTTGAGTTAAATTTCATTTGCACTTGGTTTTCCAGCCAACAACTAAGTGTCATTATCATACACAGAGCGCCACCAATTCTGTTAATTAGCCCTATAATTGCAAGTGGAAGAATTGAATACACTTGAGTTTCCCATGAAGATTTACAAATAAGATGGAAATCCACTAATTGCCTATTTCACTTTCAGAAGATTTCATAATTACTGAAGCGTCTCTCTGCTGCTTTAATTGATGCCTCTGACTGTAAATTATGGTCCAGGTGCTCACAGGATGGGCTCTCTTCAGTTGTGCCAATTTCCTATTTGTTAGTAGTCACCAGGAAAACAGTGTGAAATACTCCTCTAAAGCACAAAAGACTACTTAACTAAATTCCTATTCTCTTTTCTAATATAAAAATCTTTGGGGAATTCACTTACCATCTGTGGGTGAGTTTTGGGAGGGAAAAAGCAGGGCAAAAAGGATGCCAAGCAGAAAAGTCTGGGCAGATAATAGGAAACAAGGTCAGCAATCATATGTTTCCTTCTGAAGAGCACAGTCCTGAATAGTATGATTCTGGGAAAACATTTTCTAACAACATTCATCAGGTATGGTGGTATGTGATGTTTGTAGCCCATATATTTGTAGTCTGCCATTGTCAGGGTTTAGGTCAAAGATCTGATCCTTTGCTTTAGCTAAGCTGATAGACTGTATTAAAAATAACTAACACTTATTGACCACTGTCTACACCAGGTGCTGTGCTAAGCACCTTCTATGTATTATTCCATTGAATTTTCACAACAACACTATGAGGTGAGAACTATTACCAAATTCATTTTTCAGATAAAGAAACCAGAATCCAGAAGTAACTTTCTTAAGGTCCCCAAGCTAGTAGGTGTTAGGACTGGCAGAGCCGGTGGTCATGTTACTGGACAGGGAGGGACCAGGTCCAGAGCAGGTCTGCCTGTAGTGTGTGGGTTCTGACTTTATGCAGGGAAGAGTTCACAATACGAGCCCAGGTGACTTTGAGAGTACGTTTATTAAAGCTGGGGACAGTGAAATAAGGAAGGGCCTAAGATAAAAGAAGCAACAGGAGAGAGCCGGGGCCGGCTGCTTTGGTCTCTAGAAACATGCGAAAGAAGTGAGTCACATGGGGCTGCTGTCAGCTCTCTGGAAGTCAGAGAAAAGGGGGCCTTGACCACAGGTTCAGAGGTTTAGCCTGGGATGAGCTTCTGCTGCCCACTGCTCCCCTGCTTGCAAATCCCATGGGGTCCCTTAGAGTTTAGGAGATGCACACCTGCAGGGTGAAAAGGGGGGCGGGGAGGGAAAGGCAGAGGTCTGGTCTCAGGAGGGAGAGAAAGACCTGGGCCCTCCACCTTGAGGGTTTTTAAAGGCTGGATGCTTAGGGGAGAATCTCAATAGAATATTCACCTGCTTTTCCAGGTGTGCCCTTCCAGGATTGTGGTCTCCACTGATTGGTCAGTGCCAGGGTACGGTGCCATGAGTGGTTTTGCTACTTTTCTGGACTTGGAGCTGAAATGCAACTGAGGCCTAGATGTTACCTCTAGGGAGGAAAAGTCAGGGGAGTCTAAACTGCATGACCAGCAATATGCCAGGGGAGGAAAGGCCACCCTGGGGCAAGGTCCGGCGCCAGTTTTGCCCGTTGCTAGGCACCTGGGGCTTTCCACCCTGGTGACCTTCTGTATGTGGCTGTAAGTTGCTCAGCTAGTTTGTTCAGCAATCTGTCTCAGTTTCCCTATTCTACTTGTCAAGGAGTTTTCCTTGGGTCTGACTATCCTGCCTTGTTCTGACCTGAGAGCCCAGCCTGAATTACACCTCAAAGATGTAGTTCTTTATGAACAAGCTGTTCAAGAAGGAAGGCTCATGCCTAAGTTAGTTTAATGATTTGCTAGAGCTTTTTCTAATAGTTGTATATATTTGTTATTTCATTGGTTTGTTTACTGATTTTAAATGTTTTATTGAGTGCTTATTATGTCAGTACCATAAATGACCTTGAAGAGCAAGCAGCCCACCTCTCCTTGTACCCTCTTGTCTTGCTACACTTCTAATACACACTCAGGGATGTTAAATTCTCCACAGAGTTTTATATAAAAAAAATGGGTAGAAATCTTGTTATGTAGTTACATCATAGAAATACACATTTCAATGTAATGGAGTTTATTGTTTCCAGTAGGAATTCATTAAAATACATGCTAAATAAATGAAATGGAGACATTTCAGGTTAATGAAAATGCTCAAATACATAAAGGTAGTTATTAGAAAAACTGGAACTGAAACTGGTAGTGTGCAACCCCCAGACAAGCCTCCAAGAAATTGTCAGTACAAAAATGGGAAAATGGTTTGTAGTGTCCCCAACACAAATTAAAGAAATGGATTCTTTTTTTAGTTTAAGATTTTTTATTGATTTTTAGAGAGGAAGGAAGGGAGAGGGAAAGAGAAAGAAAAACATTGATGTGAGAGCAAAACATCGATCAGCCACCTTCTGCACACCCCCAGGGCATGTGGCATGCGCTCTGACCTGGAATTGAACCAGCAACCTTTTGGTGTATGGGACGACACCTAATCAACTGAGCTACCCGGCCAGAGAAAGAAGTGGATTCTTGAGTAGTCTCTGTACAGGATTAGGAATGGTGCTTATAAACAAATACAGCTATTCTTTAAGCATCCTAATTTCCATAAACATTGAACAGAACAGCAGATGCTTATTTTGGAGCAGGCTTTTAAAAAATAAGATAGTTTGATATATATCTGAATAATATTTAATTTTTTTTAATTTGGGGGACTTATCATGGACTTAAAATCCTTTTCTGTGATTTGTTCCAAATTTTCTTCTTAGTATCAAAGATTTATTTTTCTGCAGGTTATTTGGACACATATTTATTTCTCCACACACGGTCACTACAGCATGACAAATGATCCAAGTCACTTTCAGCCAACCTAATTCTACTATATTTCCCCACACATGATGGTGGTAGGAAGAAGATATAGAGATTTAAAAATGTAAAAACCTGGAACTTTTTACCTTATTTATTAGGAGATATTTTTCCTCTTTCTCCCCAGACCTCCCTTCTGCCATCAGTCACAATATTTTTTTCTTCAGTTGGGTATACATTGATTTTCTATACCATCTATTATTTTCTGTTATAGTCTGTTGCTACTAAAAAATATCTTCAAAATGTGGCTTAAATGAGAATGATTCTTTTTCCAAAACTTAAGTTG
>NW_005871049.1:494594-553023 GCF_000147115.1 Myotis lucifugus | reverse complement strand
CTGAACTTACTTGTTTTTATAAAGTTAGATATACACATTGTACCTTGCTTCTTTTTTATAATGAACTCTTAATCCTGTGGATGTTTCATATTTTCTGAACAGCCAGGCTCTTTAGAGGGGTAATTGCCATCTCACATTTGGTAATATCGTCTGTAATGAATACCAGACCCGAGACTAAGTGGTTTTATTTTGTTCCTCCATTCCCCCCCATCCCATTACTTTCATATTTTATCCATTATCTGTCTTACAAGTGATATAAATTGACACAGCCCTCGTTGGTTTTGAGGATTTATTGAGAAAAGACTGGGTGGCTTGCTTAGTCGAAGGAAGAGCTGACCAACATGGCTCGGCAAGGTAATGGCGAAGGTAGTTCTGGGTGCCACAGCAGCACGCGGTGCTGGCCCTGGACAGTAGGTCACTGCCAATGACTTCCTGTTCCTGGCTTCTCCATCCGAATGTGAAATTCCTAGGGGAGAGAATTTGAGTGTTCAGGGGTCTTCACCCTGAGTTGGTAAGCTCTGGTCAGGAGCAGGGCTTCGGGGCACACATATCATCAGGCATCAAAGACCGTTTTACAGAAAGGAGAGCGACTGTGAGTGGGCAGCCGTCTTTAGGAGTATCTGCAATAATTGTTCATATCGGCTTCCCTAGAAAGGAAATGAGAAATTCCACCCAATTAAAGGATTTACACGCGCGCACACACTCACACCAAGGAGAACATGTGTTCACTCTGCTTTGGATAACATATAGTGTAAACCTTGGTTAACATTTACTAATATATGCATATTACAATGAATGACTTCTACTTTTTATTGATTATGTTAACCTAGAGTTTGGAATTATCACTGGCCAAAGAAATAAGACTTGCAAGGCGTTTTTTGGTTATTTGTATAACTAGTTCATGCTTGTGTTTTCTACTGTCAGAAAGAAAAATCACAGTTCAAGTAGAGAAAAAGGTGATTTATATTAGTTCAGTAACGACTATAGTGCAAACATGTTGAGGAAAAGTATTCAGTTTTAGCCATTTTAGCATCCATAGAATCTAGTGCCAGAGTCTATTACCAGTCTAGAACTCAATAATTATTTTTTGAATGAATAAATAAATGGATGAAATACCCAAAATATGTGCACATATTTTATTCTGTCTGTAAGCATGTTGTCATAGAAAATTCATTTATTCCCTGTTAGGCTATCCAGATTTTGATCACCTTTAAATTAAGTTAGCAGAGCTTAAAACCTAAGTACTAATTAGCTCATTAAATAGACAATGTTATCAAAGAGACAGAAATGTCCAAGTTCAGGCTTGTCATCAAAGAGACTGTGCATGAACACATGTACACATGGACACACACCTGCATATAATCTTTCCAAATGTGGGACATAAATTTATTTGAAGATCTAAGACTGTATAGGAGGAAGTTATTTTTAATACTCATTTACAACTAAAAGAATGGTCAGGAACAAAATATACATTTCCATTTCATTAATTATATTAAACAAAAAGAGCTTACATGAAGCAGTTTTCTCGGAGAACTTTTTTCCTTGTCTTTGGTGTGCCAAGGCCTATTAGGCAAGTATATACATATGCATTTTTGCTGACTTGGATATTTAATGTTTGTGTAATTTTAGGCTGTATTTGCACGATTCATTATATACCACTTGACTTCTTCTTTGTTTTATTATTGTTGGATTAAAGTTCCAGGATATATAACATATTCTATACTCTGCTCCAGATATAGCTAGTAGGTAGGAATCTCATAATTTGGAAAACAAAAATTTCTACTACTTACATTTATGTTTCCATTTCTAATCACCAATTTTTTCTAAAGTAAGATTTTGTTTGATAATTCCTCTGTAACTAAAACATAATGAATTACCTTTGAAATTTTTGATATTTCAATAAGAGGTCACATTATTACCATTACTACTATAGTATTTGCATTTGGCATTTATCTTAATTTTTTACATTAAATCTTTATTGTTGAAAGTATTACATATGTCCCCCTTTTTCCCCCATTGACACCTTCTGGCCCAAGCTGGAAACCCTCCCCCGCACCCCCCACCCCCCTTCCCCACTGCCAGCCCTTCAGCATCCTATCGTCTGTGTCCAAGGGTTATGCATATATGCATACAAGTTCTTTTATCTCTTCCCACCCACACACCCTCCCCCCAGCTTCCCTCTGAAGTTCTGTAGTCTGTTCTATGCTTGTATGTCTCCGGATCTATTTTGTTCGTCAATTTATCTTAAATTTTTGTAGAAGCATTAACATTTTGATGAAACTTATATGTGTATATATGCAATATATTTCTGTGTATTTTATCTATTTTATGGTTATAGAATTAGAAACAATGACATCACGTGTTTAAGAAAAATGCACTAATAGTAGCTATAATGAAAAATTGGATTTTGTAGTTTATGGGCTATCTTACAAGCACAGTACATTCTTCAGAACTTCAGAAACATCTTTCCATTCAATATTAACTTACAGGACTATTGTCTTTGCAAATGTTTCTCTTCATGAAAAACATATATACATATATAATAAAGATAAGATATATAAGATTTTTCTGAAGAAAAAATATTTTCATTCAATTTGGATTATTGGTATGCACTCATTGTTATGCACTCAAAGAAATGGTAGCTATTAAACTAATTAAGTAATTTGAGCTGTTCCTAGAATTGATTAGATATTGATTGTGTTATCAAGCTACTTGCTAGTGAAGACTAGAAAATTGGGTGTTTAGCCAAAAATGAGCCAATATTAGGGCACATGATTGAAAAACAAAGACTTGGATGAACGAATACTCCAAATCTAGTTTTTTCTGGTTCATCACAGTGCGTTCCATTTATTTTTCTGGCTAAAATCATGAAATAAAAACAGCTTTTAGGTACAAACATGCAATTAATTATAGAAGTCAGTGCCGTTTTGAAATGATTAAATACAATTGATTTTATTGAAAGTTGAAACTGGAAAATAATTTTTCAGTCAGTACTCATTTATTTGGCTAAAGGCTGTACTCTTAACTTATTTATTATAGTTTTACAAAAATAAATTTAACTTTTAATACTTTGGTAAAATATACAGATCTTCAATACTGTTGAAGTGCTAGCAAAAGTAAGATAAATCACAGTAGAGTTAAAGCTGTCTTCAGCAACAAAATAAAGCCCTGACCGGTTTGGCTCAGTGGATGGAGCGTCCGCCTGCGGACTCAAGGGTCTCTGCTTCGATTCCGGTCAAGGGCATGTACCTTGGTTGCGGGCACATCCCCAGTAGGGGGTGTGCAGGAGGCAGCTGATCGATGTTTCTAACTCTCTATCCCTCTCCCTTCTTCTCTGTAAAAAATCAATAAAATATATTTTTTTTAAAAAAAAACAGCCAGGAATAAACACAGTAAGAACAGTCAGATTTTGACTGCTTTTGGTAAAGATTGGGTCAGTTTTTTTATTCCTTTTTATTTGCAGGGGATAGGGTTTGGAAGTTTCATGCATGGTTCCTATGTCAATGCCTTTTAACTATTTTTTTAAAAAAAATATATTTTATTGATATCTTACAGAGAGAAAGGGAGAGGGATAGAGAGTTAGAAACATCGATGAGAGAGAAACATCGATCAGCTGCCTCCTGCACACTCCCTACTGGGTATGTGCCTGCAACCAAGGTACATGCCCTTGACCGGAATCGAACCTGGGACCCTTGAGTCTGCAGGCCGATGCTCTATCCATTGAGCCAAACCAGTTAGGGCTTAACTATATCTTTTTAAAGATGATATCAACTTTTAAAAAATGTGTGGAATCCAATATGATAATAAATTGACATTGAAAATAAATCAGTATAATGTTCTCTTGGTAATAGCACTATTTAGAGAGCCTCATAAGCACATCTATTGTTTTTGTAACTAATTGGAAAACCAGTAAGGGCACATTTTTATAACTGTATACCAAAAATACCTTGTTCAGTGAAATAGTAGCTAGTTTTTTGGTATGACCTAGTCGTAAATTTAGATGTTTGCCTAGAAATGAATGAAAGTTTCCATTCAAAATTAAATTTTAAACTCGAGATTTGCATATTTTCAGGAGAAGATTTGAGCCCATCCTTTGAACAGTTTGGACAGTATTAATAAATGAGGAAAAACACCCACCATGTCTGTGTGAGAAAACTAAACAGTTTTATTTCACCTCATAATACAGAACAAAGTTCATACAGCTGAGTAGAAAAATATCACCATTGGCAAAATTGAAATCAGTATAATAATATTTTCCAAATTTTCATGTTGGAGAGTATATTGCACAAAGTTTTCAAAGCATATTCACATTTATTTTTTACCTTATTCTCATAATAAATTTCACAGTTAGGAGAAATGAGATACAGAGATTTGAAGTGACAAACCTACATTTACAAAACTTCTACGTAAAGACCAATATTCTCCAAATGGGGGTCAGACTTTAGTTCACTTGACTTCTTCTTGTTTCCTTGTCTGTCCTCGTAAAATGAAACCACATTAGATAATCTAACAATTCTCTTTCAGCTGGAATTCAGCTGTCAGCTCTTTCACAGTACACTGCCTAATAGGAGATATGGTACACATTTCAAGAAGACACGGCAACATTGTAGAATAAAACTGTAACAACACCAGGAAATAAGAGGGTAGATTTGGATATAAACAAATTAACTGTCTTCAAATCTTGGAACTGATGAAAGTAAAATATTTATAGAATATGGAATTGCTATATAATTCCTCCAAAAGTATATATGAAGGTCAAACTATATATGTGTGGAAAATATTTGGAATACTCCTATTTATTGGCTCTGAAAATAGGAAACAGTTTGCTCTAGTAAATGGTCTTGGGAGAAGAAATAATTTGTTAAAGACTATAAGATGTTTACATTAACCTACTAGTGGCATAAGTGTTCAGTACTGTCACACAAAAATCTTGCTTCTACACTTAGGATCCAACAGTTATTGAGTGCAATTGGAAGCTTTGCTTTTTAAAAATATATTTTTATTGATTTCAGAGAGAAAGGGAGAGGGAGAGAGAGAGATGAAACATCAATGATGACAGAGAATCATTGATCGGCTGCCTCCTGCATGCTCCACACTGGGGATCAAGCCCACAACCCAGGCATGTGCCCTGACCAGGAATTGAACCTCCTGGTTCACAGGTCAACGCTCAACCACTGAGCCATGCCTGCCAGGCAGAAGCTTTGCTTTTATACTAAACTAGAGGCCCAGTGCATGAAATTCATGCACTTGTGGGGGTGGGGGGAGGTCCCTCAGCCTGGCCTGCACCCTCTCACAGTCCGCCTGCCAGCTTATGGCTGGATGACCTTTTGCTGCTGCTTGAGCTTCAGCAGCTGCTGCACATGCATGGGCTGGGCCATCATAGTCTGTCCTGCGAACACCATCGAGTGGGTGAGGCAAGTGTGGAGGCAGGCTCACCCAGAGTTCCCTGCCCTTCCCTGAGTCACTGAATTGTTCAGACTGACTGCCTTCTACAGAGAACGGCACCAGGATTGGGCCTAAGCCAACAGTCGGACATCCCTCAAGCAGTCCGGGACCCCTCTGGGGATGTAGCAGTGCGCCAGGCAGCAGGCAGCCAGGGAGGAGCTCGAATCAGGGCTGGGCGTTGCTCTGCTCATCCGGGTGCGCTGCGCCTGCTGCCGCCGCTCAGTAGTGCTGCCACGGAATCTGGAGAGGCTCCCGCTGTGGCAGCTGTGCTCACCATCCGTGAGCCCGGCTTCTGCTAAGCGGTGCTCCCCCTGTGGGAGCACACTGACCACCAGGGGGAAGCTCCTGTGTTGAGCATCTGCCCCCGGGTGGTCAGTGTGCATCATAGTGACCAGTCGTTCTGCTATAATGGTCGCTTAGGCTTTATATATATAGATAAAGAGGAAAGCTGAGTGTCTCAGAGTGACCAGTTGGAGTTGAACAAATACATAACAATAATAATAATTAAGTAGAAAAAGTCAGAAGATGGGGAGCACTTATCAAGCATTTTGGCTTCATAACCACATGCCTTCGGACAAGTTACCCTGAGCTTGTTCCATCATTTGTAAATAAAATAAGAATTTCCTGTCTTACTGGAATGTTGTTAGGATGAAATGGACTAAAAGGACTTTGAGACTATAAAGTCTCACATACAGTGAGATACTGTACCATTTGTTTTAAAACTACTGTCATTTTTTTCCAACAACAGAAAAAGGATATTTTGGTATACAGACCTTAAATGTGCATAAAATGTTTCAGGTCCAGGGAACTCATTATTCTTTCCTTGCTTCACAGGAAAAATTTAAACACTTTCCTTTTTTTTTGTAATCTTGGACCTGAAGTTAAAATAAGACACTTTGCTTTTTTAACATTCTGGTGCTCAGAATACCTTAAAACTAATTGAAATACAGTCATAATACAATAAAGCTGTATGAAATTTAAAGAGATTGGTTGTATTTACATATCATATACTTTAATTACTTTAGCTAACACAATAGTCTTCAGTCAATAGAAAAACATTCCTTTTGGGATATAGCTAAGTTCCTCTTTGTTCTTTTTCTCCTGATCTTTTTTAAATTCTCCAGGTGGACTAATTTCCATTCCCTATTCATTCAAACTTTTATTTCTGAAGTGGCTATTATATACAGAAGACATTTTGCTAAGCACCATGAAGAATATAATGACAAAACAGGTATATGTCTTGACTTCAAATTGCTTAGCATCTAGTAGGGTAAAGGTAAATCAGTGGAAGATGCGTTTTACATACAAAATGCAAAGAAGACAGCAGTGCCTTGGGAAATGGGACAGTGCTTACTGTGCCATCTTTGAGGAGGACAGGGCCATGTCAATGGCATGAGATTAAATAAGGCCTGTGCCACCTGAGGTCCTTTCCATATGGGCCAAAATAATTTATTCATATTACTTGTGAGAGTTACGTTGCTCAGTATGTCACATTTAGTGACATACAACCTGAATTTATCATGGTTTCTTAAAATACTATTTTTATTTGACCTGATTTTCCTACTTCTTTTAAGGGTATCCCCTCATCTCAGATATGGAGGCTTAAAGTCTTCTAATCTTTAATTCTTCCCCATTTCCATGTCCAGACTCTGAATCTATGTCTTTTTTAAAAATATATATTTTTATTGGTTTTAGAGAGGAAGGGTGAGGGAGAGAGAGAAACATCAATGATGAGAGATAATCATTGATTGGCTGCCTCCTGTATGCCCCCTACTGGGGATTGAGCCCACAACATGGGCATGGGCCCTTGACCAGAATCAAACCCGGGATCTGTCAGTCCTCTGGCCGACGCTCTACCCACTGAGCCAAACCAGCTAGGGCCGAATCTATGTCTTATATGAAACTACATTTTGTCTATCTATTGCCTTCCTGGTTCAGGCCTCGCTTTGAGCTACTTCCCACTTTGTACATGGACCCTATGCCTTTGCTCTTCTGAACCCTTACCTATCTGTTTTCCTCCACCTGGAATGCCCTTCCTTTACAGTTATTTAAGTTATTTACTGATGCTGTAAACAGCTGGCTCACATGCAGTCTTGTCCATGAACCTTTTCTGTCCTCCATTTCACCATGGACCTTGGCTTCGGGCTTCAGGACATCCCGCCCTCCCTGCTATAAAGTGAGTCTCTTTTTTCAAAATCCCAAGGACCTCAACTTCTACTTTTGTGGCTCCATCCCATACGACACCACATTATAATTACTTGAGAACCTTCTTGATTTCTTAACTAGCTTAAAGGGCCCTACTGGAAAAGGACTGTTTCTTTTCATTTTGGTATCCTGAGTCATGTAGAGTAAGAGAGTAATAAATATCTGTGTGTGAATGAATGCGTGAATGCTTAACCATAGATAATTTCAGACTTAAATGATTTAACAACATTTCCTTGATATTAATTTTAGTAATATTTCTACATACATACTTTAAAAATTCTCTAAAGAAAAATACATGTTTAGATACACGTACATGTAGAGTTACTTGAAATTTACTCTCAAATAAAAGTAAGCCTGTCTTCTTCCTAAGGATGCTCCATTACTCCTGCTGGGATTTGAATGTAACATTTGGGGTGGGGGAGTTGATGGTTGTTCCTTTGAGTTAAAAATGTTAGACTAGGAAAAATAGTGACAAAAATAGATGGGAGAGACCTATAAATAGCACACACGGCTGGAAGAGAATTATGGACTGCTTCACAAAATTTTTAAAATTCCATACCTACATTCCCAGTGATTCAGGAATTTGCTTTCATTTCAACCACATATACAGTAGGAAGATATACTGGCAACCCCCCCTCCTTACAACTTGCAGTAGCTAGATACCATAACATGGCTAGAGTGTGGCAGAGGCCAAGACAGGAATGTTAAAGGAGGCTAGTAGAATAAATATGGGACATCGTCCTTGGGAAGGTGCTGATCCAAACATCTGTATATGTCATATGCAAAGGACTTATGAAACAATTAATACTCTCCACCATTCAAGACAGTATGTTTAGTTCAGAGAAGTAGGCAAGAAAAGGAACTGGAAAATTCTTAGTGCACATTATACGTTATATACAAACAGGTGTTTTATCCTGGTAAATCTTGAGATTATTCAAGAAATCTGAATGTCAACAGGGATAATTCAGAAGTACCCATATTACCCATTAAAGATCATATAACCCTAAATACATGATGCTTAATTATTGTGTCCAGCCTTTTAAATTAATCTACTAGTAGTTTTGATATATATATATATATATATATATATATATATATATATATATATCAACAGTTCTCCACGACCCTTTCACAAGGGTTGCCTAAGACCATCGGAAAACACATATATAGTTATATATTGTTTTTGTGATTAATCTCTATGCTTTAATTATGTTCAATTTGTAACAATGAAATTGGGGGTCACCACAACATGAGGAACTGTATTAAAGGGTCGCGGCAGTAGGAAGGTTGAGACCCACAAATATATATATATATATATATATATATATATATATAAATATACACACACATATATATGTGTGTGTGTGTGTGTGTGTGTGTGTGTGTGTGTGTATACATATGTGTGTGTATACGTGAGAGCTTAAATAACTCATCCAAGGTAAATAGCTTATAAGTAATTGCGATAGGATTTTAAATCGTGGCTGTCTGACTCCAGATCCCAAATACACCACATTGGGGAGCCACCCAGACAAATTTGCCTGGGAGGAGGTTTGGGATGCTGGGTAAAAACAGTGAAGGGATTAAGCAGTGCAAATTGGTAGTTGCAGAATAGCTCAGAGATGCAGACAGCAGCATGGAGAATACAGTCAATAATGTTGAGATCATGGGGAATGGGGCTCCGGGCCGCGTGGGGGTGGGGGGTGGGGACCACTCTGCAGAGTGCATGGTTTTCCGGCCACTTCACTGTACATCTGAAGCTGGTGTGGAATGATACTGAATGTAAACTGTGGTTGAAAAATAAAATTAGGACACACACACACAAAACACAAATCCCCAAAGTAAATTCCTACCGGCTTCTTCAAAGCAGCCCTGACTATTTTGCTCAGTGCTTGAACCTTGGCTGATGCCCCACTGGCATCCAAAGGAGAGGGAGGAAGATGGGCAGCTGACTAGGAAATAGCTGTGCTTGTCAGGGGCGCTGTGCAGAGCGGTGGAGGATCAGAGGGATCCACTGGTGCCTGACCCCACGCCGTCTCTCAAGCTCAGCCTCCCTCTAATCACCTGACCCTCTGCGTTCGCTTGTCCGAGATGTTCTAGTCATCAAAGCAGGATGTTAGATACTGAGATTCCTTTTCCTCCAAAGGTTATTCTGAGGATTGATGAGATTACATTGTGAAAGATTCCAGCCAACATTAAATGAAAGTACTGGCTGCACAACCAGAGCTGTTATATTGGAAGCAAATCACCATTCATCTCTGCTTTTTTTTCTCTTTTCTGCTTCTGAGACCCTGGGCAGCATTCATTCTAACAGTTTCCCAGCCCGGGTGTAGATTGTCAAGGGGACAGAGCTCAAAACCAAGTCCCAAGCTGCTTTCCTTAGACTTTTAGGTCTGACTTGTATTGCTGTCATCTCTCCTAAGGAGAGTGTTTCCTTTCAAATAGGTTTTATGCACCTGTAGATGTATTTAAATAAGTGAATATTCCTTTCTAAAAAAGACTTGAAATCACATCTTACAAGGAAAACTTTCTCCTGGCTGTGTCGTGTTGATTTTTGACATTGGGATGTATTGCAGGCTGTATGTGGAGAACAATGTTGTATTATTAGGCTTAAAAGCAGTAATTTTTGCTACTTGCATTTGTGATTTCAATGATTGTTCTCACATGTAGAAAGAGGTTCTCGCCAGGATCCATTGAAAATTGTTTTGGAGAGAGGCAGAAGACAGTTTAAGGGTATAGATAAACATTTCACAGACTTGGGTTCAAAATACCGAATCTGCCACTTACTAGCTACCTTTGTGGGGGTTTTTTGTTATTGTTGTTCTTTCTTCTGTAAACATAGAATAAAAATCATGCTTGTTGCACAGAGATGTTATAAAGAAACCAGATATTCATAGGAAATACTTGGCATAAGTTTCAAATGATGATGCTTCTGTGCTTTTAAAATACAGATCAGAAGCAAAGAAGTCTGTGGGCACAACATCAGTACAAGAATTAGAACACTAACACCTCTCTCTCTCTCTCTCTCTCTCTCTCTCTCTCTCTCTCTCTCTCTCTCTCTCTCTCTGGCTTCTTTCTTAGGATCTAGATGGCCTTATGGAGCCATTACATCTTTCTGTTGTTTGTTTTCTGGCAGGCTGTTAGTTGGCCATACTCAGAGAAATATTGTCAGCCCTTAAGAAATACACCTGGCCCTGGCTGGGTGGCTCAGTTGGTTAGAGCATTGTCCCATACACCAAAAGGTTGTGGGTTTGGTTCCCAGTCAGGGCACATGACTAGGTTGCAGGTTTGATCCCCCATTGGGGCACATATAGGAGGCAACCAATTGATGTTCCTCTCACATCTATGTTTTTCTCTCTCCATTCCTCTCTCTAAAAAAATCAATGAACACATATCCTCAGATGAGGATTTTATTGTATTATTTTTATTTTTTAAAATATATTTTTATTGATTTCAGAGAGGAAGGAAGAGGGAGAAAGAGATAGAAACATCCATGATGAGAGAGAATCATGGATCGGCTGCCTCCTGCAAATCCCCCACTGGGGATGGAGTCCACAACCCAGGCATGTGCCCTTGACCAGAATCGAACCTGGGACCTTCCAGTTCACAGGCCGATGCTCTATCCACTGAGCCAAACTGGCTAGGGCCAGATGAGGATTTTAAAAAAAGAAATACACCTGAACATTATATACATACACATGCACTTAAACATATTTAGTATGAATATACACAAACAAATACATATATATATACATACACATACACCTATCTATCTGTCTATCTATCTATGTATCTATCTATCTATCTATCTATCTATCTATCTATCTATCTATCTATCATCATCATCCATCTATCTGTCTGTATGAGACTGGCACCCCAAGCCTGAAGAATTCAATGTATTTAATGACTCCGTGGCCAAAATGAGTAGATTGGCCCTCAGGTTATTCATCTATAAAACGGAGAGTTTGTATGAGTTGAACTCCCAATTTCAAATTTTTAAGATTTTAAAATGTGTCCTTTCTTTTTATCTCCAAATATAGTAACCAAGGAAGCCTGTCTTTAGTCTGACTAGGTCATACCTCCATCGCACAGTCCGATTGCACCGTGTGCCCATCCCTCTCTGTGGTCACGGGTCTGTGATTTTTGTCTGCCCAGCCCCAGCACAGTAGGCACTCTGTCCATATTGATTGGAGGACTGTTTTATAACGGGGCTGATTTCTGTGAGTTGCCAATTGAAGCCCACTAAGAATCTGTTGCTTCTCACAGTTTATTTCTGCAAATGGGCCACTTTCTAATGAGTCTAGTATTTTGTTTATAATGTGTTGGCCCTGTTCTTAAAGTACTAGATAAAATCTGGGAATGTAAAAAAAAATTTAGTCATTATTTAATGTAATCTTTGGAATATAATCAAGACCAGAAATTAATGTGTTCTGAGCTGAACAGATTGGCTTCTCTTTTAAAAAGACCATCTGTATTGTCTCATTCCATTAATACCTAAAAATTGTGGGCAGCACGCGGGAGTAAAGAGCTGAGTGCTCTGAGATACCTCACATACTGTGTGATCTTGGTCAGTCTTTAACATTCTCTAAGCCCCTGCTTCTAATTGAAGATTATCTGCCCAATGGCATAGTGCGGCGAGGATTAAATTCAAAATATTGTATAACATCTCAAAATAGCATCTTGCACCCAACCTATATTCTTCCCCCCCCCCTTTAAAATATTTGACACAAAGATCTAACAGAGGCATTAAGGAAAGCATATTTAAGGTATTGCTAAAACTAGAAATTCTCTCTGTTTATGTGTCTTTAATAAAAAGTAAATTCTAAAGATATTCTGCATTGAACATAATCTCTTTCCAAGAATAACCCACAGTCTGGTGTATGCATTATGGTATTTCTCACCCGAGTTAAAACTAATGCAAACCCAAGTGTTAGCATTGGTCATCTCCACGAGAGGTTCATGGAATGATGATGATGACGGTCACTATTTCCCAACCCCAGCAGACATGATATTTAGAGTACACCTCTGAATTCTGGGTTATGTGTTATATGAAAAAGACATTTGATTTTAATAAATAACAAGTTGTTGATCATTCCAGTATGATTCATTACATTTTTTAAAAACATGAATTCTCTGTAATAAAAAAATTAATGCAAGGGATTCTGGATATGAGAAATTTGAGAAGTAGTTACTAGTATGTATATATTTTAATAAATATATTTATTGTTGATAGTATTACATATGTCTCCTCGCTCCCTTTACCTCCCTCCTCCCAGGGCTATGCCTACCCATCCCCCCGGTCTTCACTACCCTACTGCCTGTGCCCATGGACTATGCATATAAGTATATAAGATCTTTAGTTTATCTCTTCTCATCCACCCATCCCCACATTAAGGCATGCCAGACTGTTCCATGCCTCCATTCTTATTTTGTTGGTCAATTCATTTTGTTCATTAGAGTCCAGAAATAAGTGAGATCATGTGATATTAGTCTTTCTCAGATTGGCTTATTTCACTTAGCCTAATCGTCTCCAGGTCCATCCATGCCTTCCCAAACAGTAAGAGAGCCCTCTTTTTTACAGCTGCATAGTATTCCATTGTGTATGCACCCGTGTTCATAGTAGCATTATTTATAATAGTTAAGATTTGGAAACAGTCCAAGTGCCCATCAGTAGATGAATAGATTAAAAAATCTATGGGACAGTTACTAGTATATTTTATTCTGAAATAAGAAATCCAATCTCAATAGAGTTTGTTTCAAATCCTGTGTTTGATTTAATAGGGCATTTTCTCATGATGCTTTATATTTGGTACTGAATGCTGTGAAAGGAATCTCTTCTCTTCTATTGTTATAATAATTTATCTGAATAAATCTCATTAGTGCTAAACTCTAATCAAAGAATCAGACCAAATTCGCTGTCTCCTGATTTTAAAATGACTCTTTCCCTATTGAGCATATTGTGTTTATGCCCAAAGAGTGTGGTTGAGTAGGGGTGGAGCAGGGGCGAGGAGGCATGTTTACATGTTCTTGGCTGTGCTTATAAAAGTCTTCAACAAACACATGGCAAACACTAGTTTTCCAATTGCAGCAACGGGGTGTATTTAGTTACTCGCACACGCTTGGGTTCAGGAGCTCTCCTAAGAGGCTGGAGAACATTTTTTTAAAGACTTTATTTTTTAAGAGAAGTTTTAGGATCACGGCAACATTCAGAGAAAGAGAAAAATAAAAACAAAACAAAAAGATACACATTTCTACTTATAAATAGGTCCTAAAGATGCAATGTACAGAATGGTGACTATAGTTAATACAGATAGTGTATTTGAAAGTTGCTAATAAAATTTTTAAAAGTCTGATCACAAAAAAATGTGTAACTATATGTAGTGATGGATGCTGACTAGAATTATTGAGGTGATCATTTTTGCAAATAAATATATTGAATCATGTACACATGAAATTAACATAATGTTATATGTCAATTATATCTCAATAAAAATAAATTAATTTTTAAAAATTGAGAGGAAGGCATAGAGACTTCTCACATGCCACCTTCTCTCACACATGCTTAGCTTCCCTCATTATCAATATCCCCCCCTAGAGTGGGCATTTGTTGTAAATGATGAATTAAATTGACAGATGATAAACATTCACAGTCCATCGTTTACATTAGAGTGCACTCTTGATGTTATATGTGTTATGGGTTTGGACAAATGTATAATGACATGTTATAGTATCACAGAGTATTTTCAATGCCTTAAAAATCCTCTGTGCTCCACCTGTTTATCCCTCTGCCAACCCCTGATGTTTAAGAACCTTTTTATTTTTTAAAGAAGGAATTGTGTTAGTCATAGAAACAGTGATGACAGAAATAAGGAGCTTCAAGTATCTTCAGTGTAGCAAGTTCCCATTGATGACAATGTGGAAACATAACTTGCCCAAGACCTGAATATTTGTCTTTCTCTTTATTAATATAATAAATGATTATTTTACTTTATATTTAGGGTGTGTACATTTGATCAGCAGGAAAGCCAATTCATTTACCAATTCCTCATCTTCCTACGTATGTATTTATTCGGAAATAGAGCATGTGCTGAGCTGGCCAGGCATCTTTTTCCCTTGATTCTGTTCTATTATTTTAAATATGTCTCTGCTATGTTAGCATATTATGGAAATGTAAGCACAGGAAAATACATCCTATCATTCTCTTTTCTCACTCATTGCCACTCTCCTAAGGCTAACAATTCCATGTTATAGGCAGGTATTATTACTTAGCCATAAATAAGGCAAGGAAAATACTAAAATCAATTTGAATCATTATATGTGGTAACATCTAATTTATCTGGTGTTATTATTCAATTAGATGATACATAAATGAATGTTTTAGATAATAGGTATTTCCTCCTATGCCTTTTCATTATAGTACGTTTTCTTCAAAACATTTTTCTAAAATGCATTTACATTTCTATGAATTCTTGAAATATATTTTTCCATTTACCAGTAAACATTTTTATCATGATTCAGGAACATCCTAAGAAATAATTTTTGTTGTTTTATTTTTTTCTGTATTGAAATACCTCAGAAGCTTTTCAGGAGTGTACATTTTTTGGCATCTTGATAAATAGACTTGTGCAAGTCTTTCTGTTTTCTTTTTACCTTTTCACCTTGGATATTGTTTTCTAGTATTTTCCTCCTTCTAAATATGAAATGTACATTTTTATCAATTAAATCACCCTACTGCCTACTCCTCATACTTACCTGTCTTTAATCTAACCAAATAACTAATTGTGTTAAATCAACTAATGTAGCTTGGCTACAACTGGAGTTTTCTATGGTGTAAGGATGTTTTCTAGTCCTCTTAACATTATTTATTTTAACTCTATGATACCCGTAGAGAGGCCCTTTCTCCACTGAGTTCTTCGTTTGTGATTATGTTTCAGACAGTTGAAATCGCAGAAATTTTACTCTCTTCAACAACTGGGCCTTTCTTATAACAAACTTTTAAATAGGAAAATGTAAACATGTCGTTAATCCAATCGTGACATGGATGTGTAATATGTAAAGCAGCCTTGAAAAAATCATGAGCAGGTTAAAAGGAGTCAACTCACTGTCAGGAAATTTGTCTGTAACTATGATTTGTAAGTCAGAGCATTTTCTATCTTGGTGGATATGAAGTTATTTTTTTAATAACAGAAGACTCATTTTTAATAGATTTCATTAAGCATCAAGGGACCTACAGAAAAATAAATGCTGCCTTCAAGGGATATTGAAATTTTTCTTAACGGTCGTTTCAATTTGCAAATGTGCAAAGTGGATTCAGCTGTAGAACCTTGACTTAAATTTCCAGTATCTTATCTATTTGGGACAGTGGATAGGTTGAAAATTACTTGCTGAATTGATGTTGGAGGAATCTGCATCGCCTGACTTGACCATGCCTGTTGGACTTCTTCTCCTCTATTTAGAGAACTGGGTTTCTGTGGTTTATTTGTGTGTGTATAATTACATACATTTCTCTCTGTGGGGTTGTGTGTAGGCAGACGCACAAATGCCACGTGGAGCTCTGTAAATTGGTATCCAGGAAGTCCTGGTGACAGGGAAGTGAAAGCTTATTATTGCTAGCATGTGTTCAGATAGCACCTGTGGCTAACAAGGCTGTTCATGCAATATTTACACTTCAATGTGAAAATGCAGTTGTAACTGATTTATTGAACTGGCTGAACACAGTAAGGGGCATTCTTTCAAACCGCTCTTTCCCTCATGCCCGGGGCTAGTTCCCCTGGCTTTTGCATTTAGTGCGGGTACTAAGAATTTGTTTGAGTGGGTTTTTGTTTGTTGGTTTGTTTTCAGGCAATAAAAGTCCACTCCAGCCTAACATCAAAGCTTCAATCGCTTATTAAATTGAAAAATCCAGTCATCCCTGCTCATAGCTGCCTCTGCTTTAGAGAGTGGAGAAAGGAAGGGTATGGTGTTGGTGCCGTCTGAGAGAGTTGGCTATCTAGATTATTTTCCTTTACAGTTGCTTTCGTGGCCCAATTCCCTGGCCCGAAGAAGCCCCCACCAGCTGGCCCCTACACCTAACTCCTTCTCAGTCCCTGACCACCAGCGTCTCCCTTGTGGTCACTTCTCCCATCTACCAATTCACCAGGGGGAGTGACTTTCAGGAAGACACAAGGTGGGCTCCCTCTCCGATGGGTCCACCTCTGGTCTCTCTCCCGTCTCACCACTGTTGCTTTGTTTGAACTCTGAAGGCTCGAGGTGTATTGAGCATTGAAACATGTTCAGCTGTGAGCTTATACCAATCCCTGCATCTTCCAAACTCTGGAGAACAGGTATCCCATTGCATAGCCTGCACATTCTCTCCCCAATGGTTCCATTCATTGCCCATGGACTTCAACGCGCATATTTATGTACTGAGGATGCACACGGGTAACATTGAGTTGTCTCCATGTAAGAGTGCCAGGCTTGTGATATCACCCGCAGGAGAGAAGGGAACAATTACTTCATGAGAAGTGCCTCCTGTCACATTGGGGACTTCATAAATCCTTTATACTTTGCTTTTGTCTATGAAACAAGCGAATGAATATACTGTGTGAAGCACGTTGCTAGTATAGCCTGCTAGAAGCTGACTCCTGGCTGCTTTCTTGCCTTTCAGATCTGTTTTTCCATTGGGGATGTTCTGTTTATGAAGTATTTATGATTTCTGTTTTCTACAAATGAATTGGAACCGTTGCCAAAAGCACCACATCTGCTGTTTCTGAACTTTTTTAGGGGGAAAAAAAAAAGACTTTGCTTTTGTTCGGTTTAATTATGTAGGCTTTTGCTTTCCTCTTATCAGGACTGTGATTCAGTCCTTTCAGCGTGCAATTATCCCAGTGTCCTCGATTTGCTAAAGTGCAAATCTCTATTTTTGTCAGAAAGCAGTGCTGTTCAGCTTTGGAAATCTTTTGAAGCGTTGTGTTTTCCCTTGTGCCATTGTGATCCTGAGGGTGAACACGTGGATTGGAATCCCTGCTTGGTAAAGAGAATTCATCTTGAAACATAACCCAAAAAAAAAGAAGAGGAAAATTCTGAGCATCCACTGCTTTATCTGCAAAACAGCTGCATGTAGCTGAAATGTTTGCTGGCAGGACGAGGCCAAAAGATCTTCTGACGATCCTTCTAGGTCAGTGGTTCTCAACCTTCCTAGTGCTGCGACCCTTTAATACAGTTCCTTATATTGTGGTGACCCCCAATTTCATTGTTACAAATTGAACATAATTAAAGCATAGTGATTAATCACAAAAACAATATGTAATTATATATGTGTTTTCCGATGGTCTTAGGCGACCCATGTGAAAGGGTCATTCGACCCCCCAAGGGGTCGCGACCCACAGGTTGAGAACCACTATTCTAGGTCTTAGTCCTGTAATGTGGCTAAGAACATACATCACTGAAAAAATTTTTTTTTTCATTTCTTTACTTTCCAGGTTCTTTATCTGTAAGATTAAAGTAATTATATCTCATAAAGTTCATAAGAATATTATATCATACAACAGTGCCTAAAATAAGACATGAAATAAATGCTTGTTTTCTCTATAATTTATATTTAGATTTTTTTATAATAGTGATTTTAAAACTGGACTTGAGAAAAGGGTATGTCAAGAAATTTTCTTAAAATTCTAATATTACTGTCCTCTTTGCAAAGTTAACTGATATTTCTAGGTACCCCGTCGTAAAATAACATTAACCAGCCTGGGATTTACCGTAAAATAGGATCCCAAGTCAGGTCACCAGCAGTTGTATTTGAAAATCCCCAGAGAGGGAATCTGTTGTCATTTATTCTCATGACTAAACCCCGTCAGTGGCTGTTTGGGGTCTGTCATTTTCTTCCTCTCTGTTCCTGCTGCTTTAAGTGCGGTCTGGTACTGAGTGCTGTGGAAGCCTTCTCTGCTGGCGTGGACCTCAATTCTGCTGCGACGGACCTCTCCAGGCGGCAGGCGGACCCATAATCTTTGGAGCCCTCAAAACACTGACTGGTTCCTTGCATAAGTTAGGGCAGAATGCTTTTCTCCCCGTCCTGCTCTGTTGTCACACTCTGGCAAAGAGGTTAGTTTGGGGGACAAATCTGAGTTACAAATGTCATAATATAGAAAGTGTACTGGCAGGACTACTCTACTAATAAGCCAGACCTGCATAAATTGGCCAAAGCCCACTGTGATTTTGGCATAGTCTTGAGCTAGGACCTCTACTCTGTATAAAATATTAGAGCTTCCTTTATTGTAAAGTATAAACCCAAATGGACTATATACTCTCTATACCAAAGACAGAGTGTTCTTTAGATTCCTTAAAGTTCTAAAATGTAGACTTTTTAAAAAGTTATTTATTGACTTGAGAGAGAGAGAGAGAGAAGAGAGAAACTGATTTGTTGTTCCACTTATTTATGCATTCATTGGCTGATTCTTATATGTACCCTGCCTGGGGATCAAACCTGCAACCTTGGCATCTGGGTACAATACTCTTACTAACTGGGCTGCCCGGCCAGTGCTAAATATAGACATTTTTAATGTACCCAAGACATTCCTAACCATCTTTCATTTTTATATTAGCCATTGCTATAAGACATTTATTATTCAGTTTGAATTTAGAGTGTTTTCTTAATCTACTGTTAGAAGGCCCTGGAGATAGAAATATGAAAAAGGCCTGGTTCAGCCTCCTGGAACTCCACTCTGTAAGAGTCAAACACAGACAGACATTTAGATGTACCAGTGCAGGCTATCTTATCATTTCTGAAAAACACATACTGTTTAGTTTATTTGAATGATCTAACCACATAAAAGTTCTTTGTAATCATGGTTATTTAAAAGTGTTTAATATTATTTGTAAACTAGAATCCCAGTGCACAAAATTCATGCACTGATAGGGTCCCTAGCAGCTGCCGGCTGCCGGCTGGGTACTCCCTCCCTTCCCCCAGCCAGTCCCACTCCCTGGTCAAACTCCCGGACAACTCCCAGTCAAGGGGACAATTTGCATACTATGCTTTTATTATATAGGATATGAAACACTGTTTGCTACTCCCATATAATTAGATTTCCCTATCACCTAAGAAAATATACACATACCCTAGTATTAATAGTAGCTATTGTTGTTATTATTATTATCATCATTATTATTGCCTACCTAGTTGTACTAGGTGCTACATATGCTTGAACTTGCTTAATTATTACAATAACCTTGGTAGTTATATATTATGTGACTTATTTTACATAGAAGGAAACTTATGGGAGATGTAGTGGGTTGTCCAGAATCACACAGCAGCAGGCCCAGGGTAACGGCAAAGTTCATGCTTTGGACATGACCTTCTCTGCTTGTTTATGCCTCAAGGAGATAGCATCTTCTCAAAGAATGGTGTGTGTTTTTCCATCCTTGTATCTTTTTGTAGCCTCAGGTAGTAACCACCAGGAAGCACACTTTGAGAAAATTGCTGTTTAGGCATAGGAAAAGTCCACACAATGATAATCAGAAGTGGTTTGGAAACTTTTTTTCTGCTGACTAAAAAGTATGACATATCTCTTTTATTTCCTTCTCTTACACCGCGCCAATTATTTGTCTTCCATCCCTTTTACCATCATCCGCTGACACCCACAATAATAATAAAATAATAGAATACATACAGAAATGCACTAGGACTGCCTACATGAGCCATTTGGTGTTCGCACACCCTCCAGAGGCCGGGAGGGGTAGGCCTGGCAGCCCTGCTGGTGATCTTCGACTGCTTTCCAGAAACAAGGCCTGCCACCACATGGAGGAGCAGAGAGTTTCCCGTCCCTTTCCGCCAGCACTCATGCTGAACCATGGACTGCTCGGAAGATTCCAAATGTAGACAGTCAAAGAGGGAAAAATTAACAACAACCAAATCCATTGTGTAAAACTTTGAGCTATTAGCCCCAATTAAAGGCCAAATAGAAGCTGTAGCTTCACAGATTGGGCTTTTTTACTATACTGACTTTCAGACACATCATCATCATCATCATCATCATCATCATCATCACATGGTTAAAATGCTCTACTTAATTCTAGTTAATTCCAGACCATATACCAGGATAACTGAAGCAAAAGCTTGCTTTGGTTGGGGTTTGGGGGAAGGGGAGCATGGATAAATTTGGGGGGTGATGAAACTGTCCTATAGGACTGGATGGTGGAGGTGGACACACAATTCCATGCATTTGTCAAAATCCATAGAACTGTACACCACAAAAAGTAGATTTTACTCTAATTTTTTAAAAACTCAATTAGGAGATGGAGCAAAAGATAGAATGCAGCCTGTGACAAATGAGTCTTACTGTGTTATACACAAACCGCATAGCCACATTGAAAGGGATGGGGAAGGAAGGGGATGACTTTAACTTTGGAAAACAGTGCTTTGGCTGGGTACCATCTGTTAAAGACCAGAAGAACTGTGCACAAGGACTGTCACCTAGTTTGTGAATATGCTTTTCATAGGCCTACTAGTAAGGCATTTTAAAACTAATTTACATGTATACTAGAGTAGAACAAAGAAGTAAATATGTCATAGATAATGAAGGCCCGGTTTCCTACTGTCAGAGTAAGTAGTTACAAAAGAGAAAGGAGGCAAAATGAGCCCCATGGTACTGGATTAGAGGCAGAACTATCAATGTGGATGCATGAAATACAAATATCCAGAGAGAAATAAATACAGAAATGTAGATGCTTGTGTATGCATGAGTTAATATACATTCATGTATTTCCTAACTTTCTTCACTGAAGAGAGTAGGTTAGGGTTAGGGCTAGGATTAGGGCTAGGGTTAGGGTTAGCGTTAGTGCTAGGGCTAGGATTAGAATTGTAGACTTGAAACCTATATAATCTTATTAAGCAGTGTCACTCCTATACATTTAATTTAAAAAAGAAATATAAATTATAAATAGAAAAATCTCTATTAGAATACCACAGTAATAATTGCTGCAGGCAGTATCCAAAATTTAAAAATGTAAGCAAAAACGGGAGGTTTGTATCGTCTCAAAGTATCTCCTGCAAAACAGTTAATAATTACAAAAGGAAAAATAGTACCTTTACATTGGACAATTCATAGAGGTTGGTTTGCCTGCTTCCCCATGAAAGGCAGTCTTTCTCCTGTAACTTGGAAGGTAGATGCTGCCACATTTAAAGACGTCAGTCTGCCAAGTCTGGTGTTTGTGAGAGTCGGTGCACTCACGGTTCGGTGGTCAATTCCTAAGTCTCAGCACCAACCTATCAGGGATCCAGTATTCACTCTGTCTCTTACTGGCTGTGTGACATTGGACAAACGACTTCTCTGAAATAAAATATTCTCACCGGGTAGGGGAGGACAATGACAATAAAGATGTTCGCTTAAAGTGTGGAGAGAGAACTACATGAAATGATTTAAGTAAATGACTCAGCACAGCAATAGTACATACTAATTTTTCTGATACTATTACTTGATGGAGGTGACTCCAGAAGAGTTCAGAAAGCGAGGGAAAGGCAAGTGACACCAGAAAACCCAAATTCCTAGCTCTACTTTCTCAAACCCAGGAGGAAAAAAAATCAGATTTATATAAGGTTATTCACCAAAAGGAATCATCAAGATATTTGAAAATATGAAATTAGAATTAAAATTGGAAAGGACCGATAATTTAACTTTAAATAACAGTGAGAAGTCATATTTGCTTTTCATTTTCTATCATCAGAACCTATCAGTGTCCTTGAGATTTTTTAACTGTATTAGAATTTCCCTTTAAAGGTGACTTTATTTTAAAATGTGGGCTTGACTTGACTTCACAGCACAGCTCTAAATGTGCGCCTGGACAGATTTAAATCCATTTTCTACTAAGCATGCAGGTCTCAAGAGAAGTTGGGCAGAGCAGTGTCTGTAATTGATATAACATATTGGTAAATCAACACATTTATTCCCCCCTGGTGAGTCATGCAGCTACATACACCTAAAAATAAACCTTAATTCTACCTCCTATAAACCGGTTTGAAGACTATCTGCTATTGCTTGTTTGGCAGTTGGTAAAAACGGAATAATTATATTGAATTTGTTTTTATTTCTGGCATCTCCAGTGCTCCTTTCAAAACAGGTCTCTTTGGGCAAATATTTGCAAAGTAATATTTCCATTGTCCATACGTTCTTTGGCTGCTAGCAATATGGAAGCAAGAGGATGTGTTCATTGTTAGTCATATCTTCTTTCACCAAAACTGGACCTCATTGTACCACACATGCCAGGGATTTAGTGGTTGTTTGACATCTCACAGAATTCTCAAAATTCACTCGGTTTAATAATGACAATGAAATAGGAATTATCCTTGCCTTTATAAGTGAATTAACATATTGGTTCACATATGGATGTGTGAGAATGATTTTATTTTAAATGTAATTTATTCCTTTAAATGTGCAAGTCAATGCCTATAATAGTGAGGTTGAGCAATCGATCTTTTCATTTCTTTTATGTGAGGAGGTGTTTATTATTATAAATTGCATTTGTGAGCCTAGAACTGGGTCAGAGGCAAATGGGGAAGCATTTACAGGGTGTCTTCCTTCCAGGGATTCTCAGGCTAACATCATGAGGTAAGCCATGGCACCTAAGAACCATGTCAATCTCTCGATGCCAGACTCTGCCAAGCTGTCAGAGCTGCCTGGTGAGCATGGCAGGAACTCTGCCCAGCTAAAGTCGGGCTTTGTCACAGGTGGGCAGAGTCATCTGTAATGAATCCCTGGGCATCTGCCATTTACTCTTCACTTTATTTGAAATGATCACAAGCTATAGAGACAGTGTTGCAGGGAGAAACTTAGAAAGCACATACTGTACTTGGGAAAACATCAGGATTCGTGGGAGAATGTTTTTATGAGCACAGGGACACCATATAAAAGGAGACTTTCAGTATCAGCTATTTGAAGACTTATACTTCTAATTCATTTATATGTTTTATGCTTCATGTATCAAAGTATCTGTCAGATGATAATTGATTTTCATCTAGATTTCACCTAACCCTTGAATAGAAGAGCCAAATTTAGGTCACCAGGTGATAATCTATAATAATAAAAGGGTAATATGCTAATTAGACCAGCCGTCCTTCCCAACGTCCTTCCTTCCGGACGAAGCCATAGCAGGCGGGGGCTGAGGCTGAGATGGCAGAGGCCCTGGGCCGCAGCGGCAGACAGGGTCCGGGGCCAAGGCCCTTGCACAAATTTTGTGCATTGGGCCTCTAGTAGTTAAATAAACAGCTGCTGTTAATTCCATACTTATTATGCTCCAAGCACTGGGTTAAGTAGTTTGCATGAAGTGTGTCATTCAATCCTCAAACTAACCTTATGAAGCTGATATTTCATGATAATATTACAGTAAACTGAGGCTTAAAGAAGATAAGTAACTTAACCCAGGTTGTAAATATATTGATTTAATCAAACATCAGCTGTACCAGTAATGAAAAAGCTCACTTAGACTTTGCTTTGAAATATAAATGTTTCGCTTATCTTATCTGGTCTGAATTTCTCTAGTTGAGGTGCCCCAAAGGGATAAACTACCCCTTTGAATCTAAACACATTAAACAGTCTCTAAAGTGCTCTTTAATTGAAAACTAGGGCTGCCAGCAATTGTCTGACAGCTGGAGTATCTCTGAGGAGCTGGCATTCAGCAGACTATTTCTTCATACTCCCATTTTCTCACCAGTGATCACAATGCTGCAGAATCTGGAAAAACTCATCCATGGTTTTGCTTTTCTATTTAACATTGTCAAAGAGTAATTCCAACCAGATTAATCACCAAATAAATGCCACCTTTTCCTTTCCCACTTTCCCCATCGAAAAACAGAGTATGTACTATTATTCTTCATTACCATCGACAGAGCAATTATTACAAACTTCTGAGAAACACTGCACAGCACAAAAGCTTTTCCTGGAAAATAAATCACCAAAATGACATGACCATATCAATCAATTCCGTAAGATATTTTTCAAATTATCTCAGTCTTGAAGGTTAAGTATCCCAAGTCAGATAGCTCCATTAAGTCATTATATTTAGAAAATCACATATAGGAACATAATTCTGTCATTATATAATAAAAAGGTGTTGGGAAATCACTTAATTGCAATTACTTTCAGTATTTTGACTTAGGAAGTATCTGAACTCTGCCAATGGCTGAAAATTAAGCCATATTAACTCTCTATCATTCTTCAATTTTTTATGAGCCTTGTCATGATTCAATTGCTCCCTCTGTCTTAGTTTGAAAGGATCAGAATATTTAAATTTTGCATTGCAGCTTGTAAGGGATGTTGAAAATAAGACTGTCGTAAGAAAAACATCGTTGTTTGTAGCACTATGACATTGAAGTGCTTCGTTATTACCTTGAAGATGTCAGTTATATTTTTTTCACCAAGATATGGTCAAAGTGTTTCACTTCCAGTTATAATATGAATAAGTTCTGGGTATATGAAATCATTACACTGTATACCTTACACTTACACAATGTTATGTCAATGATATCACAATAAAGCTGGAAACCAAAAAAAGTGATCACCTACACACACACAGAACTGAGCTCAGTATCTATCACAAGATTGAATTTTATCTCAGTTAAAATATAACTCCGTATATCTTAACGTATTCATACACTGGACTTTAAAATCTTGCAAAGATTACCTTTTTGATCACCAATTGTGAATACTGTTTTAATTAAAACAACAGTAAAATGTTTACTATTTAATAAATCAAAGTAATTTGAAATTGTTTAATAAATTAATGTAATTCAAAAACGTTACTGGGAGTTAACTACTGAGCTAGATTCTCTTTTTGTTTTTTAGCCAATCTCCTCCTATCAAAAAATAAAATAAAATTCCACCTTGTGAGCAGTAATATTTTCAATCATTTTATCAGAAACTACATTTGCTTTATGGTCTAGAGCAGGCAGTGATGGCGAACCTTTTGAGCTCGGCATGTCAGCATTTTGAAAAACCCTGACTTAACTCTGGTGCCGTGTCACATATAGAAGTTTTTTGATATTTGAAGCCATAATAAAACAAAGACTTATATTTTTGATATTTATTTTATATATTTAAATGCCATTTAACAAAGAAAAATCAACCAAAAAAATGAGTTCACGTGTCACCTCTGACATGCGTGTCATAGGTTCGCCATCACTGGTCTAGAGTGAGAGCAAGACAGTGATTCCACTTTCAGCTGGGGCTTGTTACCTCGCTGGTATTTAAGCACATGCCTGATATTTTACCTGCTAGATATGAGATGATAATGAATGAGATAATGCTGTGACCATGAATAATCCTTGACTCTAGAGCTGAAGCATAAGTTATGAATATGGATTAGTTGGAATTTAAGATTCTACATATTGGCCTGGTTGTGGAGAAGGAATCTGAGAACGGGCTACCAGGAATCTTCTGCTGCCTTCTTATGGACCTTCTTCCTACATGTGTTCCTAGCAGCTTGTTCCCTGAGAAGACTATATAATGACTCTAGCAAACTATTCCAGTTGAGGCTGAACTCAAAGGGCAACAAAAGGGTTATTTGCCTCACAAAAACTTGAATTACATGCCCTCCCCAGAAAAATAAGGCTGCTTAGCTTCCTCTTGCCTAGACACAACTATGAATTCAGCCAGCTGAACATAAGGCAGAGACTAATTAAGAGACTCCCACTGGGAGCAAGCCACACACTTTGAGAGTCACTGCTAGAATATTGACATTTTCTAGCAACAGCCTCTTCTGTGGTCTTGTTTAACCTTCTGGCCACATTTGCAAGTTGTGTGACAAACCTACTTATGCAGGAGATGGGTTGTACACAATCCAGAAGTGAAGGGATTTGTGGAATTCTGAAATTAATATATTGGGAGGATTATGTTAGAATTCCTTCGGTGAGTTTTGTGGCTTCTATGGTTTGTACCACATCGAGAGCAGAAAGTAAGGTAAATAAGTAAAGGCTAAGTATGTCTTATAAGGTATGCATAAATGTTCCCTTTATGCGCTGCAGTTTCATTATTATTATAATTATCTTCTTTGTATTGTTGATCCAATTGAGTTCCACCTTTTTTGCTGAGCATTCTCTAGACCTAGGAAATTGTCTTATTACATGTGTTAAGAAAGGAAACTCACACAGCTGGAAGAAAAAAATAAAGATATGTGTGTGTATGTGTTTATAAAATGTGGTGGGTGTTTATTTTTATTTTATTTTATTTTTTTACTGAAAATGAAATCTTTTTTGTGTGAACAGTCTTAATGAACTAGTACAAATAGGGGATTCTTGGTGTTAATGCATAAGCTTACCTGAGGACGTTGGCTTCTCACATAGAGGCTAGCCTTACTTTTATGTACTAGCATTTCACTCTGTTTATAAAATATCACCCTAATTCTGGCCCTCCCTTGCTTTGTACATGCCACATTTCTTGAGCTTGTGAAGATCCATTGTTTGCTCTGTGAGAATTCATTAATAATGGGGTTGCCAGGAGTCCCTGATATCTTTAAAATGTCTTATAACTGAACAGTAGCAGTGTTCTAGGCAGAGGCTAAATGTGTGCTGATGGACTTTAAGCACTCCTTTTTCATAAGTGGCTAAATGCATTTGCTCTTTTGGTAGTTAAACTTGAAAGCACATTTTTATGTTAATTTTAGTTTAGTGGTTTTTTTTAAAGTTCATTTTTGCTTTGGGAGGCTTACCTTTTACTGCTTATATCACCAGCCCATAAAGCTCAGCAAAAGCATAGAGAGCTTGATTATTCACATTAATAAAAAAATGCTTCCACGATTCTCGCCAGCAGATTAAAATGGAAGCTGTTGATTAAACACATATTTCAGCACGTCTCCGCTGTGATGTTTTCTTATGGGAATCCTTTCTCACCAAAGAGCTCTCACACATACATGTGTGTCTTTGGGAATGAATTAACACTCTTCATCAAATTAACTAACTGTGTTTTCACATACCACCTTCCATCACTAATGTGCTTTGTTGATGAAACATAATGAGACTCAAATAAGAAAAATTGGGGGTTGGGGGCTGGGGAAGAAATTTCATTGTTTCAGGAGAGACTTCGCAGCAAAAGTCATAGAGTGAGATGTCAGGTAACCGGAGAGAAGGAAGAGAGCACTGCAGGGGCAAACACGTGGGGTGGGTGCTTAGGGTTGGATTTTCCAGGACTTTTTTTTTGAAGGTGCTATCACCGGTGCTAATGTGAGATAAATAGGGCAAGGCTTCAGTTGATAGGGGAATTGGGTTAGACTCATCAGGTCAAAGAAACCATTCTTGCTGTTTGAGCAGAGTGGCCTAAATAGTTTTTAGGGATGATTAATGTGACCACAACATGGTGATCAATTGTCAGTGGAAAGTATGAATATGAGATTAAGAGCTAAGTGTGAGCTCTTTCGGCAATACAGTCCTAGACTGACTCTCTCTCTCTGCCCTCTTCTCTTAAAATAATTTGAGCCTGACTGGTGTGGTTCAGTGGTTAAGCATTGATTTATGTACCAAGAAGTCACTGGTTCAATTCCTGTCCAGGGCACATGCCTGGGTTACGGGGTCGATCTCCAGTGGGGGGCGTGCCGGAGGCAGCCTATCGATGTTTCTCTCTCATCAATGTTTCTTTCTCTCTCTCCCTTTCTCTCTCTCTAAAAAATCAATAGCCGAAACCGGTTTGGCTCAGTGGATAGAGCATCGGCCTGCGGACTGAAGGGTCCCGGGTTCGATTCCGGTCAAGGGCATGTACTTGGGTTGCGGGCACATCCCCAGTGGGAGATGTGCAGGAGGCAGCTGATCGATGTTTCTCTCTCATCGATGTTTCTAGCTCTCTATCTCTCTCCCTTCCTCTCTGTAAAAAAAAAAAAATCAATAAAATATATTTTTAAAAAATAAAAAATCAATAAAAACATTTTAAAAAACATTTAAAAGTAATAATTTGAACACAATAATTTCAGAACTGCAAAGTACTGTTTTATTTAAGATATCTAATGTTTAGACAAAATGATTGTCTCGCTACCAGAGTCATTCATTGAGACAAAAATGGTCCCTTGGTAAGTAGAATTTGCAGTTCATTTCATGCTTCACGTCGACATTTGCACTGTGACAGAGTTTATAGTTAGTTATCTGAGTTGATCCAGATCCAACTACGTACAGTTGACCCTTGATCACAGGTTTGAACTGCTTGCATCTACCTATATAAGGATTTCTTTTCAATAAATATATTAGAAAAATTTTTGGAGATTTGTGACAATTGGAAAAAACTCACAGACAAGTCATGTAGCCTAGAGATAAAAAAAAGAAAAATTTAGATGTCATGAATGCATAAAATATATGTAGATACTAGTGTATTTTATCATTTTTCTACCATAAAATATACACAAATCTATTATTACAATTTATCAAGACTTATGTACTTGATGCCCTTCACAGTCAAGAGAAATGTAACCAAATGTAAAGATGCAATTTTGAACTATAACTGCATAAAAGTACCTGTAGCACATACTGAGCTACTGCAATAATTGTGCACCCACCTCCTGTTGCTGTTGGGGTGAGCTCGTGTCCCTAATACCCACTTAAAACGCTGGTGACACTAATCATCTCCACGTGAGCAATTCATCTCTCCAGTAAATTGTGTGTCACAGTCAGAATGATCTCTGCGGTTCTCGCATATTTTTCACCGTGTTAATGCAATGCCGTAAACCTTGGATAACACCATGCGGCCCATACGAGGTGCCACTAGTGATGCTGGAAGTGCTCCCAAGAGGCAGAGAAAAGTCATGACATTACAAGAACACGCTGAATTGCTGGCCGTGTACTGTAGATTGAAGTTTGCTGCTGCAGTCTCCCAACATTCAAGGTAAATGAGTCTAAAGGACCATTGTAAAAAAAAAAAAATAAAAGGAAATGTGTGAACTTTTTACAAAATACCTTTTTATCCTGTACTGAAAATGCAGCTTTTAAGTGGGTACAGGGTTGCTCTAAGAAAGGTATACCTCAAGACTCTAATATGATCTGAGCAAAAACAAAGTCACTTCATATGACAACTTAAAGCAAAAGGAAGGTGAAGGATTTAAAGCTGGAGAACTTAATGCCACAAAACAATGGTCATAATTTTAGAAAAATGTGGCTTAAAAGATGCCAAGATAACAGGAAAAGCAGCCAAGCGAGAAGCAGCAGGCAAGTTCAACATCATGAGAGCCTGGAGGGATCACACCACTGAAGATGCCATCGTTGCTGCAGAAAAAGCTGTGAAAGCCATCAAGCCTGAAACAATGACTCCTGCTGGAGAAAACTGTGTCCAGATGTGCATGACTTTACAGAGCCAGTCAAGAAGATCATGAGATTGGGAATATGGCAAAAAGGGGGAGGAGGGGTGAAGGGTTTCAAGATATGGCACTTGGAGAAATTCAAGAGCTAACAGACACCACACCAGAGGAATTAATAGAAGGCCACCTGATGGATGCTTCTGAACCCAGTGCCCGACGATGAGGAAGAAGACAGAAGAAGCAGTGCCAGAAAACAAACTGACATCAGGCAATCTGGAGGTAGAGTTCTGATTATTCATGACTGCTTTTGACTGCTTTTATGACATAGACCTTCTCTGATACAGACATGAAACTAAAGCAAATGGTAGAAGAAGACTTGGTACCAAATAGAAACGCTTTCAGAGAGATGAAAAAGCAAAAACACCAGACAGAAATGATGACGTATGCCTGCCTCTCCTACCGCTCCTTCCACCTCCTCCTCCTCCACCGCTCCTGAGATGGCAAGATGAACCCCTCTCTCCTCCTCCGCCTACTCAATGTGCTGAAGCCTTTCGTAGCCATCCACTTCCACTTAATGAACAGGGAATAATCATCATGCGGCATAGTTAATAAACTTGTGCACTTGTGCGTGTGTGAATGTCTTTATGTGAACAATCTAATAACTATGCAGCAAGAACTGTATGAGATGGTTTTGTGTCATCACCATCATCACCATCACCTAAGTTTTCATCATGTAGAACATTATGTGCAAGACATGTATGGAAGTAGATGGCCTATTCTTGCATATGTTTAATATGAAATTTAAAATGTGTTCGTTTTCTTACTGTTTTATAACTGCTTTCAAAGAATTATATTACCATACAGTATGCTTCACTCTCTTGTAACTGGAGAAACTACCTATGAGTCTATCATCACAGGTAAGTGGGGGATTTTTAATGTAACGGTATTTCCAATATTATACTATGAATATAATTGTAATCCTGTATGCTGTGTAAGTAAACATAAATTTCTTTTTCACATTATCTTTTCATTGATGTCTAATGTTAGTAATATGTATAGCATCTACAGTGTTTTGTATCATATTGAATTATATTGATGTAGGTACTGACAAATGATTCATCTTGTAAATAGACAATGTAAACTTATGATATCAATAAATACAGTACAGTGCTATAAAATATTTTTCTTCCTTATAATTCTCTTAATATTACAGTATATAATACATATAACATAGAAACTATGTTATTGAACTGCTATCACTAAGACTTTGGTCAACAGTAGGCTATTAGTAGTTAAGTTTGGGGGAAGTTAGAAGTAATATGTGGATATTTGACTGTGCGTGGGGCGGGGTCAGCACCCCTAAATCCTGCATTGTTCAAAGGTCAGATGTACAAAGGTGACGGACTGTGATTTGTTACTAGCTCAAGAAAGGCCTGCATGATGGAACAGAGCTCTATTCAATATTGGTTTTGTAAACATTAAGCTAAATTATATGTGCATTCATTATATTCAGTATGTACTATGAAGGTTTAAAATAAATGTATGTTGAGAATTTTTTTAAAGGGTTGCATGAAGTAACACATTGTTAGAATGAAGTGTCATGGAATTAAGCATAACTTTTAATCACATGCTTTGTTTCGATCTGAAAATAGCTTGTGGTTATGCTGTCATATTCACATTCCTGTACAGTAGCTACTAGCTAGATATTAAAAATTGTATTCACATTTATAGCCTCTCGACTCTGGTTAAATTCTGGCAGAGTTCACTAAAGTATTCCATCTTTAATCAGTACTTCTCAGTTGTGTTTATGTCGTTGTTATGACCATTCAATCATGTCCAGATTATCTTATCAAAACATCAAATGTAAAGCAAGGTTATTAAAACAAAGGTGGAGATCGAGTTCTTCGTGAAAAGGTGGTATGTGACAATTCAAGTATTCTGTTCTCAAAGTCCCAGTTATAATTGCATCAAAGTGCCTTTCCCTAGCATTCCCCAAAGAACTAGGATGTTACTGTTTTTCTTTCTAGTGAATAGTTTTGTGTTTGTACATATTTTTATTGTGAATATGTGAAAGTGTTTCACTCTGATTGAACCTCTCAAAGCAAACAAGTCCAAGTGCATTTAGATATGAGAATAAGAGTCTCAGGCTCCTTTTGGAAAAATAGTAAAATTATTTTATTTTATTTTACTGTACCATAGGATCATTTAATCAGCCATATTAATTGTAAGAGAATTTTATTAGTCGTATGAAAAAACAATGCTTAACTTTGCAATGGCTTGAGTGGGTGTATTAAACTACCATGCACTTACGCTTTTTCATTAACTCACATAATTTCAGAATGTGCTTTCGAATAGTGTAAATGATCCACCTTGTCACAAAATCCTTTACTTCGTGTTTAGGTCATATTGCCCCCTACTGTACAGGAGGACAATTCACACCCAATGACCAAACCAGTTCCGTAGAACCACCCCTTGTATGTGCCAGGCACTGGGGATAGAGCAGGGAATAAAATAGATCAAGTCCTGCCTTCAAGCAGCTTTTCTTCTATTACAGGGACACAGCCAGTAAACCCAGGCAGTGATGAAGTTCCCTGAAGGAAATAAAGTGGGATAGGAGTGAGAAGGGGTGGTTGGCTGGAAGGTATTAAACACAGCTTCACCTGCCCTGGATATGACTTGACATCATCTTATAAATATTCATAATCGTATGACACATTGTTACAGTTATGCTTGTCTGTCCCCAGATTTATAATCTCAGGTGGTTACTGTTCTTGAAGTCATGATACCTACCTCTAGGTATCATGATGTGCCACTTACTACACTTATTTCTTGCAGAGGCAATAAAACCTGGGAGTCTGGTAAGAAAAATGACACTAAGTAAGAATCAAGTCAGCTCTGCATGAGGAAGGTCGATAATTTTGGTCAAAGCAGTTTTTATGTCACACATACTCTAGATTCTCAATTACCTTTTTTGGCTATGCTTTGAAGAGTTGAGATTGAATGACATTATTAATTATTGTCAATTTGTCACCATAAGGTTCCAATTCTGGCTTTACCATTGAATGATCTTAGGTTGTTTACTAAAATATGAGTAACTAAGTTTATTAATATGCTTTAAATAGCCTAACATTGATCAAAGTTATTCAGTTAATGTTGTGTTGTTCAAAGCAAAATGATTTGTACTTGCATAACTTGTATTTTTTGGATCAGAGCCTTAATTCTTTACTCTTCATCTGAATTGCAGTTTTGCCATCCAAGTATTATATAAAGGATAAATTTCCCTGACCTTCTTCACAGTGTTCTGATAGCTAATGTTAATTTAGTAATGCAGAGTTTCCACCAGCTCAGCAAAACGAGTAATATATATTTTTAAATGAAGGTGACTTACTTGAAGTCCCTTTTCCTAAATAATTAAGCATTCCTTGTAGGGCTAGCATATGTCTATATAAAGGAAACGGTACTAATATTAAAATAAATTTGAAATTTTTTTCTTTCTGCTTTATACATACCTGTACCACTTTTGCAAACGTGCTGTTAGCTGAGACACCCAAACTTCATCTTACAGGGTTAAAGGTGATGTCAAAATACATTTTGCGAGCATTTCTACAGATCCTGGCAGGACTCAGAAATCAAAGACTAGACTGGAATAGATATAATGTGAAGCTTGGTAATATTTGATCAATCAAGTCAGTTCAGTTTAATAAGTAGTCTAATTTTGAGATCCATGCATACAGAGAGCTCTAGCCAGGGGTGGGCAAACTTTTTGACTCGAGGGCCACAATGGGTTCTTAAACTGGACCAGAGGGCCGGAACAAAAGCATGGATGGAGTGTTTGTGTGAACTAATATAAATTCAAAGTAAACATCATTACATAAAAGGGTACGGTCTTTTTTTTTTTTAGTTTTATTCATTTCAAACGGGCCAGATCCAGCCCGCAGGCCGTAGTTTGCCCACGGCTGCCACCTCTCCCCACAGTTACCCAAATCAATTGACTACTGAATTCTTCTCTTGCCGTGACTTCCTTCTGCCAGAAGCAGAAGAGCCACGGGGTTGCGCTTACTTCATTGTTCTGCACACTCTTCCAGGAGGTTGGCAGGTTCCTTCAGTACTTACAGTGAGAAATATCTTTATTATCAAAATTCATCCGACTTCAAACATAACAACACCTGACAATTTTATTTATGAAGGACTTCCAGATACTTTTTTTTTTATTTTGGTACTCCCAACAGCAAAAATTAAGGTTCCTGCCTAATTTTATAGTTTATGCCTCCCAGTTGTCCATTTAGTTTTAAAGTGCTTCTAAAAACTTTTTACATAAAAAATATGCATACATATATATATTTAAATTTTTTGGTGATATATTTAAAGTTATGTGTAAACATTGTGATCATATTGGAATTTCTATGTGCAATTTCAGAGAATTCTTTTTAAAAAAACTATTCTGCATTCATGTTTTATAACTTTATATTAGCTTATATATTATACATTTTATAGGGCAACCCAAAGTCTATGTAAAGTACCTTAATACAATTAAGTTTCTTGGGCTAATTTATTTTAAGTGGCAATATCTCATTTACCTAAGATTGAAGTTTTAGTCTTTCAGGAATGATATTTTTAACCAATACACCATATAATGATGTATTGATTGAACCATGTAAAACTAACAGTTAATCCAGGTTGTAGTGCATTGTCAAACTTGTATTATTATATCTATGTGAGGCTGTGATGCGTTAATGTGAGGTTTGATCAAAGGTGAGATTAAATTTATTGGTCTTGCTATATAAATATAATAAGATTTTAACACATTTAAAAGAACAACTTCATTGATACTTAGGTTTTTCACTAGAATATTCAAATGCTATATTATCATCTCAGAAGTGGATCCTCAAAGAGAGACAATAACTAAGCATTTTTATCAGAACTATTTTAAAGGTATATTAATGGACTAACATCTCTCAAGCTTACAGAATGGTCCTGGTATATGGCATTTAATCAATATAAGGTCAATATTAATATTTCATATTTTGTGAACAATTTGTTATACAAATGAGCCTAAATAATCTAAAGCATGGGTATTACTCATTTGAGTATGTCTTAGCCCTCAGATTTCTTGGGAAGATAGAATATTGCAATCTATTACAGATATATATTATAATTTACCTTAGCAGTCACACAGTTCTCTAAAAATAAGATGAATGTTTAATGGAAATAGGCATTAATTGTTAAATGGGAAACAAATCCAAGAAACTTTAAAACTATTAATCTGTTCTCATGCAAATGGGGACTCACTACAATTTAGAAACCTACATTGCTTACCAATAAGTCCCCTTTCACTCTTTGCTTAGGAGTATAAACATAATTTTAAGTGTCATGGATGTTCTTTAAATTCTCACCAGGGAAGCACAGAAATACGATGTGCCCTACTACATTTCCACTAGGGGGTGATCTCCCATTGAAAGTAGTAAGAAGAGAAGGTTTGGACACACACTGTGGCCCTTCCTACTAATGCAAAATGGAAATTCTTGGTAGAAAGCGCTTAAATAACATGTTTTAAGAAAAAGTAAGAAAAAATAAAATTAATACTTTTGGAGTTGTCTCAACAAGAACTTTAAAGTCTTTATTACATTTTTTTTCAACCTCCAAATTTCAGTTCAAGTTGTTTTTCTCATCAGTTTAGAATACAAGTAGCATTTCAATTAAAGAGGACTTCACCTTTGCATCTTCTTTAAATAACAAAATTTCCTATTCTGAAGAGAGTAATTTTCAAAGCAAAATTTTGCGTATGTAATACTTTGTAAAATAGTGTGCGGATGGATATTGAAAATACCGGGTGGAGACTTGAGAGGTTGGAATCTGAAAATAATCTAGCACCTACTCAGAATCAGGCACTGGGGTAGGCCAGTTTCACACACCGTCTCATTTAGTCTTCACAGTTTTCTTCTGTAGCCCGTAAGTGACTTGAAGACTGCAGAACTCCAGAGGGAGGTTGCCTAGAGATCGGGTATTAGGCAGTTATGAGATGGGATAGAGAATCGGAGCTTCAAAATCACTTTGAAAACCATCACTAATCATTTACTAAAGTAAAAGGCTTTGAAGTACAGAGTTGGAAATAAAACAACCTGTGATTTCCCTGATAAAGAGAAATATTGAGAGATCAGGCATTAAGAGCAAACCTGCTAGCATATAGGCCTAACCAATGGACACAGACAACAGGGGGGGGGGGGGAGTAAGGGCATGAGTGGGAGGATGGGGGGTAATGTGGGGATAAGGACACATGTAATAACTTAATCAATAAAAATTTTTTTAAAAGATGAAGTGAGGAAGAACTTATGGGTCAAGTTACATAGGGCCTTCAAGGTCACTATGAATCCTTTGCTCTTTGAGAGATGGGAAATTATTGGGGTTTTTTAATCACAGAAGTCATGTGACTGACTTTCATTTTAACAGGATTACTCTTTGTTCTATTATAGGTTAATCAGTTGACTTCAAAGTATTTATTAAATAATCTTATTTTTTTAGACATAAAAAATATTTGGAATTAATTGGACCAACTAGAAAATGTAGAATAGTATAAACAAATATAGGAAAAATTATCTTTATTTTTACAATTCAGATATAACCAGATATATACACACAAAACTAGAATATTATACATATTGTTTTATATCCTGTTTTGTCCCCTAATATTATCTATGAGCTTCACATATTATTAAATTTCATTCTTAAAATCCCCCCTCCCCCCAAAAAAGAGCAACCCTGGCTGCTTCTGTTTTTCCCCCCCTGGGTTTTGTCTAAAAGAAATGCTTTAGAACCTTGTTTTTATAATGACTTTGAAAATTAGCTTTGGCTTCTGGTGAGCATCAGTTTGATATAGTCACCATTGTTTCTCATTTAATTTCCTGATAAAAATTTGACTGAAGTTATGCCTTTAGTCAGAACTTTCACCATAAAAAGTGTTGTTTTAAATGCAATGGATACCTAAATTTAGGATTGAGAAAATAATACTGCTCCATCTGATTTTCTTCAGCTTGCCACCATGCCTATAAAAACACACAGAGAAGGAGCAGCTATTGCGAGTTATTGCTACTTTAGTTTTTGTAATTCATAAGAAATATGTTCTAACCTTTCTCAAGGGAGAACTCAGATAAACCGCAATCTAATGTGTGGCTTTCCTTCTGCCCAGAGGAGGGTTTTATCTGACAGTGTGTGAAGCTTGGACCTCATGAGATCTGTCTCAAGGCTTAGGGAGATAATCTTCAGAGTGGATGGATACTTACTTGCAGTATTTTTGGATTAAAAAAAATGATTCCAACTTATTTTTATCTCATGTAAGAAGCATTGCTTCTTTATATTTTAGTAACTTGGGGATTAATTAGATCTAAATAAAATATGTAGCATTTGAGATCTTTAAAGTCTGTGTACAGCATATTCTTGATATCTTCCAAAGAGGAATATGTATTAGATCTTTAGAAATATCCAGGCTTGGGAACTAAAAATGTTTGGATAGTCCTCTGCTTTTGTTAAGTATTGAAATTTTGCTGGGAGCAGCTTTTCATAGCTACTTTTTCAATTTTTGCCGACATTGTATTTCTGACATGTTCCTATTACCCGCACGTTTTTATCTTTGAATACGTGATGGTTGTGGGAGAAGTCTCCTGCCCTGTGGGGAGGCTCACTACTAGTTCAGCCGCTTGAATCCAATTCACCAGGCCCATGGCGTGAATCCTTCAAATCTATGTTTCAGTGAAGTACAAATCACCATAGCTATGCACCCTCAGGATGAAAACTAGTGATGTTAAATGCTCAAAGGACAAGAATCTGCTATGCTGTGTTTTCACTAGCATTGCCAGGATTGAAGGAACACCTCTTCAATCAGTCAGGCATTTAAAATTCTGTACACATTGCAATAGATTGCCTGAAAGTATACATCTTATAGCCCTGAATATATATGGCAGATTTTATCAAGGCCTCAAATATGTCAAGACCCAGATGTTCAGTTTGTGAGTAAATTATGCAGTCAGCCCAGGTTTCTAAACAGCTCTGTACATGGCAGTAGAGTTCTGCTCTATTCAGTACGAAGTTCTTTACATTGATTAACAAAGGATCCCAAATATGACCTTTGTACTCTTGGAACATACCATGTTAAGGCAATAGTTTCCAATCCTGGCTGAATGTTAGAATTTCCTGGGGAGCATTTAAAGTATTCTAATACCTAAGCTTCACCCTAGATCAAATAAATCAAAATCATGAAATCAATAATTTTTAAAAATTGTCCCTGGTGACTCTAATAGTCAGCAGGGGTTGGGAACCACTGGGTTAAACTGATTTATTTCAGCCATCTGGAAATAAAATGCTGCAAGAGTATAGGCAGGTAAAGCGAGTTGACTGTGCAAGTAAGATATAAGAAATGCAACAGATTTCACACAATTTTATTTTTAAAAACACATATACAGGACTTGCTAGATGTCAGGCAGCGTCTTAAGCGGTTGACTCACTTAACCCTTCTGGCAATTTTTTGAGGTTGTACACTAAATTACCCCCACGTACAGATGAGAAAATAGACCCATGTTCCTCAGGCCACTGAGCTGTCAAGGGGGTGAGCCTGACTTCAGAAGCCTTGCTCCAATCCCTTGGTTCTCAAAGTGGGATCAGCTGGGAACTTGTTAGAAATGCAAATTCTCAGGCCTCAACCCTCGAGTTTGTTATTCAGTAAACCTCAGTGGGGCCTGTGAATTACCTTTCTAACTTCCACGGTGCTGCGGCTGCTCTGGTCATCACACCTGGAAAACCACTGCAGTGTAGGACAGGGCCTCTCTAAATTGTCCAGCTAAGCTCCACTGTAGTCTCTCTAATTATAAGAATGATGGAAGTGTAAAAGTTCAGGTCTCAATAAACATAAAATATTTTGTTATCCCTCTGTCAATCTGAAGAGGCATGGGCTGGCATTGTTTAGAGTTGATAACTCTGTGTAAATTGCATAGGTTGCCACTGAGTCTTTGAGGAGAGCTTGGGAAAGTGAGATTAAACAGACAAAAAGGCAGTGAAAGAGAAATGAGATTGTTGGTAGAGTATCCTCATTCACTATTCCTTTGACCACAATCCAACTATTTCCCCTTGTTGGTACTTTGTTCTATGCCATTCTTACTCCATTATCCTTTGGCTAAATAATTCAGTGGTTAGCAATATAATGCAGAAAATTACTCTTATGGGCTAAATATCATTTGTAGATGATATTTAGAGGAAATTAAAAGTCACATTTTGAGCTAGTAATAGTATTAATCTTGAGTCTTATGTAGCTGTGTTGCAATGAGAGATATATTACCTTTTCTGACAACATGGATAGACCTGGAGAATATTAGGCTAGGTGAAATAAACCAGTCAGGGAAAGACAAGTAGATGATCTCACTTACACGTGGAATCTAATGAACAAAATAAACTGATGAACAACATAGAAACAGAGTCATGGATATGACAGCTATCCATGACTGACAGCTCTCAAAGGGGAGGGATGGAGGGGGACTGGATGAAAGAAGGTGAAGGGATTAAGCAAAAATAAAAATTATATATATATATATCCCCAAAATGTATACATACTTTGACTGCCATTATTAATTCCAATGGGTTAAAACTGGAAAAGAAAGATCAATTGAGCTATCAGTTGTTAAAGTGTGTATACATTTTTTGTGACACCCCATATATAAAACACATAGATACCAACAACAGTGTGGTGATAGCCAAAGGGAAAGGGAGATGGGGGTAGGTGGAGGTGGGCAGAGATGGGGGATGGGGATGGAAAGAGACTTGGCTGGGGGCGATGGGCGCGTGATGCAGTGTGCAGATGAAGTGTTATTGAGTTGTACGCTTGAAAGCAGTGTGCAGATGAAGCAAATTGATTTTTAAAAATCAATTAAATTTTTAAAAAGCTCCTAAGTTAGATTAGACATGTGAAAGCATGTAATACTTTCTCATCTCTGCACTCTCACAGTAATAACAGTGCCCACCTCATAGAGGTGTCATGAACATGCGGTTCAAGGGGCGTGTTTGATCAATACAGTAATGTATTCACCAGAAACAGATTCATTGAGAGCTTTCTCATGTGTTGTTCCTGAAGCAAAACACTTCATTTTTCAAATCGCCCTTGCCATTTTCAGAATGCCTGCATGCACTCTTCAGATTGTGTTCCTTTCTCGCTCTCCTTCAGGGTGTTGTCTAGCAGCTCCAGGCTGAGTGACATGATCCTCTTGCTCCCTTTCCGTGTACCTACTTCTCTTCCTGCCGATCGCCTGCAGGAACATCTGTCCTTAGCTGACTCCTGAAGATACCATGCTAGTGTGAAACCGTTCTCCCTAAATTAGTCCTGGAGCTGTCAACTGCCCATGGGGTCTGTAGCTGTCACTTTGGAATTTGCAATTGACACATGTTAAAACCTGAATAATGACAACCTTGTATGTTGAGTATGATCGCAACTATGCAAACTGTGTGTGTGTGTGTGTGTGTGTGTGTGTGTGTGTGTGTGTGTGTAGGAAAAAAGTAAGCAAATATTGCATAAGTGTTTATTGGACTTAGATGATTCTATTTTCTTTTTACAAACCTTTCCCAATGATACTGAAAGATGATCGCAGAGAAGACCTTTTTTATTTTTCAAATATCATCCCCTCTCCCCACTCCACACTTCAAAAAGAAAGGTTTTAGTTTTCTCTTTTTTATATTTTTACTTCCATAAATACAGAAAACAGAATCATTCTGTGAGCAAATAATCAAGTTTAATTTTTTGATGGAAATATGTTTATATTTCTAAATTGTAATATAGATCTGAAAAATTCACTGCAAAGCAATGCATGAATTTTCCATTTCTAGAAAGTGTTTCTCCATGTTAACATTTTCTAACATTATGTTTTATATCTCCAGTTTACCGTAGATTAAGACACCAAATTCTTTACTATTTATGATGCTCCTTGTACACGATAGCCCTGATCATTCTGCCCAAGCCAGAATCTGATACTTTATTGCCCCATTTTCCTAAAATTTCTTAAACCAATGATTCAGCTTTCTCTTTGTTCCTATAGCATCTTATACTTACACAAGATCTTCTGCCCCAATCTGCGACACTGTTAATTTAGAGCCCGCTTATCCTTTTCTCACCTGGGGTATTGGAGCATGGTCTCTGCTGACATATTGTCTGTGCCCAGCTATATTTGTGAAATTCAAACAAGTAGGAACCAAGTGCATGTACTCATTACTGCTACATAACGTTTGATGTCAGTACAGTCAGGTTGCAGGATGATACTCAAGGCAGAGCTGCTCTTTGGAATGAAACTGTCCTGGGTTCTTCTTCCAGACTAGCATCCCAGGGAAGCCCAGCATGGGTCTTCCGAGCCTCAGGTCAGACTCCTCTTATAATGGCTCAGAGACTCCTTCTCCTCTTCCCCAGTTGTCTCCCCTCATTGATCACACAAGAGGATCTCATTTCTTGTGTAGGGGAGGCTTTTTTTTATCCCCAGTTCACTAGCCCAACGTGACACGGCTGACATGCATCAGTGCCTCCTTTCTTCTCCAGAATCTCCCTGGCGATTCCCTCATTTTCCTCCCAGAATTATTTCTGAAAATCCTTTCTGGGAAGTTTCAAGATAGCTGACCCAAATAACAACAATAGCATTGCCAGCAGTAAAAAGAGGAGGGTTACACTCCTACAGCCTTAAGCAATCATACTAATTATCTCACAAGATTCACAAAAATGTGACGAGGACACATTATTAATTGTAATGTTCACTCTCTGATACAACCAGGCTATAAATACTGTCTTCTAGGTCCAGGTCAGCACCATGCTTTTAAATATATTCTAGAAATAAGTTTGTCACTTTTTATATCCAATATTTAATTCTTCTGGCATGTCTATTCCTATGGACTAAACAAGAGTTCCTCTGAATCAAAGAGTAGGAAGATTCATGGGAAGTATTAATCTTATAACTTTAACAGTCTGGGCAAGAAGCTTAATTAGCACATGCTTTTCTTCCTGATGTTGCCGTAGTTGGCTATGATGAATTATTCCACCTCTGTGGGCAGTTGGCTGGTTCCAAGTAGAATGAATGATCCTTCCCGATTTCATTAGCCCATTGCTCCTCCTGAAATGCAGGTTCGCTACCCGTACCGATTGCCTGAGATCACGCAGAGCCCATCTGTGTGGCACTGGTCGGAATGCCAGCCTGAAGGCCATGCCAGCAAAGGTCAGATGTTCTGTTGTGGCTTTCCAAGCCAACCAGGATACTCAGAGACTTGCCTAAGTCATCCTAAGTGGAAATCACCTTTCAGCTTTAGCTTAAATGATTTGACGTTTAAAGAAATTATTGCAGTAAAAACAGAATTATTGACAGAGTAGTGTTATATTTTGCAAGATATATAGACAATTTGGCATCATTTCAGGGGAGACAGACTACCTTTTGGAGGCCGGATAAAAGAGTTGAAATGGGAATGGAGAGCATCCTACTTCCTACCTACAGTGTGTGTGTGTCCCTCCCTACCTGGCAACCTCTCAGCACTCAGGCAGAGCTGAATGGGAGCATGTCAAGGAGAACACAGAAACCTGTCACATGGAATGATGAGGAACCAATAGGAGGTCTCTCTGAACACCAGGAAAGCCAGAGGCCTTCCTGATGGAGTACAAGGAAGTGGTGGGAGTGAAGGAGCGATGGAGTTGATGTGTCTTCAGGATACAGAGGAGCCCAAAAGACGTGTCTCATGTTAGTAATTTCTACTAAGGAGCCATGCAATAATGAGACTTTGGTGATGGAATGTTGGGAATAAGGCTTCCAAACCATTTAGTTTATAGCCAATGAAATGTAAGCCCAAAGAAGTCCCTTTGGTATTTCATTGCTCAATACTGACAGGAATAAATAACCCATTAGTATCAAACATACCATATATCTATTGCAAATTATCATCAATTTTCTTTGTGCACATATAGCCTTAAAATGAAGAGCTGTGCCTTTTCCTTTCATGGAAGTGAAATTTTCTTTTCTAAATTACCCTGGATAAAGCACTTTGCTAAAGTGATCCCTTAGCCAAGGGTCCATACACTAGGAGCGCTCCGACACTTTGTATTCCAGATGTGTCATTAGGCGAGGCTGCGGGAATGAAGATCCTGCCAAATCTCCCTCTTCTTTCATGTACAGAGAGGAGGATGGAGAAAGACGACCAGAAGTCCAGTTTGCTTTCATACTGGACACATCTTAGAATAAATGACAACACTGTTGATAATTACTCGGATAACAGGTAAACAAAGACTATCCTGGGAACACCAAGAAAGTAGCCATCTCATCTTTGACCCCCAGACAAGAGCACCAGACCCTCCCATTGTACAGGTAGGAAAACTGAGATTTAGAGAGAAATAATTTGCCCAAGGTCATATTTAAAAAGTGGAATGTGCAGGATTTCAACTCTGAACTGGCCAACCCCAGAGCAGATTCTCTTTCCTCTATATTTTCTTTCTGTACAGTTCAGCATTTCCCAGATTGTTTGCACAAACATGCCATTTTGTGGCTGCGATTGCAGGGGTAAGGGTTGAATGTTTGAGACAATGGAACTGTGCTAAATACCCCAGCTAGTTCTCTGAGCAGTTGATTCATTATGTCGGTGTTTAGTGTGTGCCATGCCTTTGAAGGGCCTCAGACTTCAGGGAGGAGCCTCTCATGGCCACTGATATGCCCTCTCCCACCCGGAGCAGCATGGGCTCTGAGTTTCCACCTGAATTCCAGGCTTGTGTTTGAATATTCAGTCTTTACTCCCAACTGCAGGGATTTCTTTCCCCTGGTAGAGGTTCATTGCTTGTATTCTTGACTCATCACCCATGCTGTTTTCCAAATTAGAAACCTCCGATTTGCCCCCTGGCAGCCCCCATCCTCTCATTTATATGGAGAGGCTTCCATTCTTGCTCCTTGGTGTTCTTCACCTCCTCCAGGGCCTCATTACCTCTTGTTTAGATCATTTTAGGGGTTTCCCTCAAGTGACTCTGCGATTTTTTTTTCTTACATTGCTCCCAAGGTCTCTTTCTGAAAAACAAGCCTGATCAGAGCACAACTTGGACTGATTCTATGGTATTCTCTGCTGCCTGTAGATGACATTGTCTTCCCTGAATAAAATACAATCTGAGAGAGAGAGATAGAGAGAGAGAGAGAGAGAGAGAGAGAGAGAGAGAGAGAGAGAGAGAGGTTTTGAAAGGAGGAGGGAAGGGAGGAGGGAGGACGAAGAAAGAATGTGACTGTCTCAGGGACACATTGGATAACACTGCTGGTTGCACAAGTCAACCAGTTGCTCTAATCTGGTGTGCATGCTGCTTTCTGTAGCCTCGAGTCCAAGCATGTGGCTGAGACTGCCTGGAAGGAGAGACTCCTTTTGCTAATTTGCACAAAAATTTCTCCACTTGCCAAGCCATGTGCCCACAGGGCTTCATCTATCTGGGGATCAGCACCTTAGAAAAATGTGCTCAACTGCTCTGAAAATCTCAAGGGTGGGGACTGTCTTTATAGTGCTTCCCTAATTTGTATTCAAATATGAATCATTTGGGGGGGGGGTTATTAAAATGCAGGTTTGATTCAGTGGTTCTGGGGGTGGGTGCTGCTGAGCTACTCTTTGAATAGCAAGGTCCTCAGATCTAGAAGTGTTGTTCACATAGCAGGGGCTAGATGGCTAAATGGAAGGAAGGGAGGGTTGGAGGGATGAAGCCATATTTCATACACACCAGAGACCTAAAGATCTATTTTTCTAATGTATTGAGAGAAAAAATGCAAAGTAAAGAAAAAATGACAGAGGAGAATGGTGAATTGTTTTCACAATTCAGGGCCAGACTGTGAATCCATTAGAAAAGTTCTCTGTGTTCCCTGGAGTTTCTCTGTAGGCCTAACCATGAAGTTCACGCCCACAGAGTCTAGACATACCTAGATACATGGGGTACATCTCGTGTTCAATAACTGCCATGAAATGTTTGTGCGCTGAGATGTTTATGTAATTTTTGAGGAATTTAGGGCAATAATCTTGTTGAATAGACTTGAACCCATTCATTTAAATATTTACTTGTTTTCCTCTAAGCAGTGACAAAAAGTGCATACTTTGTCATTGGTGATGGATAAGCAATAAGGGAAAACACATTTGTTTGATCTCCAAATTGCTTATCTCATTTTGGAAGTGAAGAAAGTGAGGCTGAGAAGGATAAGGCTGGGTGCAGTGGAGCTGGCAATGGCTGAAAGCAAGAGCTGGCAGTTCATGGCCAAGTGACCCTAGACGAGTGTCTCTGGGCCTCACTGCCCTCCCTGCACAGCTCATCAATCTGGCAGGCGAGTATTTATGGAGTGCTTACTGTGTGTAAAGGTCCTGGACCCACGGTGGGATGCATAAGTACAGTGAGTTGGGTGACCGCAGGACCCTTTTTAGTCATAAAGTCGCTAATATCAAAGTAGGCATGAATACATGTCAACCTGTCAACTGCCCCCTGGTGGTCAGTGCACGTCATAGCGAGAGATTGAGTGGCCTTAGCATATCATTAGCATATTATGCTTTGATTGGTTGAACAGCCAACCAGATGACCAGACACTTAGCATATTAGGCTTTTATTATATAGGATAGTGTGCTTTCCTTTCATGTCATTCTAAATGTTATACCAACACATATTAGAAGCAGCATATAACGTGAGAGAATTGCCTACATAGGGGCATTCCTCTTGTCCATTTGCTCTCACATTAGTGGTCCAGAGAGGTGATGTTGACTGACCACCTGGCAATTTTTCTGTGATGTGAGATGCTGTCTAGCCATTAGATTTCATGCACTTGGAACAAATATACTAGAATCCATCCCACTGGCCTTTTCTTGAATTGGTAGGTGTGACCCCCATCCTCAGAAAGTGGAGAAAAAATAAGGTTAGTTAAAGGCCCAATAGCCAAGAGAGCCATAAACTAAAAACATTTCCACCTAATATTTAAAAAGTAAGAGAGACATTTTAAAGAGTTGCCAGAGTGTTAAAAATAACATTGGAGATATTTGAAATCATATCTATTGAGTCCCAAATAGGGAGGCCGTTTTCAGAAAAAGAGTAGGTTTTAAATTCACCATCTTCAATATAACGTATATGGCAATTTTACAAATAAGTCTGTTAAGACACATCAGCTACTGCTTTTTCTCTCAAGTTCTCAAGTGTCAATACACACACACACACACACACACACACACACACACAGAGTTAGTGCCATAAAATAGCTTGTAACACAGTGGTGACAAAATTAATATAAACAAATTAAGATAAACGGTTCTAAGAGCAATGGGGGGAAAGCAGAGAATGGACGGATTAAATGATTTAAGATTCAGGAAAGTCCGATCATAAAATAGAGGATGGGATTTACTGGATAGTTTATAAGTGATGTCTACAGGATGGGCACCCTGGTGGCAAAGCGGTGTCTCCAAGCGTTGAAATCACTGCTAAGCCGACCGACCTTGGCCTGTGAAGTTTGGCTTGCATCTCCCTCGTTCTCTGCCCCAGAATCCCTCTGTGGAAACACCCTACAGAGAAGGAGCCAGCAGCAGTAATCTTCATACCATGACTATAAAATGGGAGACTGTGTTTGCATCTTACAAGTCTATCCATGCTTCAATTTGCTAAAAAGTCCTGTTGGTAAGAATATAAAAAACACACACACTTTGAACTGTTCTGTTCAGAAATGTAGCTCTTTAAATTAGGCTCTAAGTGTGATTTCTCTCTACTTATTCTTAAAACATCTCTCAGATTTTGCTCTCAATGTCAGTAACAATTCTAGCCAAGAGAATGTTTGTTTAAAAAATAAATGGATTGAGTCTCCATCATGCTGCATTTTTCTGCTTTTTCACTTCATCCCTAGAGAACAAGAGAGAGGAAGGGTTAGAAAGGAAATGCTGAGCTATGAATAATGAAATTTCAATATAGAGATAGCGACGAACTCCAAATAAGTATCTATTTACGGTAAGAATAAGAGGGTTAAAATTTAGCCTCCTGATCCCCATTCTGATCCCAAACCTGTGCACGAATGTGACGGTCGCTGGGGACCAGGTGTGTTTGCCTTTGAATGTCTTGAATCGATGGTGGCAAAACAGATAAGTGGTCCCAGAGAGCTGCTCTTGGAAGGATGTGCTACTCTCCAAGGCTTCCTTGTAGAGGGGGCCTGAATTTTATATTTTTTGAATTTATCTCTTATGATTGTGCAAACTAGTCCCAGGAATGTCATCCCCCCCACTTTGTAGCTAATAAAAGGGGCACAATTAATCCAAGCTTTTAAGCTGGACTATAACCTCCCAGCTCTCAAGGTGCCTCCGTCCCACACTTCTCTGATATATTTGGTTTTGTTCATTGTGCTAATACGTGGGCTTTAGCTTTTGCCTACCTTTTAATACACTAATTTTCTCATTGTCCTTTGACAAATGCTACTCTAATTAATAATCACATGTGAGGTTGCCTGAGAACTGATTTCATGTCTGTCCCCAGTCTAGTTCTCTTACCAATACAGAGGCCCTCACACATTGTGGCTACTTGGTAAATATGTGTGTATTGATTTCCTGCTGAATGGCCTCTGCTGGGCTCATTAACTTCACCTGAGGAAGAAAGACCAGGGTTGTTGGTTATATGGCTTTAGTAAAAACGTTGGGTCTGAGGCTGTAACATGCAATCTTGCTGCTCGGCTTCCAAATCCTTATGCAACATGTTGGGCCATGTTTTTAGTCGTGAAGGAACCAATTCTGAATCAGTGGAGACATGATTTGCTCGTGGCATTAAGCAGAACTTCCGAGTAAGAATGCTGTCCAGCTGTCCTGTTTTTCCTGCAGTGATAAGACTGGCTTGTAATTGTGTTATAGGAGGAGACAGTGAGAGAGTGAGAGAATGAGAGAACGAGAGAGAGACCCTGCTCTGGCTGGAAGCTGAGGCGTGCATGTTGATCTTGTGAATTTATGAGTTCATGTTTTTGCCCCGGTAAGCCAGAATGTGAATGGTCAGATCATTCACATTTCATTTCTTGGCATTTATGTCCCCCCTATAATTTAAGAGTGACATGACCGTATTAGATCATACCAACCAGGACACTTTGAGAGAAAAGAGGCACTTGAATAATTACCGAGGAATGAAAAGTACCATCAGGAACTGTGGGGTCACCTTGTCATTGTTGTCTTTTTTCCTTTAAGCTCTTACTTCCCGTGCCAGCCACCTCTGTCTGGCTTCAGCAGATGCGCAAAAGGGCCTTGCTGTGTGCTGCTGCTCAGGGCTGCGTGGCTCTGCTGGCGCTTCCTGGCTTTGCCCCATCTTTTAAAGGACAAAGAAGATGCTGGCATCGCCCAGCAAAGGCTGCATCTGTCTTTCTCTGACACATCAGCAGACACGATCAGGGCATCTAATTGAGTCAAGCAGCAGCTTTGTTTTCCAAGCAGATATCATCAAACATCCTGCGCTAGACAAAAGTGCTGTAGCAGAGCCAGTGTCACTCAGGCCACCGTTCTCTCTTGAGCTAATCATCGTGGACTTGGCCTTTTTCTAAATTTCAACCTGTGGGGAATTACGTCAATAATATTAACATTTCCAAAGTAGGCCCCTATTTTATGCCTTACACCATGCCACTTTCCTGCATTATCTCTAGTCATTAAAACAACCTACCCTGCAAGCTAAGTGTCATACCCCCATGTGAAATCTGAAGAAGAAGAGCGGAGAGATTGGAGACTTGCCTACTCAGTAAGCTGTAGACTCTGGGTTGCATCCTAGATCTGTCTGACTCAAAGGCCATGTTCTTTCTACTAAGCACTGATGCCTCTTTAATTAATACCAACCATCAACTCTACAACATAATTATGTCTTGTTCTCAGTTATTATCTGGTAGTCATTTTCTATAATGCTATGAATAAAAGTATTTCATTTTATTTTCATGTTACTTATGACTATTGTTAAGTCATAAATTAGGAACACTAGACCAGTGGTCACCAACCTTTCGGACCTGATGGACCACCAGTGGTCCGTGGACCACCGGTTGGCGACCGCTGCACTAGACAGTCACAAAATTCTCAAGTACTCAATTTAGGTAAATAAAGGGACTTGCCAATGCTGAAATTCTGAACCTAGCAGCAGCTGCTTAAGGGTTAACTTGTTTTTTGTGCTTTTTCTCCATGAGATGCACTAACAAGGTTTTTCTATTCTAAAGATTATTTCAGAGCGTAGGATGCTTTATTATGATTACACACGATTGGTGTTCTCAATTCTATAAATATATGCTTTGAAATATAGCAATGAGGTACAATTTCTGTACCTTATCAACCAAGAAAGGAAGTATGTACCTGAATTGTTACCACCACATTAACAATTTGCAACTTTAAATTGTTCACAAAGTTTGGAAGAAGTATATCCCAACTTTATCATTATGGAGACTATAATATAAAAAGTAATGTTTTTAGTTTGTTCCAAGAAAATGTTTTCAGTTCTAAAAATGAATACATACTGAGGAGTGAAAACAGCTAAACCCCACGGAGTATTAAAAAAAAGTATCTTTCAAAAACTCTGCTCTTTTAATTTTTGAAATTAAAAGATATGTCCTAACACCTTTATTTCTCATGAAAGGAAGGGCAGGGGCTTGTGTGTACTGATGAAACTGTGGGATTCCCTCCACCCCCCACCCCCATTGAAGAACTCTGCCTAGAATGCTCAAGCAAAGTTATGGATCTTCTAGTTGGCCGATACTTAGGGAAATGTCCACAGGCAAACACTTATCTCCTCGCTTCTGGGGATGCACATCTAAACTGGGGTGAACACAGAAAGTCCCCTGTGCCCGATTTCCTCATGATAAACCGTGCCAATTATGTGGATGGTCTGCAGCATTGCGTTATTCTCCACTGTCTAGTATGCCTGAAATAAAACATTCATAAAAGAGGTCATCAATTTAGCTCAGACCTTTCCTTGACTGATGGGCCCATGGAAGATTGTTTGGGTCAGTGTTTGACCAACCTGAAATGTGGGCTCATTCAAAAGGGTCGGTCAAACAAGGGCTTCCAAGCTCATTACTCATGCTGTGCCACTTGTTATATGTGGTTAAGGGTCCCAGACTTTTCGGTAAACAATGGAATCCCTTGGCTTTGTCAGAAGTCCTCCCCGTTTACAGGGCATAGACATCCGTGCTGTTGTAAACCCAGTGTCCCTATAGTAGGCATTCAGAAAATATCTGCTGAGTGAATCAACTTTCCATTTCAACTTTAAGCTGTCCAGGCTCAGAGACAACCTCAAACAAGCATACTTATTCCTGCTAGTCATAAATTCATTAGACTTAAGCCATTTATCATAAGGCTAATTCTGTACTAGGAACTGGAGATGCCACCGTGAGTAAGTTAAATAGGGTCCTGAACCTCTGAGAGCTCACAGTCTAGAACAAGGAAAAATATTTAAAACAATAAATGATTGTAATATAATATAAAAGGGAGAGGGAGCGAGAGATAGAAACATCAATGATGAGACAGAATCATTGATCGGTTGCCTCCTGCATGCCCCACACTGGGGACCAAACCCACAACTCGGGTATGTGCCCTGACCAGGAATCAAACCATGACACTCAACCACTGAGCCACACCAACTGAGCTAACCCATTGTTCTTGGTGTTTAAGCCACAGTGCCAAAATTCAAGGTGGTATAAATAGCTAGACATTTTATTTTGCAATGGCCTGTTTGGAGATATTTATGATTGTCAGAGCTGGGGGTACATCTAGTCAGTAGAAGCCAGATGGCTGCCAGATTCCTAACATCCTACAATGTGCAGGATGTCCCCCTTCTCTCTCTCTCTCTCTCTCTCTCTCTCTCTCTCTCTCTCTCTCTCTCTCTCACACACACACACACACACACACATTTTCTAGCCCTAAATGTCAAGAGCACCAAGGTTTGAAAAGTCTGAGACAGCCTAATACAGGCCTCAGAATCAGACTTCTGTAGTCTTTCCCCAAAGACATTAAAGTCACAGTTAATATTTTCTAAGTCCTTTGCTAGGTATAATTTACTCAGAAAATCTTTATTGGAAATTACTATGGGACTATAAGGTATGGCACTTCTTGACTCATTCTGTATTTTAATTGTACCTGTTGGAGAGATGGTTATTAGCACTGAGTCTTGGGATTTTTATGTAAAAGACTATATAGTCATTTACCAAATTACCAAAAGCTCCTCTTGGTAGACATAAGAAGGACTCATAGTCTCAGCACTATGACAAAGGCAGAATTAGAAACTTAATAGTTTTATGTTCATTAAACTCTCAATCGTCTATGAAGAAATTGTGCAGATTACTTGTAATATGTTTTTTCTTCTCAGAGTCAGTCTTGGAATTGACCCCTTGTGGTTATAGACATGCATGACTTTTGGGTGGCCTTGGGTGCTATCTGGGACACGTAATTCATACTTTTAATTGTCAAGAACTTCGGGTTAATGACTATTATGATTTTCACCTCAAAAAGTAGATTTCAGAAGTTAAGCACAGAAATAAGTTCATAAGATGAAAAAGACAGTGAAAGGGTCACTGAGAACAGCCACCAACCTGAGCGAGAGCAGCAGTGGCAAAAGCTGGGTTTACCCCCCAGCTATGCTCCTTTATTTTGATCACCTACTTCCACCCTATGCTGACTTCTAATTCTTAATGTCAGTTGTTTTACGAAAACAATACCAGATTATTATGACTAACAACTATTAGTGTTATGTTAGAACATGTGAGCATCTCCTAAATGCCATTTACTTATTTATGTACATTTTTCTACTAATCCTTTGAACAGCCTTGTGCGAACTATTCCCTTTGTTATTAAAGGGGACAGTGAGGTTGAAAGAAGCTCTGTTGCCTTCCTGAGGTCGCACAGTTTGTAAGCGCCAGATCTGGATTCAAACCCAGGTTTTTCTGCTTCTGTACATGGGGTATGGGCCTGATCACCAAGTTATAGCTGTTCAGGTGCACATGGTGATATATTCTAATCTTTAAACAATTTACGTTGTTGTATTTTTTTTCCCTTAGGGAAGTCATAAGTTTTATGACACCTTTGGAAGGGGAGCCTCAGAAATCAAAATATAATACTAGTATACAGGTTATGTATTTTGATAAGGCACAAAAAAGGATTAGGATCATTACTTTGACAATGGCAGGTACTGGTCAAGAACATGAGGCATTGTTCTGAATCCTAATCTCTAATTATGAGTTTATGTGGCATCTGATTTACATGTTGAAGACAACTCTCTGAAAGAGAGCCTTCACCTGTTGAGAGGGGAAGCTTAACCAAGTTTAAAAAATGCTATTCCTAAAAATTATTGAAATTGAAAACTGTGGTACATCTACACAATGGAATACTACGCTGCTGTAAAAAAGAAGAAATTCTTACCATTTGCAACAGCATGAATGGAACTGGAAGCATTATGCTAAGTGAAATAAACCAGTCAGAGGAAGATAAACATCACATGATCTCACTCATTTGTGGAATATAATGAACATCATAAACTAATGAACAAAAATAGATGCAGAGAAAAAGAAGCATGGAACAGACTGTCAAACTGTAGCAGGAAGGCAGGAGAGAGTTGGGGGGGGTGCGCGGTAAGAGATCAACCAAATGACTTGTATGCATGCATATAAGCATAACCAATGGACACAGACACTAGGGGGGTGAGGGTATGTGCAGGGTTGGGGGTAGGAGACCAGGGGGAGGTCAATAGGGGAAAAAGGAGACATATGTTCTACTATTTGTAATACTTTAAACAATAAATAAATAAATAAATAAATAAATAAATAAATAAGAAAGAAAGAAAGAAAGAAATTGCTGATTCTATTAATACTATTACTTTGATTTATTTAAGATCTTATGATGGAAGGTTTTAACTAAACACATGTATTTTTTGCTTATAAAATTTATGCACAGTGTCATATTTCAGTGTTTTTAATGGCAAGGACAGCATAGTTTTCTTAAAGCAAAGCGAATAATTAAATTGCACAATCTTCTCTGGTTTTATTTACTTAAGTGTTCTTTCACACTTTGTGTTTTTTCTGCTGATTGTTATGTGGCATGTGGCTAAATAGTCACAAGCTACACAAGGATAAACAATGAAAAGTGTTTCTGTCCAATATCAGACTCTAAAGCCCATTCCTTGGACTCACCACAGTCACCCATTTATGAATCTTATTTTTCCAGAAATATTCTGGGAGGCCATAGATAGCTATAGATATACACACATATACACTTATATCCATATACATACATATACGTACACATGTATATGAATGGGCTCTTCCTTTGGCTATAAAAGTGAGTATATTATATGAGTACTCTTCTGTTCTTTAATTTTCTTTCACATCGTAGTATCTCTTAAAACATTTCACACTAACAAATACAGATTTACTTCATTCTTTTTAAGAACTGCAAAGTGAATTGCTGAATAGACGTTGAGATTTGTCTTTGGAAAATGAGCCTCAGAAGCATCTCAATTTTGTGAAATAAACTTTTAATTCCTCTTCATATTTTCGTTTGTTTAATTTAGCTTTGGAGCTCAAGCCAATCATGTTCTTTCACGAATTTTCACACTTTCAAACATAATAGTATTTGTTTTGTTGCCATCATTTTTCTCCCCCTCCTCACATCACAATGAATTGGTTTCCCTGGGTGTCAAAACTGTCACTGAAATACTATGCAGAAAGCTCTCAGGCTTTGCAAATAGTACTGAACTCACTACTCATTGCCCTGGAAATAAGCTAGTGTTTCTCAGGAGAGACTGTGCCTTAATTATATGTTTCCTAATGAAGGTAAGAGAGACAGAAGATTATTTTGCAACTCTTACTAATCTTCAGACCCAGAAGAAATCAGAAAAAGCCACTGTCATTCTGCTTATATAGTTTAGAGGCTGTACCTTACCAATAGACAAAACGTAAGAATGTTAATTTTGTTTTTGCCCTTCCAAACATATATTTATTTATTTGTACTATACTACCCTCTTTATAATTCACCTTAGTGTATTTATTGTCAACCATTCAATGCATTATAGTTAAACACCTCCCATGGGCTAAGCAGTGTTCTGGGGAACTGGGGATACAGCAGTGAACAAAATGAGCCAAATTCTCACCCTCATGGAGCATCCATTTTAGTGGTAGAGAGAGACAAATTATATTACACATTCAAAAAGTGTCATAAAGAAAAAAGTAAAACGGGTAAAGATGAAGTGAAAGGGTATATTTCAGATACAGTGCTCAGATCAGTAGGAGACAGATGGGAGATGATAGTAGTTTGGACTGGGGTGATAGTAGTGAAGATGTGAGGAGTTAAGAAACATTCCACACCCCTGCCTTCAATAAAGCTAGCAAAGGAGACAAGCAAGTGGGTGAAACATATTATAACCAAGGCGTGCATTGGATATGGTGGGAATTGGAAGGTAGCCAGGTAGGGGTCAGAGGAAGGCTTCACTAAGAGATAATGCTTGATTTGAACTTCAATGGCCGAGAAGATTAAGCCAGATAGAGGAAAGAGTGGGGGAGTAACATTGCAAGAGGTAGAGAAATGGGGACAGGTTCAAGCAGAAGGAATTAACTCAATCCAAGGCAAGAGGCAGCATCATGTATTTGGGAAACTGTAAGTAGTTTGACATAACTGGAGTGCAATGCGTGTGTGAAGGCTGCAAAGAAATCCCAGGGACTGTCATGGGTCCTCATGCCAGGAAGCTCTGAGCAGCTGGAGTGTCGAGGCAGGGAGCAATGTGAATGGATTTTAGCTCTGGCAGCTGTTTGGCTGATGGAGTTGAGAAAGATGACAGTGGACCATTTCAGAAGCTACTGAAATAACCCAGGCAAGAGCTGATGAAACACAGGCCTAAGCATTGGCAGGGATGAAGGAAAGAAAATAATAGTTTGAGATTTATCTAGAAATTAAACAGGCAGAGCTTAATTCACTCCTGAGTCATCCAACAAGAAGCTACCCAGGACCTCCTGACTAGCAGACTCTGTCCTAAATACTGAGGATCCACAGGGCATATGAAGAAGAGGCAAATTATCCACTGGGAGCAATGATACTCTTCATTGCCAGTTTATATGTGGTGCAATGAGTAATCATCTCTATCGGTGGGGGCGGGGCGGGGACAGGGACTTTGGTCTCAATCCTGCTAAGCATTGCGTGTGAATGGCAGATAAAGGAGTCAGGGAATAGATCCCAGAGGCCTTACATGCCTCATTAAGAGTCTGGATTTTGCCTGGCCTGAGTGGCTCCGTTGACTGAGCATCATCCCATGAACCAGGAGGTTGCTGGTTCTATTCCCAGTCAGGGAACATGCCTGGGTTGCAGGCTTGATACCCAGTAGGGGTCATGCAGGAAGCAGTCTATCAATGTTTCTGTCTCATCTATGTTTCTATCTCTCTCTCCCTTTTCCTTCCTCTCTCTGAAATCAAGTATTCATATTTGGAAAAAAAAATTTGGACTTTGTCCTCTAGGCAAGGAAAGCAGTTGGCCTTTTAGAAGTCTACTGTGAAAATCATGTGGAAGACAGATTGGAGATGGGGCAAGACCTGAAGCAGAAAGAACAGGAAAAAGGCTAGTTTAATAATATAGGTGAGATGAGAAGTAGTAACGTCATGGTAGGAATGGAGCGGAGGACACAGGACAGCTGTTATGAGTTAAAATTAAGAGTATGTAGTCATGAAGTAGAGAGTAAGTAGAACAAGAGAGTCAAAGATGACTCCAATTTCTGAATGGCCACTGAGTGAACAGGACAGGAACACCACACAGGGGACTGCATTCATGGGAAATGCAATGTGTTAGCTTTGGGTTCTGTTGAGTTTTAGGAACCCATGAAAACACAAAGTGAAGTCCAGTTGGTGGCTGAATATATGGGACTGAACATCAGCAGTGTTGTCTGGCAAAAGATGCAAAAACAATCTGAGAATTTTTGTGTGGCGTGAAGATGTTCCTGAATGTTCAGGAAAAGTGTGTTGACTGAACTCAAAGGAAGTTGATGAACAAATTTCTGAGAAATTTTTCCCCATGATGCGCAAGGGCCACATGACCTCCCCTGGAACACTCCAAGTTCATGGCTTCAGCCTTATAGATCTTTTTACTCTTCTTTTAATACTTCAACCCTGTTCCCATTTAGGGCCATGGAAGGAGCAGTTTTTTTCCACAGAAAATGATTTGCTTAATGGCTACTTCTTCATAAAGGTCATCTCTGACAACTCTGTATAAGACCCCCCCCCCTTCACATCCCTGTCATCTCTATCACAGTCCCCATGTTTTGTTATCTTCATAGCATATATCCCGATGATTTTAGATGATCACTTATTTAGTATCCCACTACGTCTCCTAATTCCCTCCATCTTGAAGTGCCATGAAGTGGGAGCCTCACTACTGATTTGCACTGTACTTCCATCCCTGGGTTTATGCCCAAGGTGTCATAGGTACCTGAGAAATATTTGAACTATGAAAGAACACCAAATTCCTAGCACCAGTTGTGATTTTCTTTGTATAAATAGGATATATAATTGTCAGCTTTATTTGCATTTTCAACTATATGTGGGTTTACAGAAAGACCATGACAGTTTCCTTATGTTCATATATCTTATGTTTTTGTCTTAACAGCATATATTACTACAGTACCTAACTTCAAATAATTGTATAGATTTCATAATCTAAGTTTTTAATTACCCTGAGATTTTAGTAAGAATCTCTTTACTTGTAACCTTGAACTACAAAATTTTTGACAGTTCTTTTCTAAAAGAGATTAAATTTTATTTAGAACATGGTTTTGAAAATTTTTATGTAATTTTATACACCAAAAATATCTATAACAGTCATTTAAAATATAAAGCCCAGTAATAACAGAAACATTTTTAAACTCATCATCTAACTCAAAAGCCAGATCATCATCAATAAATGGATCTGTCTACAGTATTTCTTTTCCCCCATCCTAATCCCCCTGCCTCAGCATAGTATCCACTGTATTGTGTTAAAATTCATCATTTTTCTGCCATAAAAAAACAATTCTATCATGTGAGTATGTATGCCTAAAAACTATGTTAATTAATTCATTAATCAACCAATTAGTTATTGATGAATTAGTTATGTTATTGAGTTTTATAAAAATGGTGTCACACTTTATAGACCCTTTTGGGACTTGCTTTCATCACTCAACATTACTTTTCTAGGATTCATTCATGTTATTTTGCATTGTTATAGTTTTAGAATACTAGGCATTAATTTTTACCATAATATGGGTATACCATAAATTACTTATCTAGTCTCCTTTTAATGGACTTTTTTCTTCTTCTTGTAGGTTTATTTCAGTTTTGGTGTTAAGGTTCGTGTTGTTGTTTTGCTATTACAAACAGTATTGAGATGAATATGCTTGACAGCTTCCTAGTGCAAGAGTTTTCTAGAGTGGTGCTTCTCAAACTGTCTTTGTTGAATGATCTGTTTCACTTTTTTATTTGCTTTATCGTCAGTACTTCAAAGATTTAAAATAAGTGATTGTCTCAGCTTACACTTCCAGCGGTCTTGTATGGAGGTCTCTCCATAGTCCCAATCATCACTAACACTAATCTTCGAACTTTTTACCATTTGCCAGTTGTATCAATAGAAATAACTTCTCATTGAGATTTAAGTGCATTTCCCTGAATACCTATAAGGTTAGGCATCTTTTTATAATTTATCAGCCATTCATATTCCTTTGGTTTGAAATGTCCGCATCTTTTGCTTAGTTTTCTATTGATTTGTTCTATTTCTGTGTATATGGTTGACCTGTGTCAACTGTATGTGTTACACATATTTTCTCCCAGTTTGTGACTTGCCTTTTCACCTTTAAAGGCAAGGTTCATTGCATCAAAATATATTCATTCCTATACTTCCAATAAATCCTCACTTATGAGAAATCACAAGATACAGATGGAATTGTAGCTGTATCTATGCAAACATATAGAAATTTTGGACATATTTAAAGAATATTCAGGTAAGCAAGCAAGAAAGAAAGAACGAAAGCCGAGTGTGGGGTGGGCAGGAGGCAGCCAATCAATGATTCTCTCTCATCATTGATGTTTCTCTCTCTCTCTCCCTCTCCCTTCCTCTCTGAAATCAATATTTTTTTTTAAAAAAAAAGAAAGAAAATCTATGTGTTTCAATACGTACTTGCCAAACACAATACATCTGTATGCCAGATGTGGCAGATTTCTAACTCCTGCTTACCAGTCACTACTACAGATGTTGTTTTTAGGATTGAAGCTTATTTGGCAGACGTGTGAAGCCAAAGAGGCACAGATGTGCTGAAGAGGCTGTGCGAGGGCTGAGCCAGCACCAGGTGCCAGGGCATATCTAAATTAGCCAAGGGCAGCGTCTCCTCAGGAGTCTGGCAGCAGACTGTGGCCAGAGGTAGACACAGGCTGTCAGCAGCGGTGAGGACTCACACCCACGGAAAAGGTGGTCAGGCTTTATCTGAAAGGCTGGTGAAGCCAACAAGGAAGGACACTGTGCCCACAGGGGCACTGCAAGTGGGCATGGCTTTAGAGGCAAGGAATTCAGAGGCAGTTTTCAT
>NW_005871049.1:473154-475105 GCF_000147115.1 Myotis lucifugus | reverse complement strand
TTAGAACATTGAACTGGATTGGGGAATTAAAATTCTTTCAGAACATGTTTTGACCTCTCTTTGATTAACAACTAGTTTTGGGGGGCATCTGTTCATTAAAAATTAAACGTAAATATTTTATTAGGTATCAGGCCCAAGCTACCCTCAGGAATCAGGCCATCTAGAAAAGCATGTGGTCAAATAAAGCAGCAAGTACAATATGGTACAATGAGCACTTGTCCAAGTTACACAGCTGTTTATGAGTTTGTGTAATTAGCGCTTGTCTCCCACACCAGACAGTTAGCTCCAGGAGGGCAGGGACTATGTTTCTTTTAAAAATTGCTGTAGCAACTGACACGTTTTAGAAACTCAGTGAATATTTTTAAATGAGTGAATCAGGTAGCCCAAATGTTTGGGAGGATTAGAGCAGTGATGGTTTGGTCAGAATATATTTGAACATAGATCTACTGACCTAAGAAACTGAACATAAGCCAATTAACATTGAACACTGTGTAATGGCCCTTCTTCTTTTTGTTGGAAGGTTATCAAACATTAGCTTCTTACAAACAGCATTCCAAATTGCCCTGAAGGTTACTATAGGAACATTCATGAGGATCACTAAAAATTGTTATGTAGTCAAAGTCCATAATCACAGGAGTATATGTCATTCTTTATAGAAAATATCATGTTTATCCTCGTCCTTATCTACCCCATTCTTAGACCTGCTAGTGAATGACATGATGTTTATGCAGAATTAGATAAGCTCATGAGTTTTCATGAGGTAAAATGGCTGGTTGCTGGAATTGTGGGAGAACAGAAATAAAAAAATCAGCTGCAACAGCAACCAAGGAAATCTTTTACTTTAACGTTAGCGCCTTTAGTTACATAGGAATCTACTTGGGATTGAAATGTTTCATAACTGGAATACAACCCATGAATTAAAAAGCAAATTATTTTCTCTTTTTTTCATGTGGAAAGTGAGGTGTAATTTTATGCATGATCAGTGCCATCATACAGTCATACATTCCCTCCAATTGATACAATGTGTTCATTAAGTCTTACAAACTTGTATGGCAACCTTTACATCTTGTTTTGCAAACATCTTGAGAGCCTAGTTTGGAACTGATACCTCTCTCCTTCCCACTGTTTGTTACTAGTTATGGTGTGATAAATTAAACCACCAGTGAGGGGTAAATTATATCGGTATTACATGAAAAAAGATGTGTGCTGCTTGCAAAGTGGCAACTTGACAAGCTCTTTAAATTCTTCTTTGCCTCTTCCCTACAATAAATTATGAGTAGAAAAAAAGTTTAAGGAAATAGTGAATGCAAAAATTTACTGAACAGTTTACCAAAAACTTTTAAATATCTACAAGGGAAGTGAATTGAGTAGGTTTCGACAATCATCCACTATTACCCTAACTATAGATCAGGATGCATCTATGTGACCATTGCCTGAATGTCCTTCTATCAGACAAATTGATGAGCAGTCACGTTCAATTATCGTTAGTAGTTTTTTATAAGGGTTTTTTAATTCTCACTAGGTAATTTAAATTAAGGTATATGGGTTTATTTAACTAAAAGTGATTATGTACTATGTGCTATATAACATTATAAATTGAAATCTGATAAGCTTAGTAATTTCTTTCTGACTTTAAATCTCTTTGATATTTGCTCTAGATAGCATTTGTCCAAAACATACCCTGCTGGGAAACCTGAGTCACGTGATTATTTTATGTTACCTGAAAGTATTTGTAAACTGTAGAGAGTATACTGTTGAGAACACTTGATCATACACTATAAAATCCAGGAGCTTTTTCTGTGTTGTCTGACAGATTTTTTTTTTAACTAAAATAACTATCAAAATGCAATGTAGTAGGAAGAAAAGTACCAGTCATAATGGTACTGATTGCCCATGTGAGACTGGATTCCAACGGAAGACTAAACTAGCTAACCAAACAACAGCACATCAT
>NW_005871049.1:465259-469948 GCF_000147115.1 Myotis lucifugus | reverse complement strand
TTATTTATTTTTTTTTTTTTTTTTTTTTTTTTTCCAGTTGCTGGCACCAATGAATGGTAGCCTCTTTTTTTTTTTATTTTTCGCTTAAAGTATTACAAAGGGTATTACATAAGTGTCCTTTTTTTCCCCCCCGCCCTTGACACACCCCTACCCTCCCTTACCCCCCAGTGTCTTATGTCCATTAGTTATGCTTATATGCATGCATACAAGTCCTTCGGTTGATCTCTTACTCCCCTCCCTCCTGCCCCCCAACTCTCTCTGGCCTTCCCACTGCAGTTTGGCAATCAGTTTGAGGCAGCTCTGCCTCTGTATCTATTATTGTTCAAAAGTTTGTAATGGTCTTTATTATCCATGAATGAGTGAGATCATGTGGTATTTTTCCTTCATTGACTGGCTTGTTTCACTTAGCATAATGCTCTCCAGTTCCATCCATGATGTTGCAAATGGTAGGAGTTCCTTCTTTTTAACAGCAGCATAGTATTCCATCGTGTAGATGTACCACAGTTTTCTAATCCATTCATCTACTGATGGGCACTTAGGCTGTTTCCAGATCTTAGCTATGGTGAATTGTGCTGCTACGAACATCTGGTTACATATATCCTTTCTGATTGGTGTTTCTGGTTTCTTGGGATATATTCCTAGAAGTGGGATCACAAGGTCAAATGGGAGTTCCATTTCCAATTTTTTGAGGAACCTCCATACTGCCTTCCATAGTGGCTGCACCAGTCTGCATTCCCACCAGCAGTGCACAAGTGTTCCTTTTTCTCCACATCCTCTCCAGCACTTGTCGTTTGTTGATTTGTTGATGATGGCCATTCTGACAGGTGTGAGATGGTACCTCATTGTTGTTTTGATTTGCATCTCTTGGATGATTAGTGACTTTGAGCATGTTTTCATATGTCTCTTGGCTTTCTGAATGTCCTCTTTTGAAAGGTGTCTATTTAGATCCTTTGCCCATTTTTTGATTGGATTGTTTATCTTCTTTTTGTTAAGTTGTATGAGTTCCCTATAAATTTTGGAGATTAAGTCCTTATCAGATATGATGTTGGCAAATATGTTTTCCCACGAGGTGAGTTTTCTTGTTGTTTTGTTGATGGTTTCTTTTGCTGTGCAGAAGCTTTTTATTTTGATGTAGTCCCATTTGTTCATTTTCTCTTTAGTTTCAACTGCCCTAGGAGCTGTATCAGTGAAGAAATTGTTTTGGCATATGTCTGAGATTTTGTTGCCTTTGTATTCTTCTAGAATTTTTATGGTTTCCTGTCGTACATTTAAGTCCTTTATCCATTTTGAGTTTATTCTTGTGTATGGTGTAAGTTGGTGGTCTAGTTTCATTTTCTTGCATATATCTGTCCAATTTTCCCAACACCATTTATTAAAGAGACTATCTTGGCTCCATTGTATGTTCATGCCTCCTTTGTCAAAAATTAATTGAGCATATTGGTTCGGGCTAATTTCTGGACTCTCTATTCTATTCCACTGATCTATGTGTCTGTTCTTGTGCCAGTACCAGGCAGTTTTGAGAACAGTGGCTTTGTAATACAGCTTGATATCTGGCACTGAGATCCCACCTACTTTGTTCTTTCTCAGGATCGTTGCAGCTATTCGGGGTCTTTTTTTATTCCAGATGAATTTTTGGAGAGTTCGTTCTAGATCTTTGAAGAAGGCCATTGGTATTTTAATGGGAAGTGCATTGAATGTATAGATTGCTTTGGGTAGTATGGACATTTTAATGATGTTGATTCTACCAATCCAAGAACATGGTATGTTCTTCCATCTGTTTATGTCTTCCTCTATCTCTTTTTTCAACGTCCTGTAGTTTTCTGAGTAGAGGTCTTTAACCTCTTTAGTTAAGTTTATTCCTAGGTATCTTAATTTTTTTGGTGCGATGGTAAATGGGATTGTTTTTCTAATCTCTCTTTCTGAAAGTTCACTATTGGTGTATAGAAATGCCTCAGATTTCTTGGGGTTAATTTTGTATCCTGCTACATTGCCAAATTCATGTATTAAGTCTAGTAGCTTTTTGATGGAGTCTCTAGGGTTTTGTATGTATAATATCATGTCATCTGCAAATAAGGACAGTTTTACTTCCTCTTTTCCAATTTGGATGCCTTTTATTTCTTCTTCTTGCCTAATTGCAATGGCTAATACTTCCAGTACTATGTTGAACAGGAGTGGTGAGAGTGGGCATCCCTGTCTTGTTCCTGTTCTTAGGGGAAATGGTGTTAGTCTTTGTCCATTGAGTATGATGTTGGCTGTGGGCCTGTCATATATGGCTTTTATTATGTTGAGGTATGATCCTTCTATTCCCACCTTTCTGAGAGTTTTTATCAAAAATGGGTGTTGGATTTTGTCGAATGCTTTTTCTGCATCAATTGATATGACCATGTGGTTTTTTTCTTTCAATTTGTTTATGTGATGTATCACATTTATTGATTTACGGATGTTGTACCATCCTTGCATCTCTGGGATAAATCCTACTTGGTCATGGTGTATGATCCTTCTGATGTACTGCTGGATCCGATTTGCTAAGATTTTGTTGAGGATTTTGGCATCTATGTTCATGAGGGATATTGGCCTGTAATTCTCTTTCATTGTGATGTCTTTACCTGGTTTTGGTATTAGGGGTGATGCTGGCTTCATAGAATGAGCTTGGAAGCGTTCCTTCCTCTTGAATTTTTTGTAGTAGTCTGAGGAGGGTAGGTTTTAGTTCTTCCTTGAATGTTTGGTAAAACTCCCCTGTGAAGCCGTCTGGCCCTGGGCTTTTGTTTGCTGGAAGCTTTCTGATGACTGCTTCAATTTCTTCCATAGTTATTGGCCTATTGAGGTTTTTAGATTCTTCCTGATTGAGTTTTGGAATGTTGTATTTTTCTAGGAATTTGTCCATTTCTTCCAGGTTGTCTAGTTTGTTGGAGTAGAGTTGCCCGTAGTATTGTTTAACAATCATTTGTATTTCTGTGGGGTCTGTTGTTATTTCGCCTCTATCATTTCTGATTTGGTTTATTTGGGACCTCTCTCTTTGCTTCTTGGTGAGCCTGGCTAGGGGTTTGTCAATCTTGTTTATCCTTTCAAAGAACCAGCTCTTGTTTTCATTGATTTTCTGTATTGTTTTTTTGGTCTCTATTTCATTGATTTCTGCTCTAATCTTTATTATCTCCTTCCTTCTGCTCACTCTGGGGTTTTCTTGTTGCTCTCTTTCTAATTCTTTGAGTTGTAGAGTTAGATGATTGACTACCATTTTTTCTTGTTTTTTGAGATAGGCCTGTAGAGCTATAAACTTTCCTCTCAGGACTGCTTTCATTGTGTCCCAGAGGTTTTGGATTGTTGTGTTTTCATTTTCATTAGTGTCCAGGATGTTTTTAATTTCTTCTTTGATGTCATCGGTAACCCAATCAATATTTAATAACATGCTATTCAGCTTCCAAGTGTTTGAGTATTTTGGGTTGTTTTTATTGTAGTTTATTTCTAACATTATGCCATCGTGGTCTGCGAAGATGCTTTTTATGATTTCAATCTTCTTGAATTTGTGGAGACTTTGCTTGTGACCCAATATGTGGTCTATTTTTGAATATGTCCCATGAGCACCTGAGAGGAATGTATATTCCGCAGCTGTGGGGTGAAGTGTTCTGAAGATGTCATTTAAGTCCATCTGATCTAGTGAGTCATTTAGGATTGCTGTTTCTTTGCTGAGTTTTTGTCTAGCGGATTTATCCAGTGATGTCAGTGGTGTATTAAAGTCCCCTACTATGATTGTATTGTTGTCGATCTCTCCCCTGATATCTTCCAGAAGTTTTCTTATGTATGTGGGTGCTCCTGCATTGGGTGCATATATGTTTACCAGGGTTATATCTTCTTGTTGTATTGATCCCTTTAGTATTATGAAGTGGCCTTCCTTATCTCTGGTTATGGCCTTCACTTTGAGATTTATTTTGTCAGATATAAGTATTGCTACCCCAGCTTTCTTTTCCTTTCCATTTGCGTGAAAGATATTTTTCCATCCCTTCACTTTCAGTCTGTGTGAGTCCCGTCTAATGAGGTGGGTCTCTTGTAGACAGCAGATGTATGGGTCATGTTTTTTTATCCATTCAGCCACTCGATGTCTTTTGGTTGGAGCATTTAGTCCATTTACATTTAAAGTTATTATTGAAAGGTACTTGTTTGTAGCCATTTCTTTTTTTGTGTGTGTGTGGCTGTTTTCTTTCTGAGCTTGATGTTTCTTCTTTTTACACCAGTCCCTTTAGCATTTCTTGCATGGCTGGCTTGGTGGTGATAAACTCCCTTAGCCCTTTTTTGTCTGTGAAGCTTCTTATTTCCCCTTCAATTTTGAATGATAGCCTTGCTGGATAGAGTATTCTTGGATTCAGTCCTTTGCTTTGCATCACTTTGTAGATTTCCGTCCATTCTTTTCTGGCCTGATGTGTTTCTGTTGAGAAATCATTTGATAATCTAATGGGAGATCCCTTGTATGTTACTTTCCGTCTCTCTCTTGCAGCCTGTAAGATTCTCTCTTTATCCTGAACATTTGCCATGGTAATTATGATGTGTCTTGGTGTGGGTCTTTTCGGGTTCACCTTGTTTGGGACTCTCTGGGCTTGTGTGACTTTTTTCTTCCCCACCTCAGGGAAGTTTTCTGATATTATTTCTTCGAATAGGTTTTCTAATCCATGTTCATCTTTCTGTTGTTCTGGCACC
>NW_005871049.1:395535-465159 GCF_000147115.1 Myotis lucifugus | reverse complement strand
TTGCTTCCTTGTCTTCTAATTCACTAATTCGGCCTCCGCTTCTCCCAGTCTACTGTTGATACTTTCAATGGTGTTTTTTATTGCAGCTATGTCGCTCTTCATTTCTTCTTGGGACTTACTTAAGTTGTTGATTTTTTCATCTGTTTCTTCTAGCTTCTTGCATAAGTAGTTGAGTTTTTCATCTGTTTCTTCTTGCTTCTTGAACATCCGGTGCATGTACTCTAGGAACCTTATTCTGAATTCTTTTTCCGTCATGTTGCATATCTCTGTCTCACTTAGCTGCTTTTCTGGCGAGTCCTCCTTTTCTTTCCTTTGGGGGTTTCTTTGTCTACCCATGTTTGATCTCACTGACATGACTAGTTGTTGAGTTGTTCAGTGGCTGGACCCTGGGTGGCAGTGGCTGCTCCCTGGGTGGCAGTGGCTCCTCAGGCTGTGGTTGCTCCTTGGGCGGTTGTGGTAGCAGCGGCTCCTCTGTTGATAGCAGGGCCTCTGGTGGGTGCTGTTCACAGCTGTGGTGGCTCTTCTGGCTGGTGGAGGGAGGCTTCACACACAGCAACTGTTCCCCAGGCAGAGCGTGTGGTGATCAGGAGGCCGCTGTTGCTTGAATCTGCTTTCCGTGGAGGGGTGCAGGTCCCCTCTGGGCTCTTACAGTCGCGTTGCTTGCGAGTCGTTGCCTCTGGGTTAGTAGCCGCCGGGTTAGTAGCCGATCTCTGGATGCCGGTAACAGCTCCCTAAGATGGCGCGGTCTCGCCGCTGCGCTGGCGCCCAGGGGGAGGTTTCAGCCTCAATCTCTAACCATCCGCATTTTTTAGGAGTTCTCTCTATTTTTTATTCTTTCTTTACTTCTTAGTTCTGTGAGTTAGCATTACATCTTACCATCACATCCTTGAGGTCTTATATTTCTTTTCTGTTGTTTTCAAAGGTAGAAGAAAATGCTTCTTATCTATATACTAGAGGCCCAGTGCATGAAAATTCATGCACTCAGGGGGGGTCTCTCAGCCCAGCCTGCACGCTCTCACAATCCGGGACCCCTTGGGTAGGGTCCAGTCCCATTGCAGCATGGCTCCAGTTCCCTGGAGCCTGCGGGCCAGGGGTAGAAACCAAGATTCCCAGATCGCAGTATGGCTCTGGTTCCCCAGAGCCTGCAGGCGGAGGGCAGGGGGTGGGACCCAGAGGCCAGTCTGATCGCAGCATGGCTCCAGTTCCCCAGAGCCCAGAGCTCCCTGTCACCGCCACTCCCCAGCCAGGGCTCAGAGCTCCCTCCCGCCTGGGAGTGGTGGGGAAGGGAGCTCTGGGCCCCAACCAGGGCGCAGCGGAACTCTGGGTCTCCAGCGATCAGGGGTGTGGCCAGCCTTCAAACCTGGGGCCCAGAGCTCCGTGTCACCACCGCGCCAACCAGGACCCAGGACTGACTCCCGCCGTGCCAGCCGGGACCCAGGACTGACTCCCTCCACATCAGCTGGGACCCAGGACTGACTCCCGCCACGATGGCCAGGACCCAGGATGACTCCCACCGTGCCGGCCAGGACCCTAGCTGGTGTTCGGTTGTCCATCCGCTCGTTTAGGTCATGACGGCCCCTGGCTTTTTATATATTATGATATAAAAGCCTAAGTGACCAAACGACCTGTCGACCAGTTGCTATGACACCCACTGACCACCAGGGGGCAGATACTCAATGCAGGAGCTGACCCTGGTGGTCAGTGCACTCCCACAGCTAATCTGCAGCCGGCCAACCTCCCACGGCCCCTCCCCCCAACCACCTGCCCCCCCCCCCAAATTGGCCCCGATCGCTGGCCAGGCGGAGGGACCCCACCCATGCACAAATTCGTGCACCGGGTCTCTAATGTATTATAAAATAGTTGCTTAATGTTTCCCTCAGTTCCACAGCTATGGGTTTTTATTTTTTTGTGGGGGTTTTTTGGGGGGGAGGGATGGGGGATGAAGGCTAGTTTTTCATCTAGTTTTTGTTTTTTTTAAATAGAAATTGTGTGTTAGTGCTATATTCTTTCCCTCTTTTTAGGAAATGTACTTATTTCTGGAAACATTACTTTCCCCTGGAAAGAAAGCCCTTCACCATAGGTTTGTTTTTTAATCACATCTATTGGGGTGACATTGGTTAATAAGATTATACAGGTTTTAAGTATACATTTCTATGATACATCACCTGTATATTGCGTTGTATGCCCGCCACCCAAGTCCCATCTCTTTCTGTCACCACGGATTTATTTAGGCAGAGATGTTACAGTTCTGGGCTTGCTAATCTGCACAAAGAAAAGGCATTGGTCTTCTCTGCTGTCTCAGATTAAACCTGCCTCATGAAAACATGGCTTAGCTGTTTAATTCTTTGCTTTCAGCGGCTCTTTCTCTTCTACTTCCCTTCTACTTCTCTGAAGCAGAACATTTCCACCAGGGGCTTATCTACCAGTCCTGGTCAGCTTCGTTCCTGCTCCCACAGTTACATACATAGAACCAGTTTTATGCCCTCCATTGCCAGGCAGTGTATTTTCCCTGGTTACTTTGAGATCTGCTGTTCTTGAACCCTTTTGCCACGGACATTGCTCTGCTTGGCCTTTTGTCTCCACTTGCTTCCAGATGATCCTGCTCAACCTCATCGACTTCTGGAAATTCTACACATATTTTAGTGACTACGTATTGTTCCATTCTCTTCCATTTTAAAGCTGGAGTTTGCTGTATTTTATTTTTAACATTCCCTATGTCTTTTTTAAGCTAGCCTTTTTTGAGGTATAATTTACACTCTACGAATTCTAAGTATTTAATAATCCTAAGTAAAATTATACAGTGTGCAACCAGTACCACAGTCTAGTCTTTTGAACTTTGCATTGCTCCAAAAGTCGCCTTGTGCCTTGTTACACTCAACCCCCCCTTACTGTTTCTTTTAAGATTTTAATTGCTGGAGTTCAAGGTCCTTAATTTGCATGGCTGTGATCATTCCAGAAATTACCTCTGCTATGTTTTCATTAGTAATAAATCTAAGGGGGAAATGGAAGTTTAATCTAGTAGAAGATTAATAACATACAACTATATTTTGGCATTTATTCTTCCACTTCGGACTTTTCTAATAAGTTGTTTATAGCTTCTCAGATCATTTCCTTCCCAGAGGGTGAGATTTTGAGTGATGGATGCACTTACAGCTCTGGGGTCAGTCCGGACACATTGATGTTAATTGCTGCTGTGATTTTGTTGCTGTGACAGGATTTCCCCTTTCAGGCTAAGGCTCTGAGGGTACCATGACATCACTTGAAAATTCTATAAAGGAGAGGAAACCAACTTAAATTAGCGGTCCTGAATTATTCCACATAAGTAATATACTTTTAAAAGTGAATTTTACACTTTAAAACAATATGCTACATGCAAAATTTAGCAGCAAAACTGGCTGCTTATTCTAGCTTTAGTCATAATGTCAGTCTCATTAGACCTTTGGTTAAATCTCTTAGCCCTCTTGAACCTTGTTTTTCTGAAATCTCTACAATAAGTTACCTTTCTTTTAGCAAAATGTTGAGGACTTTTGTTAGCAGAAGGTGCCTTGATGGCATGTTAGGTACATTGAATCACTGCGTGTATGTGCTCAAATGATAACTTCCCAGGCATTTCCAGAAGTGAACAATGATGAAGCGAGCCCGTCGAAGGGTGCCACCCTCGTTCTCTGAAAACTCACAGCTAAAAAGAGCAATCTCAGGAGCAGGTTGGCAAATCCCTGAGCTATTGTTCATATAGCTGTCATTTAGGACGTGTTTTCTATGAGCCACACACAATGCTAAGCATTGTATATATTATTTTCTTTTTGAGAAACATTTTACTATACATTGAGGTAGTTGGCATTTTCCCTTTTGTAAATAAGGAGACTGAGATTTAGACAGACGGGCTAAGAAGTGGATTAGAAGCTGTGGAGCCAGTACTCAAATCCAAATCTGGCTGACTCCATAGCCAGACCCTTAAACATTCTCATCTGTAACATTTTCATGTCTATCCTGTATAGCTTGGAGCCCCGTATATATAAAAGTAGAAGATTTGTATATGCTGTATGCTTCCCAATGGAAAAAATGTAACATAAATTCAAGATGTTCTCATTATTACTGTACCCCCTGAAGTATGTAGTAATATGTTATTTTTTAAATATATATTTTTATTGATTTCAGAGAGTAAGGAAAAGGGAGAGAGAGAGATAGAAACATCAGTGATGAGAGAGAATCATTAATTGGCTGCTTCCTGCACGCCCCCTATTGGGGATGGAGCCCTTGACCGGAATCAAACCCGGGACCCTTCAGTCCGTAGGCTGACTATCCACTGAGCCAAACCAGCTAGGGCTGTAATGTGTTATTTTTAAGGATTGCCCCATCTTTGTCTTGGTCTGTTTGTAATATTTCTACAAAGGAATACATTAGAAAGATAAGCACTATAGAGACAGCTTGGGTTATAAATGATGAGTAATGCAAGTTAGTTAAACATTTCAATACTAAGACATTATTTGTTCTATTACAAAATGTCATCTTTATCAAATTGTGCAGCGTTAGTCATATTAGTATCACTGAAAGAGCTGGATAAGCTGCAGTTTAACAGTTTACCCGTGAGCAATGTTTCCTCTTTCTTAGTAAGGTAAAGCATGCCTTAAGAAAGAATAGTTCCAGATAGTCAGTACTTTTTAGAGGTGGTATAAATAGTAGACTATACGTGATCAGAAGGGTTTTTTTTAACTTTCTTGCATAGAAAGAAAAAGTGTATATGGAAACTTACATAAAGTAAAATATTTTTAAAATTCAGGTAAAAATAATAATACTACAAAAATGAAGATATAACAGCCCACTTCAAGTTATGGATTTAATTTGATTTAACATAGGTCATAGTTTCAAATAACAATTGGCATGTGTTTTCAGAAAAAAAAATAGATGAAACTGAATCAAATCAAAGTCTTGAGTCAAATCCAAAATCCTTCTCGAAATATCTACAGTTCTAGTCTTCAAAGCCAAAGGATGTTGATTTGAAAAATCTGAGTATGGAAAAGCAACCAGATGAAATACTGAAGATAAAGAATCTGCTATGGTCTTGGCCTTATTTCTTTTAGGTCACCTTTTTTAGGAAAACTTTTTTTTTGTTCTCTCTCTCCACCCACATATTCACACACATTTATGTGCATACATATCAGAAAATCTACCTAATTCCACATGCATGTATATGTATACTTTTAAAATAAAGTATTTTATTAAGTGGAGTATAACAGACAAACATCTTAAGTAACAGTTCAATGAATGTTCACAAATTGAATGCATATCTTTGATGATGATGACCTAGATCAACAGTAACAGCACTCTATAGTTCCCAGCTCCCTCTCTTGATCTTTGATCACTATTCTAATAGCTAACTGCATAGGTTAGCTTTACCTGTTTCTGACTATCATATAAGTAGAATCAAGCAAATGTATTTCTTTGTATATGGCTTCTTTCACTTGTTTGTGAGATTTGCCCACATTGTTGTGAATCATAGTGTTTCATGTTTTTAAATGGGTGTATTGTTTTCTATTAAATGAATATATTATATTTATCTATTCTACTCCTGATGTACATTTGGGTTGCTTTCAGCTTGAGGGTATTTTGAATAATGTTATATGAACATTCTTATATATGTTTAGGTGTATGAATGTATGCACTTTTATCAGACATATATCTAAGAGTAGAATAACTGAGTTTCAGGATGTATATGGTCATTTTAGTTGATACAGTTTTCCACAGTGGTTGAACCAAGTTTCATTCTCACCAACCACATATGAAAGTTCCAAATCTTGATAGTGCATTATAAGTATGTTCAGTTGTAGGCATTCTTTTAAGTCCATAATGTTACCTCATTGTGACTTTAAATTGCATTACTATAATGATGAATGAACTAGGGAATGTATTTGTATGTTTATTGGGTATTTGCATATTATCTTTTATGAAGTGCTCATTCAGATTTTTTTCTCATTTTTAATTGGGTTTCGCCTTCTTTCTTACTAATTTGTATAGGTTCATAACATATTCTGGGTTTTAGTCTAAATGTTTTCCCACTGTCTAGTTTTCCTTTTATGATCTCTCTTTTTTTATATAATTATTTCAGAGAGGAAGGGGGAGAGAGAGAGACATCGATGAGAGTGAATCATCGATTGGCTGCCTCCTGTACACCCCCCAATGGCGATTGAGCCTACAACCTGGGCATGTACCCTCACCTGGAATCAAACCGTGACCTTCTGGTTCATAGGTCAATGCTCAACCACTGAGCCATGCCAGTTGGGCTCCTTTTATGATCTCTTAATGGTGTTTTTGAGGAACGGTGTTCTTAATTTTAATGCAGCCTAATTTATCAATCTGTTTTTATGATTAGTACCTTGTGTCATATATAAGAAATCTTCACCTAACCAAAAGTCATATAGATATTTTCTCATGTTAACTTTTATAAATTGAATTATTTTGCCTTTGCTAGATTAACAATTCATCTGAGATGGATTTTTTAAAATTGTGGAATGTAGGGGCTCAGTTTTTATTAGCTTCCATATGAATATTCAAGTGACCTTGTACTGTTTACTGAAAAGACCACCCTTTCTTCATTCTTCAGTGTCATATTTGTTATAAGTCAAATGATAAGTCCTAAGTCATGTGTACATTTGTTTATGGATTATTTTGGTCCTTTGTTCTATTTATCCTTGTACCAATATCATACTAACTTTTTATTTGTAGTATATGTTTTTTAAAGATTATTCTGAGTATCCTTGACTTTTCATTTCTATATAAATTTCAGAATCAACTTGCTAATATTAACAGCAACTTTTTATGATGAGTTTTGTACCAGAACTGCACTGAATCTCTATACCAATTAGGGAGAGTTGATATCTCACAGTATATACTAAACAAACATTGTAAATATATTCCAACCATATGTAAAGAGGATAATATATCGGGATCATGATGAGTTTAGTCAAGGAATAAAAGGTGGTTTCATACTCGAAAATCAACCAGTGCAAATCACTAGTACAGAAAAAAAAATCCCAAAATCTTCTCAATGGGTGGAGAAAAAAACATTTGCTCAACATTAAAATTCATTCATGATAAAAAAAACTCTTGGCAAACCAGAACTGGAAAGGAACTTCTTTAGTGTGTTAAAAAGAGATACTGACAACTTCTTCTCTGACTCTGGGATTGGAACGAGGATTCTGCTATAGCACATTTTACTGAAGGACCTCGCCCGCAACAGGGAAACTAACTCAGACTTTTTACTTAGCAGCTGGCTTCTGCAGAGTGACAGTGCCGAAAGGCAGAAGTCGCTAATCTGGAAACTGGCACAGTGTCACTTCTGTGGTCTGCTAGTTAAAGTAGTCACAGAGGCACCCAGATTTAAGAGGAGGGGACACAGGCCGCACCTTTCTATGGGAGGAGTGTCAAAGAATGTACCACCACCGATCTGGCACAAGTTCTTACATGTCAGGAACTATTTATTTTTGCAATAGAATGTGAACTCTCACTTGGTTGGAGTAACTTGAGCTCCAGTTTGATTGATTATAAAATTATGAGTCATTAATTTGCTTCATTGGGGTCTACTGTTTTTCAACATTGAATGTTGCTGTGGAGAATGCTGTGACAAGATTCATTCTTTTACTACTTAGAGCCAAAGTGGGTTCTATTTGTTTATTTTACTTTGTTTTTCTCTTGGCCTAATTGCACACATATATTTTTAAGGATAGTATATCCCTCAGACATATTTTACATACATATTTTTATCTCCTTTAGCATATATTTAATAGTATTCAATAGGTATCTAAACTTTTAAATCTATATTAAATATATATGGAGATATATGTTGTGTATATGTATATGTATATGTATGTGTATATGTATATGATGTATATGTACATACACACAGATATATATATACAAACTTTTAACCTCTCTTTTATATTTCTATTATTTTGATAAATTTTCTTAAGTTTCTTCTTCCTGTGTTTGCCACAAATCTCTTTTTATGCTCCTTGTAATGTAACTATCAGTGGTTTTATTATTCTCTTTAAGCTCATTTCTCCATTCCTTGAGTTCTTTTTTATGGAGGTTGTGTTGTCTATTTGATTGATCGATAACTTTTACTTGCGTTGGATATGTATTCTTAAGTTTGCAGTATTTCTTTTCTCCTTATTCATTAATATAGTCACAGATTTCTCCTTCTCTTCCTTTACCTCCTTCTTTAGTACTTATCTTAATCGGGTGTGATGGAGAACTCTTTATTGATTGGTTTAGGCAGTTTGAAGTGTGATCTCCTAATTCTACCTTTCCCTCATTTACCTGAAGTAGTGAGCTTGTTCTAGACTAACAGAGAGACTTTCTGGTACATAATGATGTCAAGCATGTCTAATTTTGGATAGGATCCTTTAAATCAGTAGCATAGATCGATGTAGTTTCTGTCCCACCTTACTTTACCAAGAACTTATTCTATAAAAATGGTATATCAGGATACTAAATAAAATTTACTTCTGCTTTGGGAGGGTGATATTGTCATTCCAAGCAACAGGACATTGGGTTCACAACTCAGTTGTACCACCACCATCCTTTTTTTGGAAAATCCATTCTCTCCACTGTGCCTCTCCCTCAGAGTTATCCATTATAGGGTTATGGATATATTAAATTCTTGTTTTCTTTGATACTTTAGGGTGATTTCAGAATGAGTAGAGGGACAAAGATTCTTTACTTCAAAATATATAACTAATGATTAGTTGGAAGTATGCATATGAATTGACAGGTTAGTTTGCAGTATTTGAGCATATGAATTTGACATTAAAAACTATCTTAAATTTTTATATATAAATTTGACAAGCCATTTTGTTCCAAAATACCATATAACTAATTTTATTAAATATTTAATTGACGTTTTAGTTTATTGCTTTATTTCTTTTAAAATTTAACGTACTGACTTCCTTTTGCTTTTCAGATGCAGCAACTGTTCCATGAAAATTACGAACACAATCGAAAGGGTTATATTCAAGACCTTCACAATAGCAAAATCCACGCAGCCATAACACTTCATCCCAACAAAAGGCCTGCCTACCAATACAGGCTTCATAATTACATGCTGAGCCGCAAAATTTCTGAACTTCGCTACCGCACGATCCAGCTCCACCGCGAGAGGGCGCTGATGAGCAAGCTCAGCGACAGTGAAGTGAGCAAAGAGGATCAGCAGCTGGGGGTGATGCCTTCCTTCAACCACTTCCAGCCTCGGGAGAGGGATGAGGTGATAGAATGGGAGTTCCTGACAGGAAAGCTCCTTTACTCAGCATCGGAGAACCAGCCTCCTCGACAGAGCATCAGCAGCATCCTCAGAACAGCACTGGATGACACCGTCCTACAGGTGATGGAGATGATCAATGAGAATGCCAAGAGTAGGGGTCGCGTCATTGACTTCAAGGAAATCCAGTATGGCTACCGCAGGGTTGATCCTATGCACGGCGTGGAGTACATTTTGGATTTACTCCTCTTATACAAAAGACACAAGGGGAGAAAACTGACCGTGCCAGTGAGACGCCACGCCTATCTTCAGCAGCTGTTCAGCAAGCCTTTCTTCAGAGAAACTGAAGAGCTAGATGTCAACAGTCTTGTGGAGAGTATTAACCGCGACACTCAGTCATTTTCCTTTATATCTAACTCTTTAAAGATATTATCCTCTTTTCAAGGTGTCAAAGAAATGGGAGGCCACAATGAAAAGAAAATACACATTCTTGTTCCTCTCGTTGGAAGGTACGACATTTTCTTGAGGTTCATGGAGAGCTTTGAAAGTACTTGTCTTATCCCAAAGCAGAACGTAAAGCTGGTCATCATCCTTTTCAGTGGGGATTCTGGCCAAGATTCCAGCAAGCATATTGAGCTGATAAAAGACTATCAGAACAAGTACCCGAGAGCAGAAATGACCCTGATCCCCATGAAGGGAGAGTTTTCCAGAGGCCTTGGTCTTGAAATGGCTTCTTCCCAGTTTGACAATGATACTTTGCTGCTATTCTGTGATGTTGACTTGATCTTCAGAGGAGACTTTCTCCAACGATGTAGAGACAATACAATTCAGGGACAACAGGTATACTACCCCATCATCTTTAGCCAGTATGATCCAAAGGTAACCAATGGGGGAAAGCCTCCCAGTGATGATGACTTTGTCTTCTCAAAGAAGACTGGATTTTGGAGAGACTACGGATATGGAATCACCTGTATTTATAAAAGTGATCTTCTGGGTGCAGGTGGATTTGATACCTCAATACAGGGCTGGGGACTGGAAGATGTAGATCTCTACAATAAAGTTATTCTCTCCGGCTTAAGGCCCTTCCGAAGTCAAGAAGTAGGAGTGGTGCATATTTTCCACCCAGTTCATTGTGACCCTAACTTGGACCCGAAGCAGTATAAGATGTGCTTAGGATCCAAGGCAAGCACTTTTGCCTCAACCATGCAACTGGCTGAACTCTGGTTGGAAAAACATTTGGGTGTCAGGTACAATCGAACTCTCTCCTGACAGTCCAGGCAACACATATTGCCTTTTTAAAAGGGGAGTTTACCTCATTGTTGGTGGTGTTATTTTTATTTTTATTATTGTTATTTTTATTATTATAATTATTATTGTCATAATTTTATTTTGTTGTCCTGGTCTTAAACAACTCTTGGTTGTCTTCCAAAGGGTGTTTGTTGACCTCAAGCAAGAAGAGTCTGCAATTCACTGATTTTTCAGATTTCTACTGAAGTCAATATGTATTACTTTTATATATCTTTATCTGGGATTGAGTTAAATTGTGGCAATCAAATGACTTTTGAAGTTCATTCATCATGAGAGACAGCTTAGAAGAATGTTCACTTGGGGCTTACAGATGCAATATCAACTTTTATTTTGTGTGTCAAATTCAATGTGATACAAATATTTACTGGTGAAAGGTACCACAAAAGTGCTTTATGCTTCCTATGGGGAAGGGACTCTGTAACATAAACTTGAGTTTTGTAATTTATACAAGGACTTAAATATATATACAATAATTTTCTTCATCTTTAGAATTTTTAAAGTAAATGAACACTTATGATTGTATGTTTATTTTTTAAAAAGAAGTTTTAAAAATTGAGGAGTTTTGTTCCACAAGCAACCGGTACTGGCTACCCTGGTCTTAAGAAAATTATATACTCCTCACAACTGTCTGCTATAAATGCGAATGAACTTTATTTTCTCAAGGAAATATGATTTAATTAAATATTCATGTACATTTTAGAAGCTTTATGAAACAATGTCTTTCATTTGCTGGCAAGAAGATAAAAATGACAGAACCTGGTTATTTATAATAAAACACAGGTATAACAGTATTCTTTTTCAAAAACACTGAAAAAGTTGTGTTGTTTTCTTTTAGTCATAGTCCATGTATTTCTTATAGTGGTTATAGTCACCAAAATATGCTTGCTACACAGTCTGGAAAAGCTAATAAGAAATTATGGGCATGCTATTTGTACGATTATGCTTTAAAACTGGCCTTCATAAGTGATTAAAATGAGCAGTTTCTTTGTTCAATCATTTTCAGTCCTGGAGAAGCATTCCTTCCCAGCCTCTTCAGCTTTGTAATCAACCTGAAACCACAGGAAGCAAAACTGCAAATAAAGGGGTGACTATTGTAAGAGCAGCCCCCTTGTAGAGATATCCCTAGGGTAAGGCACACTGGGTTCCTATAACTTGGGAGGACAAAGAAGCAGTGACTCAGAAAGCAGCAGGTGGTAGGAAAAGAAAGGTAGCCTGGCTACATAATGTAAGGTGTACTGATGCCTTTATTCTACCATGTAAAACTCATCACCGTGGCCAAGATAGGGCTACCAATGTCAACTGGTTATTTGAGACTCATATTGATATATTTTTTCCTGCTTAAACAGATCTTCTCTTGGGTGGGAAGAGGTAAAGAGGAGAGACACAAAGTTTTTCTAGGTTCAAGTCTAGCTTGGGCTATTTCTTCCAGGATGAGGCAGTCCTAGGTGAGGGCTCCCTGGGGCTGGTAGCACTATAGCCTCTCACCCAGGCAATTCCAGCAGTTAGAAAATAGCTTCATCTTCTGGGCTTCCTCCTGGAAGAAGGAACTGCCCAGGGCCGATCTGAAAATGCAACTATGTGGCTGCTGACTAGAGATGGGCTCCAGCTTTCTTATGTGAAAAACAGAGGAACTTGGTAATTTACCTTTCCAGTGAACATTTATTCTCTTGGTTGGACTACCAGTCCACATGTGGGTATTTCATTTCTGTGGCTCCCCATCTATTAACTAGTCATAATGGTCTCCACTTTTAGATTTAGAACTATCTCAGCTCTAACAACGTTGCTTTAGCCAAGTCTGTATGGGTGAAGTGACATAAATAGTCAAGCAATTCCGCGGTGGTGTTCATAGTGGACAGCTTGTGCTGTCAGCTGGCTGAAACCATATAGAAGGGTTGCTACTGGCATCTGGAATTCTGAGCACTTTTTTTTTCCTGCTGACTGAGGTCCAGAAAATAATATCAATACTCTGGGACCTGTCATAAGGATAAATTTAAAAGGACAATGCAAGTAAAATGGATAGTGTGGTGTTGAGTGGACAGCAGGTGATCAATAAGATGATGTTGAAGGTTGATGAAATTGTTATTGGGGAACATTTAAACAGAACATCCATAGCTGACTAAATAAGGTAATGTCAGTAACATACATATGTTGTGCTTCACATTATGCTGCTTTTCAACCTTAGAGGAATTTTGAGCAATACATACTAAACAGATTTTTAAAACATTCTTAATTTTACTAGTGTAATTCTAATAAAATTTCAGTCAGGAAATATTGCAGTGCAAGTGCTTAAAAAGTCACAGGAAATCATAATGCAAAATTATAAACTAGAACTTAAATACACCCGTATTAACTTCAGTACAGTGTGTATGTTCAAATGAGATCTCTGAATCCCCTTGTTGCATCAGTATAATTTCACCAGTATAACGGGAGAACGCCATGTCATCCCTGGGCAGCTGCCTCACAACAGACTTGGGGTGTTTTAAAGGAGGCCTTTATATTTAATCCTCTGTAAAACTCTGTTATTTCAGTTGTCGAAGTTAAAGAAAAGAGCAGACCCCGATTTCTTTTCTTCATTAATAAAATCACTAATAATTTCTATTTAGTAATAGATCCTCCCAAATAACTATCTTTACTGCATGTTAACATATATACTGTTCAGCAATATAAAACCTGCAACAGAGCTAAGTCACACTATGTAAAAAATAAGCTATTAAAGGAAGGGTTTGTGAAGACCAGAGCAGAGGTCCATTCTGAATTGTTGAACCTGCCAAGTTTTTTAACATCAAAAAGTGCCATTAATTCCTTTCTAATGAATATGACATTATGAAGATTATATGTTACAGTTAAGGGAGTGCCATCATGTCTGTTGTAATATTAAGCAATGTTATTTTGGGGGGCCCCAAAAATGTCTTCACTGAAAGAGATTACCACCCCTAAGGCTAATGCTACATGGCCTCCCGTCAATCCGTTCCCAATAAGGGTAACAATTTATAACAATCACTTTCAAATCTATTTCAATGCAAATTTTAGTCTTATTGTGTGAAGACAGAAAATCAACGTTCAGAACAGTATGTGCTACATTTTGTCTATACAAAGGGTAGGGGGAGAAAGCATGTGTCTTTTCTGCTAAAGAACCTCAGTCTGAAGATATTAAACGGAAAATTCCAGAAATAAGCGATTCCTAAGTTTTAAATTGCACACTACGCTGAGCAGTGATGAAATCTCGCGAGTCCCGCTCTGTCCAGCCCCCTCTGGCCCAGCACATGACTCATCCGTTTGCCCCGCGTCTCCAGGCTGTAGACCTTGCCCGTGACTTTCCTGGTAACCGCCTTGGTTACCAGATCCGCTGTCACAGTATTGTAGCGCTAGTGTTCAAGTCACCTTTACTTTGCTTCATAATGACGCTAAAGCACAAGAGTAGTGATGCTGGCAGTTCAGAGAAGCCGCAGAGAAGTCGAGAAGGGCTTCCTTCAGGTGAAAGTTCTCTACTTAACAAGGAGAGAGTTGCATGCTGAGTTTGCTGAGCTCTAAGGTAAGAACGACTCTCCTACCCTTGAAACTGTGAAGAAGGAAAAAGAAACCCATGCCAGTTTGGAGAGAGAGAGAGAGAGAGAGAGAGAGAGAGAGAGAGAGAGAGAGAGAGAGAGAGAGAGACTACATTGGTTAAGCGGCGCATGACTGTGAGTCAGTGCTACCTCATTCACCTCTCTGCATCTCATCACATGGACAGTGTATCATCTCACATCATCACAAGAAGAAAAAGGGTGAGTACAGTACAATAACCTATTTTGAGAGACCACATTTACATAAGTCTTATAACACTATATTGTCATAATTGTTTTACTGTATTATTAATTATTGTTTTCTGTTATTGTGTCTAATTTATAAATTAAATTTGATCATAGGTATGTATTTATGGAAAAAACACATAGTTTATATATGGTTCTGTACTATTTATGGTTTCAGGCATCCACTGGGGTCTGGACGTATCCCCACAGGTAAGCGGGTACGATGGGAATCACTGAAGACATATCTCTTCGGGAAGCAGCCTGTGATCATGGTGATTATGGGATGAGTGGGACACTAATGGGGGGACATGTTACCAGTTCTAGGTGCTGCTGACTTGCCTGCCTTCCCCATCTCCCCTTTTATTAGCATCCTAGTCATTGTCAATCATACAGGAAAGGTAGTCTGTCTGTCTGTGTCCAGAAGCCTCCTAGAATTTCCACTTGTGAGCAGTAGCAACAGGAGCGGTAGGACGGCGTCGTGGAATATGCCAGTGCAACTCTGCCTCTGTGTGCCCACAGCTTCGCCGGGGCACCTGCCACACTGCCAAGGTTGCCCTGACAGATGGTAGGCATGATGGTGCCCCAGGTGGTAATACAGTCATATCTGAAGCAAGCAGCAAACCACCTGGCACTGGCACAAAGATGCCAGCGTATTCTCGTATTGCAGCCAATTTGACATGCACCCATTTCCCTCTTCTTCTCTATGTCCAAAGCTGCCAAGGTCTGCACCATATTTGAAATTCTACTCCATTCAGGATTTTATTGCAATCGAATTCAATCCATATGTGTTAGTTTACAGGTTGGTATAAAAGCTGAGATTATTGAGTTTTGTTCCATTTCGACCCAACTTCAATCTTTATTTATAGGATTAATTCTGAAGGAATTCGTGAGTATAGGATTAGAAGGATAAAAATTTATTTTAAATGGACCTATAAAAAGAGTGACTTCAACAGAAAAAAGAGAGGAGCATTTTTCCTGTAGGATACTTGCTCTTACCTGCAATATTAATCAATGAAGGAATATTTACTTACAAGGTGTTTAGGAACGATACTGTCAAGTAGACACTCTAAGACTGAAATATGCGTCCCCAGAAAGCACCACCCTCTAGCCTCCTTCTCTGGGTGTTCATCTCTTTCTGAGTTCTATCCCGACGCTTGTCCCCTAATTTCCCACAAATACACATTTTCTTACTTTATCCAACTGGGGGAAAGTTTATGTATATGCAAAATAGAATCTAAGGTGAATTTCAAATTTAGAAGAACCTATCTGGATTCTGGAATTATAAGTCAAAAATGACTCAGAGCCAGAGGTTCACATAAAAATGAAAATAAATACCACAACCTCAGGGTGAATCACTTTCTGTGTCTCATCTTGTAAATATTCAGTCACCACAATCAGCTGCAAGTTTATTTCCCTTCCCTCTTGTACCCACCAAAGTGGCTCCAATACCTATTTCTAAAAGGACAATCTTTAATAGGTAATGAGTAAAACGTTAAAGGCATACCATTAAGAAAATGAGGGGGGAAGGCATTGCATTGTGTGTCTGCTTTTTTAAAAGTCTTTTCGTTTTCTCTGCTAGTGGACTCTTCTCTCTCTCCCACACTTAGGAACGACTTGCTGCAAGATATGCAAGTTGTAGACTGTAAGTTTCTAGTATTGGTTTTGAGAAGTTGCCACTGTATAAATCATGACTTGAAGGCTGACATTAACCTAAATTTTTCAAGTCTTTTTTGTTAGCAACCCTGGTCTATTTAAAGCATGCTGGAATTTATTTCTCCTTGTTAGCCAACTGGAATCCCAGGGGCAGGGATCTTACAGAGCCTCTTGAGTATTTCATTTAGAAACTGAAGGCAGAGAATTTTGAAACCCTTTGATCCCCTTCAAGTACTTCCCATTTCTCAATCAATCTGTTTAACAATAAATGCAGGCTTGTACTTTCATAAAAACAACAACACATGGCATCAAAATACTTACTGAATTAATTATTCACTCATTTAAAGGAAAAGATATGTCATGAATAAATCTTAATGTATATTCTTTGAACTTATTTTGCTTTCAGAAACTAAATTTATAATGAAAGATATTTTATAATTTATTTGGTAAGCTATTATTATATGCAACTTCAGGATACAGAATAATTATGTATATGATTTATACAATTATCACTGTTTTCTCTATATCTATAATGTTCATATTTTCATATTCTATGCAAGACAATCAGAATTCTTCAAAGAAGACGAAGAGCTCCGAAAGGGCTCAGAAGGGAAAGAAACCATCATTGCTCCTTGGCTTTTACACTTGCCCTTAGACCAGTGATGGCGAACCTATGACACGCGTGTCAGAGTGACACGCGAACTCATTTTTTTGGTTGATTTTTCTTTGTTAAATGGCATTTAAATATATAAAATAAATATCAAAAATATAAGTCTTAGTTTTGCTATGGTTGCAAATATCAAAAAATTTCTATATGTGACATGGCACCAGAGTTAAGTTAGGGTTTTTCAAAATGCTGACACGCCGAGCTCAAAAGGTTCACCATCACTGCCTTAGACAATGGGCAGTGAATTCAGGAAGGGTCCTTTTGTCTTCAAACACTTCTCCCATTTGTCAGTTCATATTTTAAAAAAAACATTTTAATAAGGAAGGGGAAAAGGCAAAGTGACTTTGTTGTTATTTGAATCATCATTACAACAGCAAATCAGCTATTGTTCATTAAGTGCTTACTTGCTCTGCACTGTTCCTGGGGAAACGTTGTCTCCTTTGAGCTTTGACTCTAAAGTAGGTACCATTATCCCCATTTTACAGATGAGCAAAATGGATGACAGATACATTTTGTTCTCCAAAATGAAAATGCCTGGGTTTGAGCTGGGATGCAAACACAGATCCATCTTAGTCCAGACACAGACTTTCTTCAGAAACAATAAGTGAGGCAGGATGGACTGTGTATCTCTCTGTTTTCCCACCTGAAAGATCACTTAGGTACTCTCTGAACAAGATTGAGATGCATTTGCACGGGTATCATGTCAGTGATGGCAGAATGGTTCTGGCAGAAACATTTTCTTCCATCCTTTCTCCCTCACTCTCTTGCTCCCTTCTTCCTTAGTTCCTTCACTTAGCAAACATACTCTAATGCCTTATTTGAGACAGTATGCCAGGGTAACATCTCATTTTGTTCAAACCCTGCCTTGGTAGCACCAATCCACACCAAGTGACGGATTGTCCATGATGCCACACTTCATAATTGGGTCACATCAAAACATCTTAATGGAGAGAAGTAGGATATTATGAAATAGAGACAGATAGTAGAACAAACATCTCAAAGAAAGACTTTAAAACCACAGAATGCATATACTGGGGTGGGCAAAAGTAGGTTTACAGTTGTTTGTATGGGAAATACAATAATAAATAATAATACAAGAATAAATTCTGTTTCACGTACTCACAGCTATAAACCTACTTTTGGCAACCCCTGCATTTTAGAGTAAAATTACTTGCATTTACATATGCTTTTAAATTGCATAATTCTCTGAACGTACTTCTTAAATAAATATAAATAAGTGTATCAAACATATTCGTTTGTGCTTCTAAAATGTATGCTTCATTGTTTTCAAATAGCTCCTAAATGTTTTAATTTTATTATTATTACTAGAGGCCTGGTGCACGAAATTCGTGTACTTGGGAGGTCCCTCAGCCTGGCCTGCACCCTCTCGCAGTCCAGGAGCCCTCGGGGGATAGTTGGACATCCTTAGCACTGCTGCTGAGGTGGGAGAGGCTCCCACCACCACTGCTGCGCTCGCCAGCCATGAGCCCAGCTCAGGCTTCTGCATTGAGCATATGACCCCTGGTGGTCAGTGCACATCATAGCGACCAGTAGTTCCATCGTTTGGTCAATTTGCATATTAGCCTTTTGTTATATAGGATTGTTTAATGAAATAATTGTTTACTATGACACATATAGGAAAATGTCAGTCATTTTTTGAAACAAGAGATATTTGGGGACACTTATAACTACATTTTTGGCTTTAAAAAACCCAGTAGTGCCCTGAATGGTGTGACTCAGTTGGAGAATCGTCCCACGCATCAAAATGGTAGCAGGTTTGATTCTTGGTCAGGGCACATACCTGGGTTACTGGTTCCATTCCTGGTCGGGGTGTGTACAGGAGCAACTGATCAATGTTTCTTCCTTTCTCTCTCTCTCTCTCTCTCTCTCTCTCCCTCTCCCTCTCCCTCTCCCTCTCCCTCTCCCTCTCCCTCTCCCTCTCCCTCTCCCTCTAAATAAATAAATAAAATAACATGAGATCCCTGCTAGTAATATATTTTTTTAAACCCAGTAGTGAGTCAGTTACAGGTATTATTTCTCTGGGCATTCTCAGAAAGGAAATTTCAGCTTTAAATTTTTTTTGCAGAAAATGAACTGCAAGGAAATTGCAGTCTTTTAAGAGAAAAGTCCATGGAAATGAGTCGCTTCCTCCTTCTGTGCTTTTATAGATATTTTTGAATTCTCTTTATTCCTTGACCTTTGTGATACTAGTACCTCTTTCTCTCGGTGGGAACCTGTTCCTAAACCAGGAACTGCGACCTGCGGTCCTTTGTTTCTCTTGTCCTCCGTGGCAGTTAGCCAAATCATTTCTCATTCTAATTGATTTCTTCAGCATCTTCAGAAAGTGTAATCTTTTATGCCTATTTTAAAATTCTTTCAGTGGGTAGTTAATAAAATAACATTTTAAGCATTTCTTGAAAAAATATATTTCATCTCAAAATAGATCAAAGATACTAACCTCTTTGTGCTTTCCATTGAACCAAATGTAGTTTTGGTGGTGGTGGTGTTTTTTAACGTGGTTAAAAAAACCACACAGGACATTGCTTTAGAAATCACCAGGACATCACTTGTCTGGGCTGTTCGGGCTCAGCTCATCTTTCCTCCTCTACCTATTTGTCTTCTCCATCGACTACCCTCCTTAATCTCTCTTCTTTCTTAGTTCACCTTTTTTCATGTATTTTAGTTTTGTAGATTTCTAGATTCATCATATTCAGGGTCCTGAATCATTTTACCCCTTTTAGTCCTCTACTCATTCATCAGCAAGTTTTCCATCTTTTAGTATAAGCTGAATATTTGTTATATACTAGGCAATGGGGGGGGGGGGAATACACCCCTCCCTATAATAATAACAAAACAAGAAACCTGACCCCCAAAATATAAGTCTCTTTCAGGCCCAGCCAGTGTGGCTCAGTGGTTGAGTGTCAACCCAGGAACCAGGAGGTCACTGGTTCTATTTCCAATCAGGGCACATGCCCAAGTTTCAGGCTCAGTCCCCAGTAGGGGGCATGCAGGAGGCAGCAGATCGATAATGTTTCTCATCGATGTTATCCCTCTTCCGTCCTCTCTCTCTAAAATGCTCAATAAAAACAATTTTAAAATATCTCCTTCAGGATATCAGCAAGGATACTAAGGCTACAAATGCTTCTCTCTTTCTTCTGCCTACTCTGCACAATTCTGGCAGGGATGCCCTTTAAACGTTGTTTTTCCCTTCAAAAATATGAAAGTAAACCATGTCTCTGCTGTCACTGTACTATCACCTAACTCATGCTCTCAAAATCTCTCCTGTGTTTGAAGTTGCAGATCAAAGACTATGACTTAAGAGAGTCTACACTTCTGTTGAATCTGAACAGCTCTGGGATCTATCAGTGACCCTTGCAGGCATAGGGTTCCCTTATCTAGGGGTTTTGAGCAGATTTTGAAGTGATTGATCTGTATCAGAAAATCTTACAAAGCACAGAATTCCTGTTGGGTCCTCAATACAAAGATAACAGCTGCTCCTTAATTCGCAAAGGCATATTGGCTGGCTATATATATATATACATATATATATATATATATATATATATATAATCTTCAATATCCAAAGCCTTCTTAAAAGTAAACTTTAAGCACAGGTGTGGAGTTCATGAAAATGGATGATGACTTTAAGCCATACTGCCATCAAGCTCTGGGGGCTGAGAGTCAGGAGCCTTTGCCTGAGAGACAGAAGGAGCAGAGATGACTATTCTCCAAGGGAGGGACCTCCCTGGACCATGTGCCTTTATCCTAGAAGGCAATACTCACCCTTCCATTACTATAGGAAATTGTAGGCCACTCGGTATTATGTTACTATAGTCCTGCTTCAGTCATGAGTGCTGTTTGAATAAACTGTCTATTGTTAGTGTGCATGAATCCACTAGTTTATGAAAGCAAAATATTGTGGCCTATTTCACCTTCAGAACTTATTAAACTATATTTTGTAGAATATTAACCAGGGCAAATTAAAAACTTGCTTTTGCATTCTTTGCAAGAGCAATTATTTTTTTAAAAAAATGATCCTATATAATAAAAAGCTAATGTGCAAATTGTCCCCTCAGGAGTTCAACCGACCGGGAGTGTGACCGCTCACTATGACATGCGCTGACCACCAGTGGTGGCCAGGAAGCCCCTGGCCAGCAATAGGGGGAAGGAAGGCGCCGATCGGCCCTGATCGCCAACCAGGCCTAGGGACCCTACCCATGCACAAATTTCGTACACCGGGCCTCTAGTATTCTTATAAATGTGAATCTAATGATTATGCTAAAAAGACAAAAAGAGAGTAAAAATAATCAGAAGTCTGCAGTGTGATGATCTCTCTCCAGTTACACAGGTGTGTGTTATTTTTTAAGTCAACTATTTGAACTTTGCAACTATGTGTACTTTGCAATTAAACTGGGAAAGTAGTACATGAAGGCAGTGTCTTTTAAGTAATCAATTGAAAAAGTGACCACAGCGAATGACAAATGGCTAATTGATATGTTATATCCATCACACATGTATGTATGAATGAGAGAGAATTGGATTATACAAAAAACAAATTGTTTGATACATGACTTTCACCTTGACTTTTGCTAACTCCATACTAGCTCTGGCTTCTTTACTAGCAGCGGGTATCCCAGAAAACTCTAGTGTGCCAGTCTCCCTGAAACGATGGAGGTACTGCTAGAATGCCTTTTCTCCTTCTTCTTATTATAGCCTCCAGGCAAACCATTATTCTGCTGTCATGACAGCATGCCTTCATGATGGACATATTAAATATGGTCAGATTATAGAGTATAGGTCATTTATTTTAGTTTCATTATTACACTGAATATATGTGATTTGAGGCTGGGTCTCTGGTCCCAGAAGCCACACAGCATACAAACTGAGTCTTAAAAGAAACTACTCCTATATTCACCTCCACTAAAGTGTCCTCAGAATGCACTAAAACAAGGCACTGTGCCAAGATTAGAGATGTAGAGTTGGAAAAATCTGCACCCTATTCCCAACAATCTCATTCATCCTCCTATAAAATAAAAAGCTAATATACAAATTGTCCCCTCGACCAGGAGTTCAACCGGGAGTTCGACCAGGGGGCTAGATTGGCCCTCTCCACCCTGATCAGGGGCGGGGCTGGCCCACCAAGGGCCCACAGCCCCTCCCCCTGGCCAGCCCCACCCCCAAAGGTCCCCCAACCCCAATAGGGGGCAGGGTCAGCTGGCCAACCTCACATGTCCCCTCCCCCCAGCTGGCCAGACCCCACTGTGCACAAATAGGTGCACTGGACCTCTAGTTTCATATAAGTGAGAGATAATTTTCCTCCCCTTGCACTCAAATTCTAGTATTGCACAGAGTTTGGGGTCTCGCTAAAATCCTTATGCAATTCTATTTTTAAAAAATGCTTAATTTTTATCTTTAATAATATTTCTCAACAAATAGCACTGCCTTTATTAAAATATTGTATTTTTCGGAGATTTTAGAAAAAGAATAAGAATAAAAAGCTGATTAAACAGACTGGTGAAGTCTAAACCCCAAACAGCATAGCTTTCACTACAGGGATGGGGGATTTTACCCCATAGACCACAGTCCTGTTAGGTTTTTATATCTATATCAATGTTGTCCTGGTAGAAAACATGAAGTTCCTGGCTTAGCAACAGACTGATTGTTTTCTTACAGAACATCCTGCATTGGTTTCCCATGCTCCAGGCCCCTACAGAGTGATGCATGGAAATCTAGATGTACCTGGTGTATGTAAGGGGTGGGGGGCAGTATCACAGGAGAGAAACTCTGAAATTATGAATCTCAGAGCTTTCTTATGATGCCTGGCATAGCTGTCTCCTCAGGAGAAGGGAAGACCTTATCTTTCTAATATGAACAGATATTAGAGAGGAGAGAGCAAGGTCTCTAGAACTATTACTGCTGTAATCTAAACAAATGGTTGCAGGAGAGAAAAATCTGTAAATCTCTCACTAGGGAATCTGCACTTAACTTCCAAGGTGTGCTTGCTGCTCGCTCATCTTTGAATCCAGGTTGTTAGCTCAGAAAGCTCTGACCATGAAGAAACATGAAAATATTCATGGAACATTGTCTCCTGAAACTCCAGTGTAGTCGCTCTTAAGACCACCTCTTAGTGGCTTGACAGTACATATAAGACATGTTGTGGCAGTGTCTGCAGCATGAAACCGGCTTTCCATAGAGGTTGGGAATTAACTGTATTTTCTCTTAGTCTCCGTTTCAAAATGTCTTATTTTTGCCCTGGCTGGTGTGCTCAGTGGTTAGAGGCCATAGTTCAATTCCCAGTCAAGGGCCCATACCTGGGTTACAGAATCGATCCCCATTCCAGTTGGGGCAAGTCCAGGAGGCAATCAATTGATCTCTCTCTCTTTCTCTCTCTCTCTTCCTTCTCTCCCTCCCTCCCTTCCACTCTTTTTTTTTTTTTTTTTTTGTTAAATCAGTGGAGAAAAACAATATCCTTGGGTGAAGATTAAAAAAAAAAAGTCTTGTTTTCTGTTAATCCTTGGTTTTCAGAGTGAGTGTACTTCTCCTTTTCTCACAGTTCTCTTACCTGTCAATAACTCATGTAATTAGGTTTTCGAAGGCCCACTTCTATATTGATTCAGAAAACTAAAAGAAGCAATATGATACTGTTTTAAAAAGGTGTGAAATTCAAGTCTGCCTCAATGGTTCTATCTAGAAAACTCATAGAAACTTTCTCCTGAAAAAAATAATGTTCACTTGTACATAAAGGTATTCCTTCTCTCATGTTTCACTTTGCAATCTGGAGCTATTCATTGGGATTTTATTGTTTAGGTAGAAATGTGATGTTTTGTATGTCTACCCTTATAAGTAAAAACAAAACAAAACAAACAAATAAAACTACTTCACCTCAAATGAAAGTTTAGATATTAAAGGCTTATTTTCCATTGAAATGGAATTTCAGCCTTATAATTTTCTTTAACGTATCCCTGAAATAAAAGGTTTCCTCCTGACAGATTGATGCATCCACTAATGCAGAAACTTGTTTTTATAAACTTAACGTTCTCTTCTCTCATCAATGCTCAACCAGGTCAGAAGGCACACGCTGTTCTCCAGACATTTTTAGGAGCTGGAAATGCTGACACTTTATTAATGTTCAGGGGAAAATTAAGGATGGGTGTGAAATATATCAATTTTTTATTATTGCTGTTATTTCTATAATAAAAATAAAAGTTATGTTTTAGTTGAACATTTTCTGAGTGACCTTATTGCATACAAATTGAATAATTTATCTTGCCTTTATAATTTAGTAAATTATTTTATTATGTATCCAAAGGCTCTACTGAAGCTGAGGTAGAAATAGAAAGCAAGGTTGATCTTACAAATGTATTTTAAATTTTCAGTAGATTCACATTTGTTCTGGTTAACTATTGCTGCATAACCAGCTAATCCAAAAATGTAGCAGCTTAAAACAAACATTTTTATTGTTCATGATTTTGTGGGTCAGGAATATGGGAAGGGCTCAGCCGATTCCCATGGCATCTGGTGGGATGGCTGGGGCTGGAGGATCCACTTCCGAGGTGGTGTCTACACGCACATCTGGAGCTGTGGTGCTCCTGGTCCTCACTCTGGTGTCTGCACTCACACATCTGGAGCTGTGGGTCCTCACTCTCCACCTGCTGTCTCATCCTCCAGAGCCCTCTTCCTGTGACTTGGGCTTCTCAATGTGTGGTTGCCCCAGGACAGTCGAGCGTTTTACAAAGCAGCTCGGGGCTCCAAAAACAAACATTCTGAGACCAAGACAGAGCCTGGAAGCAGGCTCCTTATAACCCAGCTTCAGAACTCTGACAAATTCCATTTATCAAGCAAGTCACCGAAGAGAGGGAATTGCACTCTACCTCTCAATGGAAATATTTTTTTAAAAATGCGTGGCTTTTTAAAATCTATTATGCATTCAATATGCTTAGAAAATTGCTTCAACTCTTCCTCTCTTGAAAACTGGGAATTAAAGTTAGGGAAAGAAACACTAATTATCTTCAAAGCTTGAAATGTCAATCTCAATATGAGACAAAGTGAAACGAACAAAATTATGTACTTAACCATAAAAAAAGAACAGAGTTGCCTTTTTTTATTATTATTTTCCTCAAAAGGAGGCAGGTGCACTCATGGAAAGTAGGTTTAAACGGCACTTTGCTAAACACTTCGATAAAGTTGCCTGTCAGTTTCACAAAGGGTTTGTTGTAGGCTGCAGATGCCATGCCATGAAGACATGTCAATCAAGAGTTTTGATTAAATAAAAGTGTTAAATCGACACAGGAAACTTAAATCTCATAAGAGTATGTTTAATTGGTTGCTTTACTTCTCCAGCAATTTTCAAGTGCTCTGGAGAGCTTAGCACTTCACCCAGCATTTTTGTATAAAATAACCTAAAAAATAAAAAAGAAACTATTTATATATGTAAAAGAATGATATATATAATAATGTTTAACATTTTCCTACCACCAAACAAGATTATTGATACTCCTCCAATAGACAATGTATACATATTTTTTTAAATGAACCTTGCAATTTTTCACCTTGTCCTTATTTGCTTGTCATCTGTGACCCTCTTCTCTTCCTTGTTTTTTGGTGTGTGTTTTTTTATGATTCAAAACAGTCTGATTTATATGCATTTTCAATATTTATGTTATCCAATAGTTTTAATTTTCAAGACTGGGATGTTAGGAAAAATTTTTTTTCCTTTCTCCTTTCCATTGCAGTAAATAATAATAATAATTTTTAACCTAAAGGTCATCACATTTTATCATCATCATCTTTTTTTTCTTAAGTAACCTTTGGTGAAAGGCTCTAAATAGCTACTTATTGCTCTAAAAGTAATAAACGAAAAGCTATTTGCTGTATCTTTACTTCTCGGCTGTCTTCCCTTAGGCAGATGCTGGCTCTCCTGCTCTTCATGTTAGACATTGATATAAAGAATGAATATTTCTGATGATTTCAGACAGCTGTGTTTTCTCTTTCCCCCCACTTTCTCTTATTAATTAAATAGCTATTCATTCAGTAAATGGCTTTGGTGTGCCTACAGCATTTCTCCCATCATGGCACTAATTTCTGGTCATTAGACGTTGATTAGTATAGGGCTGTTGCCATTAAGAAAGTCCTAGTCTAGCAAAAGAGGGAGAAGAGCAAAGAACCATTGCAAGACACATGAAATGCCTCAGAGAGGAATTCATTGGAGGTATAGCAGAATCTGCAAAAAATTTTTTGTGCACAAAAGAGAGCAGGCAAGGGATCATCTTCTCCAAAAAAGGCCAAATGAAGACCTTTACTGTCATACTAAGGACTTCGGAATGTATTCTGTAAACAAGGGCTAGATGGAGAATGTCTTTTTACAAATAAGAACACAAAAACAGATTAAATTACCAGGAGGTAGAGCATGAAGGATTCTAATAAAGGCACCAGGATTCTAGAGTATTTAAAGCATTTTTAAATAAGAGACCTCAAAATTACAGTTCCAGAAGCCATTTAATAGATATTATCCTGTATTCTCATAATTTCTAAGCACATCATATTTACTATTTTGTTATTGGTTTTATTTTTTCACTTATCTATGTAATCCTGAAAACTCCCATTCTATTTTGCTTGAATAGCCCATGCTAAAGTGTGTCCTCCTTTTCGCTCTGGCAATGTAACTTGAATTCAGTAAAATGCACATATCTTAGTATACAGCTTGATGAATTTTTATATATGTGTACACATATTAACTCCACCCAAATCAAGACATATCCTTTTCCCTGAGAAGTTTTTCTATGACACTTTCTAGTAAATAACCAACTATGCACCCAGAGGTAACCACCATCCTAAACTCCATCCCATAAATTAGTTTCATTCTCTTTATTATAAGCAGAATCATATATAAGTACATTTTCTTTCATTCAACATAATGTTTTTGTGATTTATCCATGTGGTTACATGTAGCAATGATTCTTTTTCTCTGCTGTATAGTATGCTATTGTCTGAATATATCACAATTTTTAAATCAGTTATACTATGGTGGACATTTGAATTGTTTCTGATTTGGAGCTATTGTTAAATCTTATGCATTCTTTTTTGTGTTTACATGATCTTATTTATCTTGGCCATTTAACCCAAGGAGTAGATTTGCTAGAACACAGAATAGGTGTATGTTTAATTTTATTAGTATGTGCAAAGGGTTGTTCAGAATGGTTTACTATTTTATTTACACTTCTACCAGCAATGTATGAGAGTGATTTTTCATTACAACGTCTTTGGTACATATTAAGTCTTGCTTATTTTAGTTTTTCTGATATTTCATTTGGATTTAACTTCCATTTCCCTGAGCTATCACTGGGTCATGATATAAAGAGCAGATTGAGCATTACATGATATAAAGAGCAGATTGACCATTGGAATTTTGATTTTAGTTATTGAATTTTTATGATCTAAATTTTCTATTTAGTTTTTTTAGAGTTTCTATTTTTTCTTAGTGTTTCATCTCATCACAAATTATATCCATCCTTTCCTTTAAATTATTTAACATACATTGTATTAAAGTTCATGCTAATTTCAATAGCTTGCTTATCTGCAAGTCTGCTTCTATTGACTGTTTCTCTTCTGAGTCACATCATCCTCCTTCTTCATATGTTTGCATTCTATTGAATTCTGAGAATTGTGAATAAAAGAATATTGGAGATTGAATATATGTTTTGTTTACTTCTCAGAGAATGCAAATACTTTTCTCTATCAACTTTGTTAAGGACTGATCATTCAGATTCCTCTCAAGATATGTTGAGCTAGAATTAGGTTGAAGTTGTAAATAGATTATGTTCACAGGTGATTAACTCAAGCTCCAATTCCCTGAGGTGCCATCTCTTTGACATGTTCATTATTTTCATAGATATAGGATTGTAGATATTTTTAGTCAACTCTAGATGGGCTGCAGAATCCAATTTTCACATATATTCATGCATCTTGAAGATTCTTCTTATAATCTAAATGACAATAGTTAACATTTACTCCACTCTTCATGTGCTACATACTGTTCTAAAAGTTTTTATATATTACTAGAGGCCCGGTGCATGAAATTCATGCATGGGTAGGGTCCCTTGGCTTGGCTGGTGATCAGGGCCGATCTGTGGGGTGACCAGCGGGGCGATTAGGAGGTGATTGGAGGGGGGGCGGCACTGGTCCGCTCACTGGCTGGCCCTAACCCCCGATCACCCTACTGCCGGTCACTTCTCTCTGCAGGAGGCGACTGGCAGGGTGATCGGGGAGCGGGAGGGAGCTCCGGCTGGCACCCACCTTGACTGGCCTGGGGCCTGCAGGCTGGGGGCAGCTCCTGCATTAAGCATCTGCCCCCTGGTGGTCAGTGAGTATTATAGGGGCCAGCTGTTCCACCCTTCTGCCTTTCAGTTGATTTGCATCTTAGGCTTTTATTATATAGGATGTCATTTAGTCCTCAGCACAACCCCCTGAGACATATACCATGAGTATTTTCTAATTAACAAATAGGAGGCTCATAGAGGTAACAGACCCAATCACTGAGCTATTAAGCGGTTGCTCTGGCAGTCTGTAACTCACATCGTAACCACTATGTGACAGCACCTCCTATATTTTCTTACCATTCTGGAGACACATGCAATATCACCACCCTGGGTATTTTCTTCCAACTTTTACAGCCCTCACTGTTGTTTCATGGGTAGGATGCTTGTACCTGCCTTATTTTATAAATTCTTGTGTAGTTTGCTAGTTTGCAAAAAGGTTCCAATGGGGACTGACCATCGCCACCATTGCAGTCGCAGTTTCAGATCATACTGGCGGGGAGGCGCCCTCCACCCAGGACGATATTCAAGGGCTTGGGTCCGCCTTGGCCCCATCGGCTAGAGTGCCCCGTCGTCCGAGAGGTGTGTACTGAGCATGCGTGTGCTTTAAGGTTCGGGAGAGCGAGGTCCGGAAGGGTTCGGGATACATGGGACTGACTGGCAGAGGTCAGAGGGGAGGCGGAGGGAAGGCTGGATGAAAGGTGAAGAGATTAGCCAAAGAACATACAGGCAGAGCCACACACACAACAGTGTGGTGATGGCCAGATGGGGAGGGGTGGGGGGGGGTGCTGGTGGAAGTGGATGGGGCGAGGGTGGGGGACATCTGTAATAGTGCCCACAGTAAATAAAAAAATTAATAAAATGGAAGCACACACACACACACACACACACACAGTCATCAGTCGTGAGGGTCCGAGTCACTGGCGTGCGTTCATGGGACGCAGGAGGCGTCCAGTCCCTGTCCCACCGCATGTTGCCTACTGCCCATAAAGGCAGAGCTGGGAATGGAGAGCCTTGCTCGGCCGGGCGGAGGGGCCGGGCATCTATCTCCCCATGAGAGACACCGGGAACCCTGGCTGGCGGGGTGGACGCCGCGCTGGAGCCGGAGGCGGCGCGAGACCCAGTGCGCATGCGCTCCGTGCGGCGCTCTCCGGAGCCAGAGGGACTGAGACCCAAGCCGGGTCCAGTCAGGCCAGACCCGGCTCGGAAGAGGCCAGTTTAGTCTCTGGGACTCTTGTGGGAAATGAGGCGTCTGCCAGTGTCCAGGCCAGCACCGGCGAGACTCTTATTCACCCTGAAGCCAGATACGGCGCCAACACTGAAGCCGGTGGGAGCGACTCCTCAGACAGAGACAGCCTGAGTCCTGGTTCCCGGAGAGGCCGCTGTCCATCAACAGCACGACCACGTGGGGACTAACTGTCGTCACCTTTGCAGCCTCAGGGTCCGACTGTATTGCAAGGGAGCCCCTCCACCCGGGACACCATCCAGCGGCCGGGACAGGCCGCGGCCCCTCAGGCCTCAGGCGCCCAGTAGGCCTAGGCCTCTGAGTGCACTGCGCATGCGCATGCTTGCGTCCCAGCGGTTAGCGGCCTGCGCGCGCGCATCTCCGCCGTGGCACTGCCGCCTCTTCCTCGGCGCGTCCGTGCCCACCTTTCAAGGTCCCTGAGCAGAGCGAGGAAGTCGTGTGCCTGGTGAGCAGGTACGTAAGCACAGTATGATGGTGGGGAACTCCAGGGGGGTCCCTGGGCGACCGGGAGGGCGCCATTGCATCCTGTGGCGTCTGTCTTTAGATGACATATCGGCATGGCCTGGGGAAAGAAATGGCAAGGATATGAGTGTATACTGGCTCGTGAACAGGGGCGAAAGTTTGGGTGGAGTGGTCAGATGATTGGAAGGGACAGGATTTGAGGACCAGGAACAAGATTTGAGCCCGTTTTCAGTATAGCCTCTTCGGAATGGGCTCAGAGTGTAAGAATGTGTGACCTTTGGGAACACGGCCCAAGGGCACCCGCTGCAGGCCAGGCTTTCAGTAGTCAGGTGGCCAGAATGACACATTCTGCGGCCATCTGGGTGACCTGTCCCCTTCCCTCAGTGTCTGCTTGCTCAGTGGGCTAATGAGAAAAGCGGCCACAGGAGCAAAAATGGAAATCACAGGTATTCTCAACAGCGTTGGCGTTTCTTCACCAACGATCATCTAAATCTGATCCTCTTTCCTCAGGTTAAAGAGGTTTTATAAGCCAACATGTCATTATGAATGGGGCAGACATGTTCCCCCAGCAGAATAAAGATTTATTCTAGATATAGATTTGTCTTCCTTAGACAATCCTGATTACCTAATTATCTCCCATATTGCATATCTTTTACATTGCTTTTAACAAAGAAACTATTTCATGGTGAAAAGGTGAAAAATAGGGTGATGCTTAAAGAATTTATTATAAAATGGTGCAGTGGTCAATAAATTACTTCACACTGGGGCGGTGGGGGCTTGCTCGGGGTGGGAATGGCTGGGGGGGGGCGTCAATTGGGGAAAAAGAAGACATATGTAAAACTTCAGACAATAAAAATAAAATAAAATAAAAAAATAAATTACTTCAATATGACACCAGCTGGGTGATAACAACTTGCAAATTTTAGGTGTTATCCTACATGATGCCCTATGTGCTCTGAACCAGTAAGCAGTATCCTTCTCCCCCCCCCCCCCTTTTTTTCCTCTAGGCAGAATATAGACACCAAGGGCATGGTACTTTTCATTATTTCTCATAATGACCCTCCTTTAAAGATTTTGCTTTCATTCTCTCTATCTGTGTTTTTGGCTAATTTAGAATGTTTGGTTTTCAAGGCAGAAGTGCTTTCACAAGGGCACAACATAATGGTTCAATTGACCTCGATGCTGAGGCTGCCAGTTGACTATTGGGCTCCTCCTGCCCTTAAAGCAATGAATAAAGAAGGGAGTTGATAGACTATCTGTGGTGACTGATCCCAGAGTGAATATGATTGATGTTATTACACAATAGAGGAAGTTTCTGAAACTCAGGAGTTTCTCTGGGATGCTTCTTAGCACTTCTGCATCCAGTTGAAAATGGTAATGGGAGTTTCAAACAAAACAATTTTTAAAAAATCCCAAGGCTCAGCCCTACTGGGAGAAGGGTTTATTTCACTCAACCCTATCAGCTAAGGAACATGGAAGTTATAAATACCATCTATGATCTAAAGGCCAGTTGAAGAAATAGCTATAACAACGGACCCATGGTATTTTTATTGCTTGTTTTTGCTATTTGTATATTTATGTATTTAATCAATTTCCCTTTTTTCTTTACTATTTCATCCAAAATGTGTTTGTAGTGGTTAAATTTATAATTTAGTTCTGGGTTTTCAGTTTATCAGAGTAGCACTAGGACTAAATATAGAAGATTAAAAATATCCAGATATAGAAATAGTTACTAATGGAATGAAGGATTTATTTGAATTTTTAGCAAAGTAATAGATTTGGTGATGAGTTTTACTCAAGGCAAAATGTTAAATAAGAAAATTAGGGCATTTTTAAATGATGAAACATGCAATCCACAATAAGGATATAACATCTTTATTCACTAGCACACCACAGAAACACTTAAAGCAAAAATGCTAGTATAAATTTGCTAGGTAGGACAAGAATATCAAGGTCTGGACAGTTCTTGCTAAACGCTATACTTGCTAAATACTAAAATGTATTTTGTAGACATAGTGCAACCAGATGAGCTTGAGTTTGACAGGATAAGCTTAGCCAACTACAAAGAAGAAATCAAATAGTGTATATAAGCAATGGCTAAGCCTCCCTTCAGGAGACAGAGCTTTGGCTGTCTCCTTTACTTGTTACAACTAACTGAAACTACCTAATGACAGCCACATCTTGTTCTTGAATAGAACATCCTAAGCAGTGAACCCCTTGAGTGCAGTAACAAAATCGCAGTAGTTGTAGGTGAATTTAAATAGACTCTGTCAGTTCATGATTGATGAGGTAGACCAAAATATGTAAGAGTGTATGTAATATAATAAACCAATGCTTGACCTAATCAATATATCTCAATCACAGTACCCTGATAATAGAGAAGATTTTTTTATGTATATTCCCATGAAACTCTTTCAACTGATTATTTATTAGACCACCAAGAAAACCTCAGGAAGTTTTTAAAAAATAGAAATCACGTAGCTCATACTGATTTACTTCCTAACCCAAATAACCTAAATATTCTCTTTTGTTTTATATTCATGTAACTCTCCTGTTTCTTTTAGTGAATATTTTTCTGTTAAAATACTTAATAGAGGACTTGGAGAAAAAGAATGGAAATGCTTATGAGGAAATTACTGCTGGCCTCTGCAGTGGAAAGATTAGAATCAAGTTGCTGCATATTTTCTCCCTGGGGAATAAAAATGATGCATTCCTACTCTTACTTAAAACAAACAGAACCATTTACAAATCTTTCATTTTCTTTTAATAAGCCTTCAGATCAACTCAGGCTAGTACTAACAACCAGAACTTCCCTGGAGAAAAATATTTGGAAAAATTATTACTTTCTTCTATAATTTATTGCTTCTAAATTATATTATTCATTATAAACCAGGTGTCAGAGTATCCTAGACTAACTCAAATAGGCATTCTAGCTACTGAGTAAAATGAATCACATAAGAAAAAGAAGAGTGCTCAGGTCCCCAAATTTTCAATATATTTCCCAAGTTATTGGTCACTCAATATTGTTGGTGAACTAAATAGAGATGATGTCTCTGTGTATATTTGATTTCTCCACAGAAACCTGCTAAGTATTCTGCTAAGCATACTCTTTCTTATCTAGAAATATATCTTGTTTCTATGTAAAAATATTCATTTGTTTATCTATTCATTTCTTACGTGCTTATATTGAGGTTTTGCATAATCTCATTACTCAAAGATCTAGTAATGTTATAGAACAAATCAGGTGTGAATGTGGATTGCAGTGCAAATCTTAGCATATTGAGCAGAACAGGAATAATATGAAATACCTTAGGAATTCCGTCTTTCAGCATATATTTAATGAGGACCTACTAAGTGTTGGGTACCATTCCAAGTACAGGAGATAAACAGTGGACAAAGCAATGTACCATTCCTAGCTTCTACTAGAAGAAATGGAAAACAAAACAGGCAAATAGACAACATGTCAGAGTATATTATATGCTATGAGGAAAGTAAAGCAGGGTAAGGAAAATAGATAGTGCCAGAGTGAGCACAGGTTGCTATTTCATACATGGTAGCCTGGCAAGGCCTCTGTATGGTGGCAATTAAGCAGAGATTTGAATGAACTGAGAGATTGATATCTGAGATAAGTGTGTCCTCATAAAAAGAAATAGCCAAGTTCATTGTCTTAAGGTGGAACTGTACTTGATGTTAGAGGAACAGCAAAGAGGCATGCGTGATTATAAAGCAGTGGTAGGGGTAAAAGGTGGTAAGAGATGAGGCCTCAGAGGTAGTGAGAAGCCAGATTACATAGGGCATTGTAAGATGTAATGACTTTGGCTTTAACTCTTAGTGAAATGGGAAGCCCTTGGAGATTGTAAGCAGAAAAGTGATGTGATCTGACTTAGTTGTGAAATATATCTGGGGAGCTCAAATATATGGGAAGGGAGCTGAATGGTTACTCCAAATTTGCTTGAAAGCTGTCACAGTGAATGGAAACATCTACAATGGACATAAAAAGCAGTGGCTTTAGTGGAAATAATCTGTGGTCAATAGCTATTGGAATAAACCAATAAGAAAGAATAAAAAGTGGGGGCAGTAAGCAGAGTCCTAGTTCTAGGGCTAATAATTATAAGTGCACAAATGGAGCTTGTGATTGTTGTAGGCAGCTCTAGCATAGGCCCCCAGAGTGGCATGAGCCAATATCTTCTAATACGTCTCTTTTTACACATACGTCTCTCCCACTCTCTCCATATACCGTGACTCTTGAGCAATGTTGAGGTTAGGGGTGCTGATTCCTGTGTAGTCAAAAATATAGAAATAGGACAAACAAAAAAATTAAGGCAATACAAGTAAGTTTCAATAGACTAACAACCACAGTAAAAATGAATGAATTAAAATAAATCAGAAAAAAGGAAGAGTAGATATAGAATTTAGGAATATAATTGGGAAAAACACTATTTACAATAGGTGATAATAAAACATCAGCATCATTGAAGGGCTCTGTCACAGCTATTGTTGATAAGCAAGAAATGACAGTGGGAACTGCTGTCCTCAAACTTAAGGCCTGATATCAGTGGAGAAAATAGGATCCCAGAATGCTAGGAACCATGTTGTGGCAGTAAATTGCCAGAGATAGGTTGGGCATGGTTACTTACTGTACAAGGCAGCAGAGGAGCAGTGAGTAGAGTAGTTTGAACCACAAGGATTTGTTGGTATTGGTTAATTGATTCAGACCAGTCTTTAGTTTGGTAAACAGAAATAAGAACTGAATCCTTTCAACAAATCCCCAAACTTAGGCCAATTCTATTAAACAGAGGTCTTTGAAAGAGAGACTGGGTTCTCTTGAAAAAAAAAAGAAAAAAGTCCTGCTGTATCACCAAGCATGTACACTATCAACATTTATGCTGTTAAAATGTAGGATTTGACCCTATGTTGGCATGACTCCACCTCACAAGCCTTACCCCGTCTTTATTTAACATTTTGATATTCTGTTCATCACAGATTTTTGCACTACTTTTGATTTTTAAAATACTGCATTAAGTATATTGCATTAAAATATCATTTATATTGATTACTTAGTTTTTGACACCCCATAATATTTGGTGCCAGGGAATAGTTGAGGGACTAGTGTCTCACTCAGCTCCCAGCTGTGTGTCCAACCCCTGCCAGATTTTCTCCAGCTTCTCTGATTATAGGATGTCCGTGTATTGCTCTGTGATGAAGGGCAGCAACTTCTGAAGATCTCCCGTATGGCTGAGGTTAGAAGTAATGAGAAGTAGTCATGGGTTAAATTTTGACCTTGTGATTTTAGTTTGTTACTATGGGTTTCAAGTTTTAGTTTATCCTCATGCTCCCTTGTTTCACGTTTCATGTTGTATTTTCCATCCTAACTTCTGATCCTGCTGGCCTACAATAAATTCCAGCCTACCACCAGACATGGAAGCAACAGTTTTTCATAGATTTCTTCACCAGATCTCAGAGTTGTATTAGGTCTCATCCCCGTAGCAACCCCTTACTCCATATTGCTCATAGCAGTTCTCCTTCTCTGCTTGAACCTTAACTAATGTACTCTCAGAGTGCCTGATGCTTTTTCTTAAGTTTTTTTTTCTTGGAAGCTCTTCAGTACAGTCCTAACACAGACTCTTTTGGTTCCACCCTGAGAGCTGGCCAGAAATGTACAGAAGTGTTTGAACTTCAGCAACATACTGTTGAGTTCTTTGCCAGCAGAATTCTAAGCTCCCATTTACATCTCTGACTGTTCACCAGATGTGGCCAGACATACTGGCTTTCTCTTTCTCAAGCTGTAAACCCAGACTATCTAATATTTTACAACTCTGAATATGACCCCGGTTAATGTAGTATAACCCAGGTTATGTCCTCCAAAGCTACTTAAATAAATATACGTTTTCTTCTGTGTAATGCCCTACCAAGACATTGAAAGTTGTTTTTTCATGTTTGTTCATAATCAGACTCCTCAGGAAAGCATTCTTTTTTTCTAAGAAATATCTATTCCTAAAAAATACATTATTTTCTAGACTTACCATGTGCATTAATTTTCTAGGGCTGCTATAACACAGTGCAGCAAACTGGGTGAGTTAAAACAAGAGAAATTTATGCCCTGGCCAGTGTATCTCAGTTGATTGAGCGTCCTCCCTTGCACGGAAGGGTTGCTGATTTGATTCTTGGTCAGGACACATGCCCAGGTTGTGGGCTTTTCCCTGGTCAGGGTGTGTGCAGGAGGCAACTGATTGATTTATCATTCTCTCCTTCCCTCCCACTCTCCCCCCTCCTTCTCTCTCTCTAAAATCAATAAAAATATTTTTTAAAAGAAATTTATCTCACAGTCCTAGAGGCTAGTTGTCCAAAATCAATTTCTCTGAAACCTGTAGGGAATCCTTCCTTGCCTCTTCCTAGGTTATGGTGGTTTGCTAGCAATCTTTGGTGTTCCTAGGCTTGCAGCTGCATCACTCCAATCTCTGCCTTCATCATTACATGGCATTGTGTGTGTGTATGTGTGTGTGTGTGTGTGTGTGTGTGTGTGTGTGTGTGTGTAGCTGTCTTCTTATAAGAACACCAATTATATTGGATTAGGAGCCCACCCTACTCTAATATGACCTCATGTTAACTAATTACATCTGCTACAACACTTTTTCCAAATAAGGCCACATTTTAAGGTACTGGGTGGCAGAACTTCAACATATTTCTGGGGGAAAAGGCAGCACAATTCAACCTCTGCCACCATCATTGTCAGTTCCTCTGGTTCTACTTGGCCAACATCCTTAAAATATGGTGCTAAATATTAAACAAAATACTCTGCATAATTTTGGTCATAGAAGACTATAGTGGGATTATTGCTTTATTCTGCAATTCACTTCATCATTTCATTTATCTAACAGATAACTCATGCCTGACATTCTGCACATGCTGAGGATACACCAGGGTGGATAAGAGGCAAAGTTGCCGTCTTTGTGGAGCCAACATTCTAGTTAGGGGAGGTAGACAATGAGCATATAGATTTATGCTAGAATTTCAATTATCACTATATACTATGAAGAAAAAATATAGCAGGGTAATTGAAGAGCAGTGATGGTGTGTGTCATTTGAGAAAGGATGGTCATTGAGAGAGCAAGTAAGAAGGCTCTGAGGTGGGAGTGTGGTGTGTACAGGGAAGTTAAGGTACAGCAGGAAGCCCAGAGTGGCGGCGGACATGAAGAGGTGACATGAAAAGGGGTCAGAAAGATTATCACAGCCTAGGAGACATGGGTGTGGATTTTATTCTACATGTGAATTTAGATGAAGGGTTTCAAGCATCTGAGTCACATAATATATTTGAAAGGATTATTCTGGCTGCTTTATTGAGAATAGTTTATTGCATAACAATAGGGAAAACAGAGATACCTATTTTGGAGTTATTTAGTGCAGGTGAGAGATATAGTAACATGGACTGATGTGACATAGTGGTGACAAAGAAGTCAGATTTGGGATGTATTTTAAAAATATAGACATTCAGGATTTGCTGTTAATTGAAGAGCAAGTGAGGGGAAAAGATGAGTATTAGATAAACCTCAAATATTTAGAGGTTTAGAAGAAAAAGAGAACTCCATAAAGTATATTAAGAAGAAATAACCTGTGAGGCAGAAGAAAAACCAAGAGTGAGGTCAGAAAGTCAAATAAAGAAAGTATATTCAGGAGGGTGTGTTCATATTCACAAATGCTACTGATAAGTCAGGTAGCTTAAGGACAGAGACTTGACCACTGGAGGTCATTGGTGGCATGGACCGGCTCATTGGAATTTCAAAAGAAAATGGGAGCTGAGGTAAAATTGTGCATGGAGACAATGCTTATCAAGATCGCTATTGCAAACCAAACTATTATTGAAACATGTACCCACCAGTGTCATTTCCATAAGTTAGCTCCTTTAAAATCGTCTCATCAGCTGTTTCCAAAGCTTTCCAGATGGCTAGTGCCATATATTCAGGCCAAATTTTAATATTCTAGATCAACCAGAAAGAACTTATGAAAGTATGCCACATAGGCCAGCAATGTAGACACTTATGTATTATTATGTTTAGCTAGATTTTTAATACCATTTCATGGTTAAAAGCCATTATGCTTATAAACATACTTGGACAGAATTAAAACATTATATCAGTGTTCAAGAGGGAGCAATTAGTCATAATGAAATAAAACACATTTTCCAAAGTTAAGGACATTATGCCTTACATTGAATTTGTCCTACAAGTATATGTATAAATACCATTCAATTGTTAATAATGTATTATATGTGTGAATTACAATAGAATCCACAACATTCAGGTTAAGCTAATCTACATCTAATATGCATTCAGTTTGAATGAGTAAAGCAGCAGCAAAATGTTTGACAAGTAACAATGAGCAGAAAATTTTCATTTGAATGAAAAACTAGAAGGGATTTATAGCTTTCAATAAATCTCTTGGCAAACTTTAATGAAACTATATTTGAATGAGTCTGAAATAATGTTCAGGAATATTTCAAGCATGAACTAGCATCTTTTATAAGTTTTTTGAATATGTAAATTGGTCTGTCAGAAATAACAGTAGGATTTTTTACTTTTTCATGCTTAATATTATACAAAAATGGAAGACATTGATGTGTGAGAGTTCTTCCCAAGCATTTTCTTAATAAGACTGCAGAGAGGACATGCTTCTCAGAGATGAGGTATTTACTCCCTGCTTTATACAAGTCTTGGAAAATCTCATGCTAAATGGATGGACAAGGCACACAACCTTGCCATGGATTTGTCACCAGGAGAAAATAAACTTTTTTGGCTTCCATATTTCTTTCTTATTCTCTCTCAGGAGTAATATATTTTTAGGAAGTCTAATAAGAGAAGCAGCAAAGTCTTTATATGAGAATTGTCATCATTCCCTCTGCCCCACTTCACAATACATTGAAATTTAGAACATCCCACACAGGCCAAAATGCCCTGATTTTCCACCATGGGACCTTAAAAATAGGTGCTTTCTCAAGCACATTGGTTTTATGAAAACAAATTTAGTGAATTAAGGATTTCAAAATAAATCCCTTAATACTTACCAGTTGCTTATATACTTTCAAAGTCTAAATATTCTGCCAGCAGTACACAAATCAGGTTTGCAGACAACTATTCTAGCTATAGTGTATATTTGTGGTTTATGAGCATGGCCATCTCTTTCCCACGGCTATATAAAAGCACAAGCTGCTTTCTGCTTTATAAACCAGTCACTTCACACTTTTAGTTCACATTTCTTCTCTGTGTGGAACAGTCTCTTACCCTGAGGCAAGAGGGGTGGGAGTGTTAGTCAGTTTTATCTTCCTCAGTGGGTTCAATATGTGGTTACCATTATTATACTATTATCATTTGTGTATATGTCTCTAAATTAGATTCTGGACTCAATTCCACTGGAGGGGAGGTGTTTCCCACACACACCACCAAGCTGTTCTCCAGACATAATATATCCTACTTCATATGCAGGAATTTATGAAAATATAGATACTGACACTACTTCAAGATGCACATACAATGTTCTAAGACTATAGTGGAGAGATTGTTTCTAGCTGGGAGGGCAGAAAAAATCATAGAGTATCCAAAGTAAATTTTATTCATGATTAAGAATATATATATAATTTGAAACAGAAAATCTAATGCACCAAATTACCTGGTACATTATATTTTCTGTTCAAACTCAGACTCAGTTTCAGATATCCTTTTATGGCAGGCTGTTTTTAAAGTACCTAACATATTATGTGTGCCTATCAAACTTGTTTATTTTTCTATCCCCTTCCTATGATACTTGCTATTCACAAAGGCCAGGCAGAGGCCTTGGAAAATGCAGGAAAAAGTTCTTAAGAGCAAAACATGACAATTTACATTTGAAATTAATAAACACCAAAACCACCAGTCTGCTCATTCATTTCTGTTCGATGCAGGAAAATATAGCCACTTACTTTAACCTTTTGTACAAAGAAGAAACAATTGGAATATTGCCCCAAAATGTTTAAATTTGAAATAAAATTGAAATGCATTCTGTGGGGAAAATAGTCTGTCAGCATACTGGCAAGGGCAGGCCCTCCATGAATGAGAACTGTCAATACTCTGCCCTCAGTGACATCACTGGGTATGACTTCTGAAATAAATATAGTAAAAGAAAAATAATGACAGGGTGTTCAAAGAGGCTTTGTATGTCTAAAAGGCTTTCAAGAACACTGAACAATTATAGCCTTTTTATAATGTATATTATCAAATACACTATCCTAAAATATTATTAGTATACTAGTTATTGCTCCAAGATTGTAAAGGGTTACACAACTATTTATGTGCACATTTAGAGCCAAAAAGCTTTCAAGCTTTATCAAAAATATCCATAGATTTATTTACATCAAAAGTAGAAAAAATGGAGAAATGATAAAGAAGTATAAAATGGCAACATTGAAAAATAGATACTTGTAATTCCTGTGCAAGAAAGGAGAAGTAATAGTGTTTCAAAACATTCTGCTTTATTCAGATCATACTTAAATACTAGGTTTTGGCTTTAGGTCATTATGAGAGAAAAAGATAAAGGGATTGTCATTCAGTCTACTCTCATTTTCCTGAAAGCACTCACCCCTACCTTCAAACCATAGGTGAATCTCTGTTGTCAAGTGAATGACTGAGTCAGTAGGCATCAATCCATAGCCTAAGCTAAGATAACTATATGTTCCTGGGAATTAGAATTAGGATTCAAAGAAGTGATAGAACACATGCTGGTCAACCATTCTGGTCCATGAGCAAAAAGAGCAGAGAAATCAGCTCTCCAAAGAGAAAGAAGACTGAATCCAATCCGCTGAGAGAATCAGAGGTGAAAAAAAATCCTGGGATTAAGAAGAAGACACACACACAGAGCATAGATAGCTCTATTCCTGGTGGCTTTTATTCCTTGTTACAATCGAGTGGAGAACTTACTTGCCCTTTCCTGAAGTCCTTGATATAACCTTGTAACTTTCTAAAAAGTCTCCCTTTAAAAAATCACTTTTGGCCATTCCCAGAAGTTGCTCAATGATGTTACATGTGAAATATTATGATACTGTAAAAATGAGAAATCTATCTTCAGTTCAAACTACAAGAAAAGATCCTTCCCTTCCAAAAGCACACCTCCCATTGTAATATGCAGAGAAAATACATTCATTGTAACAAAGATTGCTCATAAATAAAACACTGAGGTAAGAGAGCCAGAGGTTAAATATGGTATATTCATTTCTTAATTAAACATGTAAATCTTTAGTTTTATAAATATGACCATAAGCAAATCCTAAGAATTATCTGATACAGTAATAACCATGAAGAATGCAGTACCTATTTCAGTCAAGTCTAGAGTCTTTAATCAGTGTCACTGTAGAACCCCCTATATTTTCCAAGAAGAGAATCCAAAGACTCTTCACCTAGCCACTTCAGTTAAGGATTGTCGTGGATGCCTTGGTGTAGAATGCCTGGATACTCATGTCAGAATCCATTGGGTATTGTTTGTAACTTGGGTTCATTGGTAAATATAGTAAACTGTGTATATCTCTTCTTTTATAAAATGGGTTTTGTCTATCTAATTAAGTCTTCATAGACAACTATGGAGGAGGAAATTACGGAAGTGGAAATTACAATGATTTTGGAAATTATAACCAGCAACCATCTAACTATGGTCCAATGAAGAGTGGAAATTTTGGTGGTAGCAGGAACATGTGGGGACCATATGGTGGAGGAAACTATGGTCCTGGAGGAAGTGGAGGAAGTGGGGGCTATGGAGGGAGAAGCCGATATTGAGCTTCTTCCTATTTGCCATGGCATTGATATGAACCATGGACAAGTATATTCTGCTGCCACAAAGACTGTAAAGTGCTTCATTTCAACAGCTGTGGCAAGCCAAGTGATTAATAAAGCTTTTCTTGGTTCCTTCAGTGGTATTGGTAGTAAAATGGAAGGTGTCTTGCTGCAGGTAACTAATGAAGAAGTGGTCAACCACAGAGTCTTCGAGAAATAAGAAATTCTGTACCATCTGAAAGTAGTTGTTGGTGCCTTCATTTTAAAAAGCACTCTTTTAAGATTAAAGGCAAATGTTTTCTGATAAAATACAAACTTCATTTAGTATAGGTTCTTAATATAAAACAATTACAAGTTGAGTATTGTTTGTAAAAATAACATCAAATCAGCCAGAGAGATAAATGTATCATGTTTTAAATTAGGTTTTGTGAGTAGACGGATTAAAGTTCTATTTTAAATATAAAGTTTTATAAAATAAATACTTTTGTATCCAAAAAAAATGAATGAGTTATTGTAAGCTTTGTAAAAAATACTAACACTTCTGCTCACCAATTCCAATGTGTACTGGGGTTTTTTTCCATACCACCAAGCAATTCTACAACACCAACTGGGTGTCCTAAAATTCATCTCAATTCTGACACTATCCCACAGGTTAAGAGCTCTATCCTATAAGACTGTCCCCCTCCACCTTTGGCCCATAATCACAAGTCCAGGTATTACCTATGCTTCTGACTAATTGACTATAGATTTTAGATTCCTTTGATCTCCTCCTTGGGTTAAATTAATTTGCTAGAGTGCTCATAGGACTGAAAGAAACATTTTACTAACTAGGTTACCAGTTTATTATAAAAGGATATAATTCAGGAACATCCAGATGGAAGAGATGCATGGGGCAAGGTAAAGTAGGAAGGGGCACTAAGCGTCCATGCCCTCTGAGTGCACCACTCTCCCTCTCATCTCCACATGTTCACCAACCTACATGCTTCTGAGCCTGTCCTTTGGGGTTTTTATGGAGACTTCATTGCATATACATGATTGATTAAATCATTGGCCATTGGCATTAGATTCAACCTCCATCCCCTCTTTCCTTCTTGAGGGTGGGGGAGGTCCTGGGAGACAAGGCGGGTTGTGGTGCCGAAAGCTCCAACCCTAATCACATGGCTGGGACCCCTGGTAACCAGTCCCCATCCTTAGGTTACCTAAGTGCTTCCTGACAGTCACCTCATGAGCACAGCAAAAGATAAATTTATGGCTGTCACCACTGAGGAAATTCCAAGGGTTTTAGGAGCTTTGTGCCAGAAAGGGAGGAAGACCAAATACATATTTCTTATCAGACATCACAATATTATAAATATTATTGTTAAGAAAACAAAATTTAACCTAGTAAATTTGAAGATCTATTGGGCTTTATTAAGTGATTCATGAATCAGGCACTATCCCCTTCTAGTGACAGAATGGAAGGTTTTTATCGGGGGGAAAAGGTGGGGCAAGGGAGCTATTAAAAGAAAAGGATTACTAGTATTTGGGGGCCAGGACATCTTCGTTAGCGGGCAGGAAGAAATGGAAGAATTTTTTAATGCAGATTTGCCTCTTCTTTCTGTGGAGAATAGAGAGGGTCTACCTGACAGATTATCTCATTGGTGTTGACCAGTAAATTCCAGACTGGTTGATTAAGATGTTTCTGGGAGAGGTTAAAACTGCAGGTATTAAATCTAGGTTTGGTATTGTTGCTGGGGGAAATAGGATTCTTCCATAGTACGGCATGGAATACATTTCAAAGATACATGCACAGGAGGATGAAGTGCCGTGGCAAGATGTACTGGAGTGAAAACAAAGGACTGCCCCAGGTGCCCACTGTCTCATCCATGACCAGGTGACTCAGCTTTGTCTCACTTTAGAAGAAGTCCAGCCTCTGGGGCCACACCAAGCCTAGGAGGAGGGCCAGGACCCAGAGCTGTGTGACATTAGCTTGGCCTCTGAAGCTCCAGTAGTCAAGCACAGTGTCTGTTCCTGTTTTTAGAGGAAATAATTTTAGTTTTTGCCCATTAAGTGTGATGTTGGCTGTAGGTTTGTAAAATATGGCCTTTTTTATGTTGAGGTATGATCTCTCTATTCCCCTTTATCAAAAAAAGGGTGCTCGATTTTGTTGAATGCTTTTTCTGTGTCTATTGATATGATCATGTGATTTTTATCTTTCATTTTGTTATGTGATATGTCACATTTATTGATTGTGAATATTGTACCAGCCTTGCATCCCCGGAATATATCCCACTTAATCATGGTATATGATCTTCTTAATGTATTGCTGGATCCAATTTGCTAATATTTTGTTGAGGATTTTAGCATCTGTGTTCATCAGGGATATTATTGGCCTGCAATTTTCTTTCTTTGTAGTGTCTTTATCTGGTTTTGGAATTAGGCTGATGCTGGCTTTGTAAAAATAGCTTGGAAGTGTTTCTTCCTCTTGAAATTTTTTTGAATAGCTTGAGGAGGATTAATTGATGTTAGAGAGAGAGAGGAAAGGAGAGGGAGGGCGAGGAAGGGAGAGGAACATCAATCAGCTGCCTCCAGAAGGCCCCCTACTGAGGATCTAACCTGCAACCCAGTTATGTGCCTGGCTGGGAATCAAAACAGTGACCTCTTGGTGCATGGGTCAATGCTCAACCATTGGGTCACACTGGCCGGGCTCTATAATAGTATTGACCATTACTGGAAAATAAATTGTCATGCCACATTTTAAAAAATCAATTTAAAATACTTAATAAAAGTATTTAATATATGGAACACCAAATCTTAGGCTTTATTAAATTGAATTTTTGAGAACAAAGCTTGTAAACAGAGAGACATTAAAATTTATCTCTGCAAAAGCAAGGGAGGAAAAAAGAAATTAAATGAGAATTCAAATGATGTATAAAATGAATTTTGAAATCTTATGACAGTGCTTTGGAATATCTTATGAGAAGAACATTTGATTGAACTTCTATTTGTAACTTACAGATTGATTTTTTTTAATTTATTGGGGTGACTTTGGTTAATGAAATTATATAGGTTTCAAGTGTATCATTATATGAAACATCATCTGTATATTGCATTGTGTTAATTACCCAAAGTCAAATCTCCTGTCACCATATATTTGATCCCCTTTACCCTTTACAATCCCCCGACACTTGTTCTAGAATAGAGTGAAATTTAAAAGGCCTATGATTTTTTTAGCATCTAAATGTGGTGAAACCTTAAAAAATAGATTTGGGGGGGAATTTTTCTTAACCATAATTTCATAAGACTAATTTATCAGGCAATAAAAATATTTTTTAAATTATATAAAGTTATTTTAGTGCCTTTAATTTTCAATACTGTCCTGATATAGATAATAAACTATATGGTCACTCGTTTATGAGGTATTAGAAGATTTCCTGGGTGCTTCCCCCAGGGTGATATGAGTGTGCCTGGCAGGCACTGGCCTAGACACTGGGAATAGAAAACTGAGTAAGAACTCTCTCTTCCTACAAGTAGCTCATAATTCCAGTGGGACAAAGAAATATTCATAACTTAATGTTATGGCTTCTATGTTGGAGACTTACATAAAACTGATGAGAGAAAGGGGTATAATGGAGAGAGTGGATATTACTAATATTTTGGCAGTTTGATTATAGAATAGAGCTTTTAGAAAGTTGCCCATCTAACAGTGTGTTTCTGAAAGAAGTTCTGTTTTGTTCTGTTCTCAGACAGAAGTTAAATAACTCACCCATAGTAACATAAACTAGCAAAGTCAGAAAGAAAAATTACACTGGACAGAGTTAAACAGGTAAGGAAAACTTTGTTCAAGACTATTTCAAGAGGGGAGAGAGATTGAATTCAACTCATGCGGAAACAGTCCTGATAGAATTTTTTTGGCCATTTAAAGCCTGGTAGAAGGACTTTAAGATTCAGTTTGATTTAGCATAATGCTCTCCAGTTCCATCCATGCTGTTGCAAATGGTAAGAATTCCTTCTTTTTTACAGCAGCATAGTATTCCATTGTGTAGATGTACCACAGTTTTCTAATCCATTCATCTACTGATGGGCACTTAGGCTGTTTCCAAATCTTAGCTATGGTAAATTGTGCTGCTAAGTGAAATAAGCCAGTCAATGAAAGAAAAATACCACATGATCTCACTCATTTATGGATAATAAAGACCATTATAAACTGATGAACAAAAATAGATACAGAGGCAGAGCAACATCGAACAGACTGTCAAACTACAGCGGGAAGGCTGGAGAGGGTTGGGGGTGGTGGGTAAGAGATCAACCGAAGGACTTGTATGCATGCATATAAGCATAACCAATGGACACAAGACACTGGTGGGTAGGGGAGGCCGGGGGAAGGTCAAGGGGGAAATAAGGAGACATATGTACTACTCTTTGTAATACTTTAAGCAATAAAAAAAAGATTCAGTTTGAAAATAAATACTTTTTGTGGTAGAATAGTCAACTTGGGAATAGCCTATTCCCCTTGAACAGATGGCCTCCAGGGTTCCTCTATTAGAAAGATCTTACTTGTTCAGACATTATTAAAGCCAATAAAATTGTACCTTTCTGCAAATATGATGATAATGACAGGATATAACATATTCTTTTTTTTAAAATATATTTTATTGATTTTTTACAGAGAGGAAGGGAGTGGGATAGAGAGTTAGAAACATCGATGAGAGAGAAACACCGATCAGCTGCCTCCTGCACACTCCCCACTGGGGATGTGCCCGCAACCAAGGTACATGTCCTTGACTGGAATCGAACCTGGGACCCTTGAGTCCGCAGGCCGACGCTCTATCCACTGAGCCAAACCGGTTAGGGCTAACATATTCTTTATAAGAGAAAGATGCATATAGGAGCTTCACACTTTAATCTACTCACTAAATCTTAGCTGTGTTCCTGAAGAAGCATGATTAAAACTATTGCCTTAGTTGTTCCCAAAGAATGGGCTGTCCAATAAAGATGCCAAAAATAACCTAGTATATTTTTATCTTTGACATTTGAAGGCAAACCACATTTATTGGTCATATTTTGTTATTAACATCTTTCCTAATTGCCTTCACTATGTTAAAAATGTAACCTTTTAACAGTTATCCATCCTTTAGATTGTATTTTGCTAATTTAACTCCCGAGTAAAGAGTAAAATACACACGAATAAATAGGGTGATGTAATACTCCAATCATACTCCTTCCTTGCTATATGAGTTTGCTCAAGTTTCTTAACTTCTATGAAGTTCTGTTTTCTCCATGATAAAATTGAAATAATGGCAATTTCCCTTTAGGATTGTTATGATGAGTGGGGATTATGTATGTTAAGTTTTTGAAACATGGAATGTACATTGATATGAAAGCTCAATGTACAGTGTGATTATCAGAGGGGGATGCTGTTAATTTCATACCTGTAAGGCAATTTTCAGTATATCCACATTTTCTAGGTCCAAAATGTAGGTGATGAGTTTCCTGTATTCGTTCTCACTTTCTTAGAAGACAAAAAAATATATATTTTGAAGATGCTAGTACCAAACAGTAATTCTAAGTTCTTTGTTAGAATTATAAGTGGTGAGATCAGATCCATGGCCTCTGGACTCCTTTTTCAAGAGCATCTGAAGAGATGATCTTTGTTCTTTGATGCAGGATTAAGTAGCACTAATCTGTGGCTAAATTTTTTTTTCTAAATATATTTTATTGATTTTTTACAGAGAAGAAGGGAAAGGGATAGAGAGCCAGAAACATCGATGAGAGAGATCGATCAGCTGCCTCCTGCACACCCCCCAGTGGGGATGTGCCTGCAACCAAGGTACATGCCCTTGACCGGAATCGAACCTGGGACCCCTGAGTCCGCAGGCCGACGCTCTATCCACTGAGCCAAACCGGTTCGGCTGTGGCTAAATTTTTGGTAGGCAGTGTCAAAGCCTGAGTAGCTATGATGTGATGAAACCAGATAAGATATTGGGATAACTCCAGCAGATTTAGTCTTTCACCCATTTTAAAAATGTTTGAGTGCCTACTATCTGACCAGAAATGTGACAGGTGTCATAAATAGATAAAAATAATAATAGCTGATTTTTATTAAATCCAACTGGTACCAGGATATGGTTAAAGTACTTTTTTTCTTCTCACTACTTCTCCTGAAGTAGATATTATTATCCCCATTTTCTAGATATGAAACTTGAGACAAAAGTTAAATAACTCACCCAGGGTAACATAAACCAGCAAAGCCAGAAGCCAGGCAGTCTGGCTCCAGAATTCATTTTGAGCACTTCATACTGCTTTTCAAATAATGGTAAGCAAGGTAGAGATGGTATTTAACCTCATTAATGATGGAGAAAGAAATTAATCAGATAATCACAATAAGTATGATTATAAAATATTATAATAGGGACTGTCAAGGAATAGGTATATTATGTAGAGATATCCTGACATATGAAGGAACATGAAGAGTCTGAGAAGTTGCATGAAGGCCAGAGTGGTTGAGACACACAGAACTAGGGGAGAAATTGCCAGAGAGGTAAGGCTTTTAGGTCCTGTAAGCTTTACCTTTGGTGTCAGGCAGGGGCAGATTTATCTTCTAATACTTTTGGCAAGTGACTGAACCTCTCTGAGCTTATTTCTTAATATTTTAGAAATAGAGATAATAACAGAGTCAACTTCACAAAGTGGCTAAAAGCAACAAATGAAATATTTCAGGAGTGGTACTTAGCGTAGTGCCTAGTACATATAAAAACTAAATAAAGATGAGTTATTATAATTATCTTAAATACTTGCAATTTTAATTCCTTAAACTAAGTCTAATTTTTTTGTGTGCGGGGGTGGGGCCTGAGCTGGAGCCGAGGCGGGCCCTAAGTCTAATTTTTTTTTACCTTCAACTGAATTGATGTTGCATAATTTATATACTTATTATCCATATAGCAAGATGTAAGCTAAACTGTTTGGCTTTCTTTAGCAGAATTTGGGCTAGAAAAAAACTATTTTAAAAGATAGTTTAAAATAAAAAATGTGCTAGCTGTCATGAAAAACCATTTTAACCCACATGTGTACAGCTGTGTGTGTGTACGCATGCGTGCACTCACAACTTTTTTATATTCCAACTGGACCAAGCCAGTAAATCCTGACGTAGTCCAGGTCACCATGTTATTCCCCAGAGCACAATTTTGTTGAAACCCCAAATCACTGGCTTCACTACTCCAGAGTTGCTAAAATAACCCAAGAACTAGAGAAATGAATAAATTTCCCAATTTAACCCCAGTGATTGTTTAGAGCAGCGACTATCATTCTAAGGAATGCTGTGGGTTAGTACAGTGGATTGCCAAAGTAGGTCGCAAAATTCCTCCTTACACAGGCTAAGGTAGTGAGTACATAAGAATTCGGGGGGAATACAATTTTTTACTTTGTTCCACATGAATAGAAGAAAGGAGAATTTTCTTGTGTGTGTGATAAAGAGGAAGATAGCAATATCAACTCTCAAAAAGACCAGTAGGCTGAGCTCACCCAGTAGAAGAGGTAGTGCAAACCTATGCAGCAACACTGAGCAACAGGCTTTTTGCAGTGGATGGAAAATTAGATGACTTTTGTATAGATTATCACCTTACTGGGTCTACTGTAATGAACACCTTAGGAAGAATTTATTGATAGTCGGCACAAGGCCAGCATAGGCAGAGGCACCAAATAAATGAGTTAGGAGGGAGTCTGTTTTCGGTGTTTCTGATTATTTTGCTTAGCTATCCAAATCATCTACAATCAAACAATTGAGTCTTTTGCCACAGTTATCAATAGAATACTAAAAATAATAGATATTTAGTGATTTTCAATGCTAATTACTTTCTAAAACTACTTTATAAATGAATACAATTTTAACAGAAATATTCTTCAGTTGGCAATACAGGGTGGGGCAAAAGTAGGTTTATAGTTGTGAGTACGGGAACACAGAGTATGTTCTTGTATTTTATTTATTATTATATTATTTCCATACAAACTACTGTAAACCTACTTTTGCCCAACTCTATATTTAATGTTCCATTAAACTGAAGATAATGGAGAACCTTGTTTTTAAAAGGCGCTGTACATCCAGTGAAGATTTGAACTTCCTTCTTTCTGAGATGTGTGCTTACTGATTAAGTCAATTTTAACTTGAAGTAATTTATCACTTTTACAAATTAAGTGACTTTCCCTTTTCTCTCACACAATGAAGTTATTCATCTAATCATGCTGCAATGTAATGGTCTCTCTTGAGAGAACACTGGGCAGTTTTATTCTGATTTTCTGTAAAGCTCAGGAAATTTGATTAATTTACAGCATTCACATAAGTGAGCTGTAAAATTATGAGGAAAAAATCACTCTACTTTGCCAATATGATTGGCTTTTCATTATTCTGTTCAAAATATTATTAGACTATTATTGATAATATTATAAAATGAAAAAAAGGTTTATAGACTTCACTCGGTGTCCCTTATGATTTTGTCTGAGATTATTATAAACTAGTGACCCAGTGCACGGATTCATACACATTGAAAATAAATTAATTAGAAGATGGCCAGCGGGGCAGGACTGGGCAAGATAGGCCGGACACACCCTGGAGCCAACCTCCGCAGTCCTTCCCCAGCATCTGCGAGTGAGCAGGGCCCCTCCAGCAGGTGGGGTCCCTCGGCCTGGCCTACAGGGATCAGGCTGAAACCGGCTCTCTGACATCCCCCAAGGGGTCCCGGAGTGCAAAAGGGCACTCTGCAAAGTTGCTGTCATATCGGGTGTGGAATGCAAACGCAAGTGTGCAGTAAACCAGATTCGGGGCCAACAGTGCCCCAGCAACAACATAACCCACGGCCGAAGGTGGAATCATGCGGCAGGCTCCCTCCTCTCTGTTTTCAGGGTGCGTCACCCAAGAACCGCTGCTGCCAAGTCACTGCAGCTCGGCAGCTCCTGTGTTGAGCATCTTCCCCCTGGTGGTCAGTGTGCATCATAGTGACCATTTGGACGAGAAGAGGGACACTTAGCATATTAGCCTTTTATATAGAGAGATGTTATTAAGTACAATGATAGCAACCATTTTTGAACAATTGCTATATGGCAGATACTATATTTAGTAATTGACATGGAATTAGTATTTAAGTACATTGGCTTTGGATTCACACAAATTCTGCTTTTCATTACAACTTTAGGAAGAACATCTTTATTATCGTACTTAGTCACCAAAATGTAGCTTATTGACTGTTGCAGGGAAGCCTTGTGTAAGCTCTGGGAACTCAGTTTCTTTATCTGAAAAAATGGAGATGATAATACCTGCTGCATAGGATTGTTACTATGATAGAGAATTTATGTACAGGACTAAGTAGAGTTTTTAGTAAATTAATGAAAAACAGATCAAGTGTATATTTTTTAAAGGTGAAATTAAGTTCAAAAGCCATTACTTGTTAAAGACATAAAAATGCTGTTATGGCTTAAATTGTTCAAATAATGACCTAATATTCCATTTCAATCCTTTTTATATATGCATGGCATTTGGCAAGCAGGCAATTTTAAAGTGTTAAATTACTTTCTGGAATTCATTTGTGCCTAATGATATGCTAAAAACTCATCCAGTTCAGTAGTTATAAGTTGGTTAATCATACACCTGCTGTCTGGAGTATTTATTATATATTTTGGGCAATAATTTATATGGCTATCTTATATATAGGCATCATAAAATATCTGAAATAATTATAAGCTTCTACACTCTGATATTAAATACTGTAAGAAAACAGGTATAATAAAATGGCTGGTACCAATATTACTATACCTTTTCAGTGTGATTGTACCAACATAATTTCATTGAGACTCAAAACTACTGAGAAGTGAAAAGATACAGTTATCACTTTTTTAGATGTAGACTCTGCGATTCAGAGAAGTAGCTGGTCCAGGTTACCCAACAACCAAGCAGCAAAGCTGACCACTTAACTCCATGTTCAAAGGTTTAACTATTCTGTACCCTATTTTCTGCTTCTTTGTCCTTGGAAGACAACTACATCAAGGGAGTGAAATTCTATGACAAAGAAAACAACAACAAAAAACATGGAGTGGACAACATTTTGTATAAAAGTATTACTAATAAAACTGTGAGGCACACTACCATCATGATGTATACAGAATTGATATAAGTCCTTTGGTTGTATAATAGGTTCTTAAATCAGAACAGAATTCCTTTCCTATTCCCTTCCCATCTTATCCTATATAATAAAAGGCTAATATGCAAATAGACTAGCACAACTGAACAACCGGTTGCTATAACGTGCGCTGACCACCAGGGGGCTTGTGTGGAACATGGCAGGCTTTGGCCACAGCGGGATGGTGGAGCAGGTGAATGGAGGCACCAGACCAAGATGGGGCACCAATAGCTGTCATTGGGGTGAGCCTCTGGTGGTTACTGAAAATTCTGTGCTCCCGCACACCGTGTTGCCCAGTGCTGGTCCCGATCACTTGGTGTCATCAGTGGGTGTGAGCAGCAGCTGCTGGCCCTGATTACCCCTGAGCGCTTCTTCACTTCCCTCTGCTCCTAAGGGGCGATTGGGGAAGAAGCCACCACTCCTACCCGCTGACAGCACCGGCCCCAATTGCTCCACGCCATCAGCAAGTGGGAGCAGTGGCAGCATTGTTTGATCTCTTCCCACCTGCCCACCTTCCCCTGCCTTCCCTCAGGTTTGACAGTCTGTTCGATGCTTCTGTGTCTCTGGATCTATTTTTGTTCATCAGTTTATGTTTTTCATTAGATTCCACAAATGAGTAAGATCATGTGATACTTCTTTCTCTGACTGACTTGTTTTCCTTAGCATAAGCTCTCCAGTCTATCCATGCTGTTGCAAATGGTAAGAGTTCTTTCTTTTTTCGATGACACTCTTGCTTCTACTATCATATTTTAGTGGTAGTATGCTTACATGAATTGGATCTTGGTTGAAGAGTATATTAAAAAGATAGAGTATAGATACTGGGGGAAGCAATACAATTTCAAATAGTTTAATTAATTTAAAAATATAATCTGTTAAAAAGTGAAAAGCAAAATAAGTATTCTCTGTCATTAACTGTTTATTAATTGATTATGTTTGGTTCATTTAAAGCCAAACTGAAGAGGAAGCTAATGAGATAGAAGCTGATGGGGATATAGAAGAATTTCTACCTTAAGAGAACAGGGCCCTAACTGGTTTGGCTCAGTGGATAGAGCATTGGCTTGCAGACTGAAAGGTCCCAGGTTCGATTCTGGTCAAGGGCATGTACCTTGGTTGTGGGCACATCCCCAGTAGGGGGTGTGCAGGAAGCAGCTCATCGATGTTTCTAACTCTCTCCCTCTCCCTTCCTCTCTGTAAAAAATCAATAAAATATATTTTTTTAAAAAAGAAAAAAATAGAGAAGAGGTAAGTAAATGCAGTAATATTAAATAATATCTGGAAAGGGAAATGGACACTTTTGCATAGCCTAAGTGATCCTAAAGAAAATCTTATATCTTATAAATTTTACTCTATGATTTATAATTTGCAAGATATATAAAACTGAAAGGAAGAGAAACGTATCATTGATGGTATCTGCTCCTGAAAAAAACTTTAGTTACTATTTTGGTTTTTTCTATGCACAGTTTGTAGTTTACTTTACATATTTTTTATCAAAACCTCTATGCAAATTTTTGTTCTGTGTTTTTAGTTTGTCATTATAAAAGATTTTTATGTTATTGTAAATTTAATAAACATCTTTAATTCTTACACAATATTTCCTTGAGGATATTTATTAGGGTAATTGGTTATTCCCTTATTGTTTATATTTTTTCTCATTTCACAAAAATAAATAATGATATATAGGATAGAGTGTGAATTCATTGGTGTAAATACCACAAGGTTTCCTGGTACATTTGTTCTTGACACTGTTGTAAGATGTGCATTATTATCACTGGTGAATTAAAGTACTTGAATTGATGTACCATTTAATATTATGACTTTTTATTCTTGCTTATTTGTACAAAAACTAAAGCATCAATGATTAATTTCATGATTAGATTACCAGGGTCATTTCTCTCCTTACATATTACATTTTTAAATTCATAGTCTGGTCTGTGTTTTCTCCATCAACTTAAGAAGGAACATTTTTTACTTCCACCTTTATACTGCTCAGTCACCTGTATTCTCAGACTTTTCCCTGGGAAACCTTAGCTTGTTAATTTAACTAACATCGACTTCCAATCTCTTCCAGTTGCTAGTAGATTATAACAATACTAGAGGCCCGGTGCATGAATTTGTGCATGGGTGGGATTGCTCAGCCTGGCCGGCAATCCCAGCGATCGGGGGCCGTCTCACCCAGTCCCGATAGGGAACGATCGGGGCCGGCCGGCTCAGGGGAGGGACTGTGGGAGGTTGGCTGCTCACAGGAGGTTGGCTGTGGAAGCACACTGACCACCAGGGGGCAGCTCCTGCGTTGAGTGTCTGCCCCCTGGTGGTCAGTGCACATCATAGTGACCGGTCGACTGGTCACTTAGGCTTTTAGTTATATATAGATTGGGTACTTACTGAGCTTTCCATTCTGCCCCACAGCCTATATAGTCCATCCAGAGAAAATCTTCTTCATCAACATGAACTGGGACTTTTACAGATTTTAGTGATCATAGTTAGAGTTTCCTAATTTTTTCCACCAAGACAGAAAAAAAAGGAAACCATCTATTTTGATCTTCAGCTCACTTTTAATTTTATGTTGTTTTATTCAAACTCTTTCTAGAAACCATCCACCTACAATTATTAGTAGAATTAATGCTTCTACTTAAACTTCTTTTCAGAATTTCAACTTCCTCATAGTTACTTTTGGAAACTGTGGTTTGGCCCATTATGTGTGTACATTCACTCATGCTCATCATTAGGAGACAAGGAGACAAAAGGGGTCTCTTTGCTTATGAAGAGTTTCTGAAAAATCATGTGTTTTTATAAGAACAATTTTTATGGTACTTTTGAAATAAATATTCTGGTGAAGTAGAAGGATCTTCAACAAATAGCAGCAAAAGGACCAAATTCAGCAAATAAAACACAGGGCCAAGTCTAATTGCATCTAAATTAAAGTTGTACCAGTGGCATTCCTTTGACATGTTGTGAAAGGCAGTGGGTGTCTGTTGTGCAGATTCTTAATTTTATTTTGTTCAAACGTGTTTTCATTGCTAGAGGGTACAGAGGTGGCAAGGGAAACACTCTCTGGAGGAAGAACAGATGGAGGAAGGTGTCCCTTCCAGGGGCAGTCAGTTTGATATCTCTTAGGAAATGTTTCTTGACAATAATTACAAGAAAAATTTATTTCCCAATTTTTGACAAAATGGAAACTCTTGTATTTGCCAGGAAAATGGAACCAGTGTACCCTTTAATCTCAATATTTAATGGAGTCTTAAGAAAAGGCTTAAAAAAAGAAAAATGTGTGAATTGTGCCCCAAATAGGCTATAAAGTCGATCTAACTTACAGACACTCTGCATTTATCCAGACCTACATTATTGTTTTTCTGAAATTTGGGGTGTTTTTGTTGTTGTTTATTTTGTTAGCATTCCTGCTTTTCACTTAACTCATTGAGCTTTCCTTGTTTTGTTTTTCTCTTTATTTAGAAATTGTGCACTTAAAAAATTAAAATTACTGTCACTAATTCTTGGAATCTATACTTTATCCAAGTAAATGCTAATGAGAAGAGTGGCTAGAAGAAAAATGATCACAACAAGTAGCAGATCTAGTTATTTTTCTAATTTTTAAAGTTTATTTTAAACATGAAAGGCAAAAATATATGCCAAAAGCAAGCACCACCCAACCAATAAAGCACATTTAAAAAAATCTCAGTGACATCATCTTTTATCATTAGATTTTATGACCCTTTACCCCTTTGTCTTTATTTTACTTCTCTTACATTTGATAATAACACATAAAAATGATATACTAACTGCATGTGACAAGATAAATTTTTTCTGTAAATCAGTAATCATATAACAGCATTCTGCAAAGTTTCTTTATTTTCTCTGTATAATTAACATGTGAAAAGGAATTTCCATTTTTACCTTATAAGTCTGGTAAATACTTGGAAGTAGTAGAAAACTATTCAATTTGAAATTTCATTGCATCAGAAATTAGCAGTTAAAAGATGTTTTATTTATCTAGTCAATTCATAATTACTTAGTTGATTGCATGTTAAAAATATTATCTGAGTAATCATAAACCCAGGTTCTGCTATTCCCAACATGTTTGATAAGCCTTTAAGCTTTGCAAGTGAGTTATTCAGAGCTAATCACAGGCACTCTCACAGTTCTCCTTTTCTTCAGTCATTGTGAGATAAAATTCAGCTATGACCATCCTTTGCTTTTAGTACCATATTGGGTGATGGTTCTTTGTGGTCAAGAGAGCTCATAAAAAAACCCAGAACATTTAAAGATGCCATTATTATTTCCACATGATGAATATTTACTGTAATTGCTATTTAGATGTGTCAGGGTATTCAAATTAATTTGATGTAACATGGCGAGATTAGCAAACATCATCATTAGGCTTGAAAAAAAACACTGATTAAAATAACTAACATCAAACACAAGCCAAAAAAAGGACAAGAAGGGTAACACTTTCTCACAAACTTGTTTTGAGAATTTCTACAAAAACATTTTGACCATTAGTCAGCATAGCAATGTTTTTCAGACTGTTTTTGGATCATTATATATTCACCCATAAAATCATGCTTTTGTTTGTTTTTAAAGTTGGTGCATGATGACAGGCTTGTGCTTCTAGCAGGAATAATATTTTTCTGGTGTCCTTAGTCCATCACTTCTTATTACAGTCACTTATAATTATCAGGGAAGTACAAGGTAAATGAATGTGACTTAAAAATTATAACTTATGTAGAATCATTCTTAGACATTTTGAAAATATGGATTAATTTGTAGGGCCTCCAAACTGATTTAAATGTTGTTGCCCAGCCTTAGTTTTTCCTTAAAAAATATAAGCTTAGAGAGAGGAAGAAGAGAGATAGAGAGAGAGAGAGATAGAGAGAGAGAGAGAGAGAGAGAGAGAGAGAGAGAGAGAGAGAGAGATTGTGAGAGCAAATCATTGATTGGCTGCTTCCTGCACACTCCCTACAGGGGATTGAACTGCAAACCAATCATGTGCCCTGACCAGGAATCAAACCGGCAACCTATCAGTGTGTGGGAGGAAACCCAACCAACTGAGCCACACCTGCCAGGGCACCTTAGTGTTTCTTAATTTAAAAAATATATATTTGCTGAAAGAGTAAGTCTAAGTTGACACCCCTGTACTTTAATAATGATGTTGCTCTGCTATCTTTTGGGTTGCATTGTTTCCAGTAAAAAATATGCTGCCACCTATATTTATTTTCATCTATACATATTATATATTTTTAACATGATTGGTTTTAAGAGTATTCCTATACCACTAGTTTTAAGCAATTTTATTAGGATGTGCCTTGATGTAGTTTTATTTGTTTCTTGTGATTGTGGTTGGTTATTTGAGATTTTTTGATTTGTGAGGTTTGTAGTTTTCATCAAATTTGAAAAATTGCTCACCATATGTGTTTTTCCCCCTCCTGTTTCTTACTTCTTTGTGAACTTTGGGCACATGTGTATTAGCCACTGTGAAAATGTTCAAGAGTTCACTCACACACTGTTCATTTATTTTTTTGTCATTTTTTTCCCTGTGTTTCTTTTTGTATAGTGTTAGTTGGTTTTCTAATTCAAAAATCTTTTTGGCTTCCATGTCCAATCTGCCATTAATTACAACCTGTGTATTTTCTGGATATGTGACATTTTCATTTTTAAAAACACTGGGTCTATTTTTATATCCCCCTTATATCTTTTTAACAAGGCAGTATTTCTTACATTTTTTTGAAATTATAAAGTACAGTTACAGAAGTGTTTTAATGTCCTTGTCTGCTACTAGTTCTATCTGTGTTATTGCTGTCAGTTTCTTTCACTTTACTTTTTCTCCTTATTGTGGACAACATTCTCCTTTTTCTTTGGCTATCTGGTCATTTCTTATCAGATGTTAGATTTTGTGAATTTTGTCTTGTATAATGCTGCATATTTTTGTGTTGTATTTTTACATTTTGTGTATTTTTATATATGAGAATTATCATTTTGGCTGGAGTGAGCCCTCTAATTTTTTCCAGTGGTTCTTTCTCTGTGTTCAGATAGTTTCCTCACACACATGTGCTTATCAGTCCTCAGCTAAAGACTTGAGGAGCCTCTGCAGGTCTCCGCACACTCTATTGGTGCACCCTTTTTGTCTCTGAGATTCTGTTTTGTATACTTAGATGTCTAGGACTCCCTGGCCTTGCAGCTCTTGTCTTCTCACCTCAGGGAACTGAAATCCCATTCCTTGTGCATGACTTGGAAAATTCTTTTTCGGGAAAAAAAGAAACTGGCAGTTTTGGGCCTCAGCTCATTTATTTCCTGACTCTCAGGAATCATTGTCCTTCATTTCTTAATGTCTAATATATCTAAAACAATTTTTATATATTATGTAATATTTATATATTATTTAACACTATTTGGTGAATGTAGCTGGAAATGGAAATCAAGTGTGCTTTCCTTTTGATTTATTCTCTCAGAAAAGCTTGATTTTTAAAAGATAAACTTTGAAAATTTCACCATTTCTTTTCTAGTTTTATCCCTACCCATCTTCTATCTCCTTTCTTTCTGCCACTCCAATTACACATACACATATATTGTACTTTTTCCCCTCTATACCATGGGTATTTACTCTTTTTTTTTTTTGCATTTTTCTTTTGCTTTAAAAATATCTTTATACTTACTTTGGGAAATTTTCTTCAGACATATCTTCCAGCAAGTGACTAGTTATGTTTGTAATATGCTGTTAAATCCATATTTAGAGTTCTTATTGTTGAGGTTGTATTTTCAAAAAAAGTTATAGACCTTAGATTACTTTGTTTTTTCCACTTTTCTCCAGTAAGTCTTACTTCGATTTCTTTATAACTCTTCAAACTTTGTAATTATGTGTCTTGCACCCTCATACTTGTATTCCGGGTGCTCATTTTTTTGAAGTTTTGTTTCTTTTTAATTGTTTTATTGCTTAAAGTATTACAAAGAGTATTATATATGTCTCCTTTTTTTTCTCCCCTTGACCTTCCCCTAGCCTCCCATACCCCTCAGTGTCTTGTGTCCATTGGTTATGCTTATATGCATGCATACAAGTCCTTCGGTTGATCTCTTACCCACCACCCCCAACCCTCCCTGGCCTTCCTGCTGTAGTTTGACAGTCTGTTCGATGTTGCTCTGCCTCTATCTATTTTTGTTCATCAGTTTATAATGGTCTTAATTATCCATAAATGAGTGAGATCATGTGGTATTTTTCTTTCATTGACTGGCTTATTTCACTTAGCATAATGCTCTCCAGTTCCATCCATGCTGTTGCAAATGGTAAGAATTCCTTCTTTTTTACAGCAGCATAGTATTCCATCGTGTAGATGCACCACAGTTTTCTAATCCATTCATCTACTGATGGGCACTTAGGCTGTTTCCAGATCTTAGCTATGGTGAATTGTGCTGCTATGAACATAGGGGTGCATATATCCTTTCTGATAGGTGTTTCTGTTTTCTTGGGATATATTCCTAGAAGTGGGATCACTGGGTCAAATGGGAGTTCCATTTTTAACTTTTTGAGGAAACTCCATACTGTCTTCCATAGTGGCTGCACCAGTCTGCATTCCCACCAGCAGTGCACGAGTGTTCCTTTTTCTCCACATCCTCTCCAGCACTTGTCGTTTGTTGATTTGTTGATGATAGCCGTTCTGACAGGTGTGAGATGGTACCTCATTGTTGTTTTGACTTGCATTTCTCGGATGATTAGTGACTTTGAGCATGTTTTCATATGTCTCTTGGCTTTCTGAAAAGAAAAGTGTCTATTTAGGTCCTTTGTCCACTTTTTTTTATTGGATTGTTTAATCTTCCTTTTGTTAAGTTGTATGAGTTCCCTATAAATGTTGGAGATGAAACCATTATCAGTGATAAGATTGGCAAATATGTTCTCCCATGCAGTGGGCTTTCTTGTTGTTTTGTTGATGGTATCTTTTGCTGTGCAGACGCTTTTTATTTTGATGTAGTCCCATTTGTTTATTTTCTCTTTAGTTTCCAATCCTCCTCAGACTATTCCAAAAAATTCAAGAGGAAGGAACACTTCCAAGTTCATTCTATGAAGCCAGCATCACCCTAATACCAAAACCAGATAAAGACAACACAATGAAAGAGAATTACAGGCCAATATCCCTCATGAACATAGATGCCAAAATCCTCAACAAAATCTTAGCAAATAGGATCCAGCAGTACATCAGAAAGATCATACACCATGACCAAGTAGGATTTATCCCAGGGATGATAGGATGATACAATATCCACAAATCAATAAACATGATACATTACATAAACAAATTGAAAGAAAAAACCCACATAGTCATATCATTTGATGCAGAAAAAGCATTTGACAAAATCTAGCACCCATTTTTGATAAAAACTCTCAGCAAGGTGGGAATAGAAGGATCATACCTCAACATAATAAAAGCCATATATGACAAACCCACAGCCAACATCATACTCAATGGACAAAAACTAAAACCATTTTCCCTAAGAACAGGAACAAGACAGGGATGCCCACTCTCACCACTCCTGTTCGACATAGTACTGGAAGTTTTAGCCATTGCAATTAGTCAAGAAGAAGAAATAAAAGGCATCCAAATTGGAAAAGAAGAAGTAAAGCTGTCCTTATTAAAAGTGGGAGCTTTGTCAAAAGATTCTTCCAACAGTCAAAATATCACAAAGTGCAATTACAGAATTTCAGAATTAAATCTTGTAAACTGATCTTTCATCATACAATTTGATCATTTTCTCACATGTTCTTGAAGGAATAACTTTCAATATCTTCTGATTTGTAATTTTTTATCCTCACTTGAGAATATGTTATTGTTTTTTAATTGATTTTAGAATGAGAGGAAGGGAGAGAGAGAGAGAGAAACATTGATGTGAGAGAGAAACATATATTGGTTACCTCCTATACTTATTTGCCTGACCAGGAATTGAACCAGGGAAGTGCCCTGACCAGGAATTGAAACTGCAGACTTTTCCTGCACAGGACAATGCTCCAAGCAACTGAACCACCCGACCAGGGCTTCTGATTTCTAAAGTTTATCTGCAAATTGTTGATAGAAATCAAAATAGTGGTGGTGAAGTCAAAAGGAAATTTCCTGGAGTGATGGAATTATCCTATATTTCATTAGGGTAATGGTTATATACAAACTAGAGGCCTGGTGCACAAATTTGTGCACAGGTGGGTCCCAAGGGGAGTAGGGGAGGCCTAGGATGTGATTGGCTCTCCGGGCAGGCGGTGGAACGCCCTTGTGAACCCAGGATCTGGATCCGTCCTCTGATATTCGCGCCAGTTGTCGGGAGCCACCTGGTGGCCACTTTTATATTGTTTCTTCCTTGTGAAGCGTCTAGGGAGGGGAAGTGGCCGAGGTGCCTGAGGCTGACTTCTAAGAGGCTGGCGGTGCCAGTCCGTCAGTGTCTGGCCCATTCTCTGGCAATTGGAACCTGCAGGACTACTGAGGGAGTGAGTGGCTGCTGCCGGGCTAGTGGCCTGCCGGGTTGAGTTGATTAGCTGAGCAGCGCTCCTGCTGTGGGAACACACTGAAAACCAGGAGGCAGCTCCTGCTTTGAGCATCTGCCTCCTTGTGGTCAGTGCATGTCATAGCGACTGGTCGACTGGTTGTTCCAGTCATTCTGGTCATTTGGTCTTTGGTCATAAGGGTCGCTTAGGCCTATATATATATATATATATATATAGATAGATAGATAGATAGATAGATAGATGAATACTTTACCAAAACTTATCAAAATGTGTACTCAAGATCTGTGAAGTTCACTGCATATAAATTTTACCATGATAAAAAATTCAACCAAAAAAGCAAAGTAAGCAACTAAGTGCTTATGTGAGAAAAGTTAAAAACAAATCAGAATAAGCAGTATAGCCCAATATCAATTACATAAATTAAAAATACATGCACACAAAACAATAATACATGTTTTATAAAATACATACTGAACATAAAAAACAACACTCAACAGTATTGAATGCATTTTTGGTTGTTGGGTGTGGTGGGGAAGGGAGAAGGGGAAAAGGAGAATAAATGATTAAAGTGTGAGTTTTCTTGCATGAATCTTTCTTTTTTTTTTTTTTTTTTTTTTTTTTTTTTTTTTTTTTTTTTTTTAAAAAATATATTTTATTGATTTTTTACAGAGAGGAAGGGAGAGGGATAGAGAGTCAGAAACATCAATGAGAGAGAAACATCGATCAGCTGCCTCCTGCACATCCCCTACCGGGGATGTGCCCGCAACCCAGGTACATGCCCTTGACCGGAATCGAACCTGGGACCTTTCAGTCCACAGGCCGACGCTCTATCCACTGAGCCAAACCGGTTTCGGCTTGCATGAATCTTTCAAGTACATTTTACTTTCAGGTACAGTGGGGCCTTGACTTACGAGTTTAATTTGTTCCGTGACGGAGTTCGTAACTCAAATTACTCGTATGTCAAATCAATTGTGAACGAGTGAGACACCTGATGCTGGGCTAATGTTGTGGCGTTCACTGTGACGTTCGCTACGCCAACTAGCGGTAGGGTATCTGAAACTGGCTCGTAACCCAAATTTTAGCTCGCAACTCAAAGCAAAAAATCGGCCGAGAGACAGCTCGTATCTCGAAAAACTCATTAGTCGGGACACTCGTAAGTCAAGGCCCCACTGTATAACCTTCTGTACTAAAGTTCAAAATTAAAAGAAAATTTGTTACTAGAATTGTATGAACAGTCTTTTTTAAAGGCAATTTTACAAATATATTTAAATTAGGAATCTGCCTCTTAGTTTTTCCAATCTACTTAAAAATAACATTTCTCTTGGACTATGAAAGTTTTATGAAACTTGGACTCTGAAAATTCTTCTCAATGTATTCAAAAGTAATGATAGATCAATAAAAATAACTCTCTAAAAATTCTAAAATGCACATGACTGATTTTTTTGGGTAGGAAACAGAAGGAGAGAAAATAGGTCTGTAGCAAAGCAGCTGAACCCCAATTATCTCTTTTTCACACCTATTGAATAAGAGGTTTATACCTGCCATTTATAGAAGTGCAATTTTCACAGAATCCTGAGCGAGAATATTCAACACCTTCATGGAATGCAGTTTTGCAAATAAGATGTATATTTTAAAGTATAGGTTATTCGATTTTTAAGAAGAATATTTGCACAAGCATTGTAATTTGTATGTTAAGACAGAATTACAGTTTTACATGGCAGAGTTTATACCTAAGACTATTCTAAACTTGGATGCTGTTTCATGGGTTTGTTAGTTCCAAATTAGGTAAGATTGTGGTTTTTAAATGATAGAACCAATATCACAGGGTTATAAACATAACACTGCAAAGTGCCAGCATATTGACATGTATTAGTCAAATACTAATAAAACACATTTGCAGATATTTTACTGAAATGTATGAAAAATCTATGCATTCAGTCTTTCTGACACAATCTTTACAGGTTTCATAATATTGGCTTAGTAGTAGTATAAACATTTTTTGTTGGTTTTCATTATTATTTTTAAATGTGTCCTCAAAGTGGCAAATATCATCCTATATAATCAAAGCATAATATGCAAATCAACAGAATGGTGGAACGACCGGTTGGTGGGGGGTAGGGCCTGTGAGCAGTCGATGACAGGCCAGCCAAGGTGCATGCCAGCGGGCAGAGGGAGGGGACAGCAATGGGGGAGGGCAGCTGCAGTGACCAGCAGCGTCAGAGGGATGATCAGGAGGGTGGGACCAGCCGCTCGCCAGCCAGTGCTATCCCCTGATCAGCCTGCCCGGTCACCTTCTGCAGAGGGAGGCCACCAGTGGAAGCATTGGGGGGGGGCGTGAGGGGCGGGGAGCAGGCCTAAGCCGTCAGTCAGACATCCCCTGAGGGCTCCCAGACTGCAAGAGGGCATAGGCTGGGCTGAGGGCCTCCCCCGTGAGTGCACAAATTTTCGTGCACCGGGCCTCTAGTTTTAGTATAATTTTTGTGCACCGGGCCTCTAGTTACTATATAATCTCCTGCTTCTCTTCAAGAAATGAGTTACTAACTAAGTATGGAGCATGACTTTAACCTCATGAGAGTGTAAGGATGGACTGGGAAAGAATGATGCTTTGGAAATTCATTTTGAGAAATGTCTGCATGATTAAACAGAACAAGGTTTTCATTTGTATATTCTGTCAGTGAGGTTACAGATCTGAGCCACGTGAGATAAAAATAATAGACCAATAAATTTAAAGGTAGGAAGATTCTGACAGTAGGGATTTTGATAATGGTTGATGTTTCCTATTTCCCTTCTGTCAACAACCAAGCCCCTGGAGCTCCCACTGGGGGCTGGAGGCCTGGGGAAGCTCCCTTTGACAGACTCTCTGCTCTTTTGCATAATGCTGTGGATTCCAGGTTATCAAATACCTGGGCACCTTGGCCCATCTAAATTGACACTTAAAATTGGCCATCATGCTTAGTGTTACAGTTCTTTTTTTTTTTTTGACTATTTACAAATTGCTTTAAATGTATTGCTAGACTATAATATACTTATGTTTAAAACTATAATTTATAATTCTTTTGAAAAATAAGGACAATCCATATTTGTGTACATTAAAACTTCTTTATATTGATTGTTCATGAAAAATTCCATTAGCAGAGTAACTATTTTTTGTACATATTTGCAATTTTAACCTTTCTTAGCCATATCTCTAATATTAGGTCACTGGAGTTCTAAAGAATGTATTCTTCTGTTGTTGTTATGGCCTTATTCTTTCCTTTTTCTCATAACGTTTCTTCTAGTCTTATTAAAGTTGCATTTCTATGGGTAATAAATCCCTAATGAGCTCAGAGCAAATTTTACTAAATAAAAAATATAGTCAATTATGATTTTTTTCATAATTAAACAAAACTATCTTAACCAGAAGTATTGTTGCAGGAACAGACTTTTTGTTTTTATGCAGACTACCAGTTTAGACAATTCTTTTTAGAAAACATCAAATAATTTGCCACAATTTATGATTACTTTTTAATGTTTATCAGTTATAAAGCTAAATAGCATAAGACTTCCCAACTTTATTTGTTCCAGTGAAGAATATAATATGCCAAATAAAATAAGAGCGATATTCTTTCACAAGTCAAGATATTTTGAGGTGAAATTAAATTTAAGATTTCAGTTTAACATACTATTTGAGCTCTCATTGTTTCATTTATTTAGTTCTTGTGCTTTTTTTGTATGACATGTGCTGAAGAGTGAACAGATCGTAAGTTGTACAGCTTGGCTGTAGGATGGCAGGTGCTTGGAAATCTTGGAAATCTCATCAAGAGAACAGAGGAAAAGAAAAGAAGTAAAGGTGGGAAAACCAATAAGTCCCACCTTCTTTTTTCATCTTGAACTTTGAATTTGATGAGAAATACGAGTTGGAAGAGAGACTGAGAGAGATCAAATATCAGCTTTAATATTGATAAAGCTAATCAGAGAATGTAGCTTTAGTTTACAGACCAAAAGGATTGCTAAAAGTCACCCAAGAGACTTTGGGTCTGCTGAGCAGATATACTGATCTGGGGAGAATGCTTTGAGTGGATGAAGAAGAAAAAAACCCCAAAACTAATTCCTAGTGCTTAAGGATGTTTAATAAATGAGCTCTGTTAATTAAAAAGCATGGATCAATACCTGCCAGATCCTTGCCAATTAACAGCAGATACTTCACTCCTTCTACATGAGTGGAATAAAGAAGGGATGAGAAAAGAAGATTGGATGTTATAGAGTCATTGTCATTCCACAGGGAAAAAAGAAACCAGAGGAATGGAGGCTTCTCCCTAATATTACATACTAGAGGCCCAATGCATGAAAATTCGTGCAAGAGTAGGCCTTCCTTCTCCCAGCAGCCGACACCAGCTTCCCTCTGGCACCTGGGACCTGGGCTGGCTTCCCTCGGGCTACCCGCAGGCACCCAGGACCTTGTCTGGCTTCCCTCCAGCCCCACCTTTGTTAGGAAGGACTTTCCGGAATGATGTCCGGAAGACATCCGGTCTAATTAGCATATTACCCTTTTGTTATTATATATTAGTTATCACATTTACCATCTTTTCAGACTGAGTGTTTATCTAAATGCTGCCTTGTGCTATAATCAAGAAAATTTTAACCTAATGGTTAGAAACCCTATGGTAAATCACATATGCCTATATAAAGAGTGAATTAACCATCCTCAGAAAATAGCTCCACTTGTCACAGTCAATCCTAATATACAGTCACTGAAGACTGAGGTGATGTTTGGTGCTCTGGTGGGACACAAGAAAGTAAAACCAATGGTCCTAACCACAGATTTGGAAATATATAATATGATACTCAAAATATTTAAATATGCAAGGGAGTATGGTGAGTGTTAAGCACTATAGAAAATAATTCTTACATGGCCAAATAATTATGTCCTAGATATAAATCACCTATAAATTCCAGTGTTCAGTTTAACTTTCATTTCCCCCAAATATATAAATTATGAAATAAAGAAGTCACTTTCATTACTCCCAAGTACCTGAATTATGCAAAATTTGAGGTGTGAAGAACTTCCCAGAACAAGGGGACAGATTTCTTACAAACCCTAACATTTCAGAATACATGAATAAATTAAAATATCTAATTGTAGAGCCATGAGAATCAGAATTTTAATACAAGAATCTGCTAAAAGCAGTGAAAAATTCAACTGCAGTGTATTTCATCTTAGCCAATGTTTAAAATTAAGCAGCAGAAAAATTGTTGTCTAGCTGCAACTACCTTGGGTTTGTCTTTTATTGATTTAATGGTGCAGGTACAACAGAATCAAACAAGTAATGCTGGTGGCTACTATCAGCTCCTCTTGTGCCTCTAAGCTGTCAGAAGTGGAAATAGTTGCTCTTGTGGGTAATAGTATGTATGAGACCATTTGTCTATTTTGAAAGCTTTATGAATCATTTTCAAATGATTTCCCTTGATATATTGTAATATTAGCTATTATAGCCCTCCTCTGTACTCCATGGTCTTAACTCATTTTGAATATAGCTATATATAGCATAGGAAGTCACTTTTCATAATTAACTAGGTTAACAGAATAAAAAATTTTAGTGGCTTTTTAAAATAATTTATTCTCTGAATGTTGAGAGAGAAAGATTTGAATGTGCTACAAAATTTTTAGATGCTAAAACTCATGTGCAGTTGACTCATGCAATTAGGTAAATTTGGGGCCAGGATCTGATATGATATTTTTTATTTTGCACTTACAATATTATTTTCATAACAAAACTTTTTTGTTAAGGTTATTCCTATGTTTTTTATTTTTCTGATGCTGTTGTAAACAAAATTGTTTTCTTATTATTTTTATTATTCTTGGAGTCATTCTTGGATGTCTAGCTTAGAGTAAGCTCCTTCAGTTCTTTGAGTGATCTTGTAATTTGTTTTATATTAAACCCCTTCCTGCTTAAATATCTTGAGTGTTATCTATGCCCTTCAATGAACTCTTTGAGTAACAGAGGATTGCATTGTTGGCTTATAATTCATGAGCAACGTAGATTAACCTATACTATATAAGATGTTGGCCTCAGGAATTTGGATTCTATGTCGCATATGACATTAGGAAAATAACAACCCATTAATGTTATACATAAGATATAAATATTGCCTGAGAAATGTGAAGTAAAAAATTTATTTCATGATGCAGAAACACACTTTATAAATCAGTGATAAAATTCATTGAAGTGTTGTGTTCTAAAATGGTCTTAAATTGGAAGAGTTTAATCATGTAGCATCTGTTCCTATGTCCTATGAATACAAGGGATATTTAGGAAGAGTCTGGGTGCTGTAAATTGAAGATATTTGATCTTAAAAGATTAGGAAAGCTGAACTTACTTGAAGATGAGGCAGTTATTCGACTATATAGTGGTTTTTAAATCTACTTTACATTGCCCTGAAAAAGAAAGAAGATAAAATTGAAGGTTAGAAATTCTAAGATAAATTTTATTTAGTTAAGAAAATTTCCAGAATAGAAAATTTTAAGCTAATAAGTTGGACCATATTGTTCTTAGGAGTCTTTATAAGAGATTTGATAAATATAATTTTAAATAGTTCTCAATAAGTGGTATAAGTAGTAGTATTTTATCATTTATCCTGTCTTATTCATTTAAAAAATGTTGATAAGATATGTGAGGTTACTGTTCAGGTTGCATAATAAAGTTTCTATTAAAATACTTTTAAAGTAATAAATAAAGAACATTCAAATATAAGTTTTAGAATATTGGGTGTTTCTCAAAGGAAAAGAATATTAAATTTTTAAACAAAATCTCTTACTATTATAGTATGGATATTAGCTTGATTATTATACCACATACAGTTAATCAAAGATTTGAGTAACCTATTTTAATATGAATCAGAAAAGTAAAGAGCAGAAAGAGTTCACTGAATTCACTAAGTTTAAGAAATACATTTTCTTCTTGCCCACCCACAAGACAAGTAGAAATTTAAACTGGAATTTGTTTTTCATTTTAGGACTGCTATAAATAGATGATTTTATTTTTACCAGTTGCTGTGTAGAATTTCTAGATTCTATGTCCATATCTTTTGTTCCATTCATTTACAAAACAAAACATTTCTTATTTGAAGAAAAAAAATACCATTAGAGAAAGAAAATCTTTGCATATGTATTAGTTGGCCAGAAAATAGAGAGTTTTAATAAATTCAAATTACTTGTATGGAAAGAACCCCAATTTTCTTAAATCAAGCTGTAAATAAGTCTCTTATTACATCTCTCATTCTGCTTGGCCCACATCCATTATATGGATAGAAAGCAGGATTTATTCCCAACTGATTTTTTTTATTTGTATCCCTTCTCCCTCAGCAGTAGATTTCCAAGATACAATCATGTTTAACTCTGTTTTGCCTTTTCCTAATTTTTTCTTATTCTTTATGTTTTTTCATTTTTTTACCTCTTATATGCATTTTAAATAGTGTTCTCTTGAGATTTATGTTTACTTCCTACCTTCTCCCTCCTATTTATTAGATCCAAAATATTTAATGGGTATTATTTGTTATGTACTGTTCTGGGTACAGTGGTATAATAATGGGAAAATAGTACAAAAATTGATTGTTTTTTACAGACTTTTAAAAAGTTCATTTACAATAATAAAATGAACATAGTATAATCATAGGATTTGGACTAAAAAGTGAGGATTCTCCTTTACCAAACTCCTCTTCAAATTTTATCCCAGGGACCCTTAATCACTTAAAAAAGGTCATTGTGCACCCTTCAGACCTTTTCTATGCATTTATACAAATATATAATTTATATAGAAAGAAATAGAAATATCTCCTAAACAGAATCATGCTCATACAGGGTTGGGCAAAAGTAGGCTTACAGTTGTGGGTATGTGAAATACAGGGTTTATTCTTGTATTATTCATTAATGATTGCATTATTTTTCATACAAACAACTGTAATCTACTTTTGCCTTACCCTGTGTATGGTACTTAATATTCATTGTATTCTTAACAGTGACTTAGCAGTCTTTCCATTTAGAGCATACAAATCTCATTTAAGTACTGTATGAATTTCAATGGAGGTAACTTAATTTATTTAACCATTCCCCTATTAGTTAACATTGAAGTTATTACTAATTGTTTACTAATATAATCAATGCTATAATGAATATCTTTATATATATTTTAAAAGTAGATCTTTAGCACAATAGATACAGATATAAATAAACATGTGCAGATATTCTTGTTAATCAGTTTCCAAAATTGGACCACTGTGTCCAAATAATATATAAATCCATGTTTGTTTCAATATATAATTCCAAAAGAAGATTACACCAATGATATTGCTATTACTAATTTTGTTAAATTCTCATGCCTAACTCTCACATACCATCCCCACAATAGCTGTTCTCATTTTTATGAATCTAAGGGGTGAAATACGTTGTTGTTTTAGTCTGTATTTCCCTGATTTCTAGTGAGATAGACCATCTTTTCATATTAATAGGGCTTCTTTTGTGAATTGTTACTTTAGTCTTTGTCCATTTTTCAT